>NW_021604617.1:11392341-11422001 GCF_004785775.1 Grammomys surdaster
TGTGTGTGTGTGTGTGTGTGTGTGTGTGTGTGTGTGTGTGTGTGTGTATGAATGCAGTGCCCACAGAGGCCTGAAGAGGTCACTGAACCCTTGAAGCTAGAGTTTCATGTGGTTGTGAGCCACCATGTGGATGCTGGGAACAAAACCCTGAACCTTCACCAAAGCACCCAGTGCTCTTAACTGCTGAGCCACCTCTCCAGCCCCTTCCTATACTTTTTGATCAATTCATTCTCTAATTAACCTAACTCTATTAATTATATAATTCCCATTGTTTTTCTCTTCCTACAGTAAGGATGGTGTAAGGAGATGCTCCCTCTGTGAGACCGTGGGAATTCACTTAGACACCAACCTTTCACAAATTAGATAACATTTCTTTGAATAGCAGTCTTGCTATTTACACATAAATATCCAAACATAAGTATATGCTATCCAAACATAAATAAATAAGAACATGCATGAAGTAGCATAAGAAATTAAATGCAGCTCGAAGAGTTCTTGGTTAGGTAGTGCTAAGAGAACTCTCAAGGAACTGGTGAGGACTGGTGCATGCAGCTTTCACAAATGTCTCCTTTCTGGTGTGGTAGGCAAGCTGTTGGAGAAACAGTGAATGTTGAATCAGTTCTGGGGAAAAGTGTGATATCTACCTTGAAGGACCAAGATCTAGCTTTTTGGTTTGGTTTATATTTGTTTTAACTTTTATTTATGTGTTTGTGTGAGTTTATGCACAAATGTGCACAGGTACCCACAGAGACCATTGTAGAGAGAATATCTTGTGTCTGTATGGATGTGGAACCTGTCAATGGTAAATCTGATGGCCTATAGCATAGGCAGGAAATAGGGAGGTGGAACATCTGGGAGGCAGAAAGGATTATGGTATAATGCCAGGCACGGGAGATTTGCCTGGGGGAAGATGTGACTAAACAGATGCACGGTACCAGAGCATAGGTGACCAGCCATGTGGCAGAATGTAGATTAGAATAAATGGGTTATTCTATGTTATGAGCTAGTCAGAGAAAAGGTTAGCAATATGGTCAAGGTATTTGTAAATATCTTTTGAATCTGAGTCTTATTTCTGATAGCATGGGGCTGAGAGGAAGAATCAGGTCTAGTTTCTACAGGCCAGAAGAGGACAAGACACCCTGAGCTGGAGTTATGATTTTGCACCATCTGATGTAAATGTGTGGAACCAATTCCAGTCATCTACTAACACGTGCTCTTGACACAGAGCCATCTCTCTAGCACCGGGACCTAGTTTTCAGAAAGCCTTGCTCTAATTTTTGTTCTGTAAAATGCACAGCAGGCTTTTGAGGGCTTTCCAGAAGGGTATTTAGTGCTACCCCTCACAGTAAGTTTCTGAGAGATCTTCATCACTGATGAACTGACAGAAGTGCAATTTATTAAATGGAGCAGCTATAGCACATCCCCTGCAAGCCGCGTGGATCACTGAGGAAAAGAGGGTGCAAAGAGTGTAAGAGCCAGAAGATGGGAGGTGACCAGGAAACTGCTTCCTGGACATAACAGGGATGCTGACTATAAGAGCTGGCAGTGGTTAAACCCTAGCATGGAGACAGGGTGGGGGCTGGGGGTATGGAGTACAAAGTCCCACTCTAGCTGAGGAACTATTGGTAATTGATAATTGCTACCAGAAGACAGCTCACCTGCTCTCGCTCTCTCTCTCCCTCCTCTCCTCTTTCTCCCTTCCCCTCTCCCTTCCCCTCTATTTATTGCATATACAATGTTTTGCCTGCATCTATGCCTGCATGCCAGAAGAGGGCAGCAGATCTCATTGTGGATGGTTATGAGCCACCATGGGGGTGCTGGGAATTGAACTCAGGAGCTCTGCAAGAACAGAGAGTCCTCTTAACCTCTGAGTCATCTCTCCAGTCCAAGACAGTTCCCTTTAAGGGTATGACCGCTGAGTGTGCCTAACATGCTCCAGTGAAAGGCCATACACACAAAAGCATATAGGCAGTACTAACTGGACTCTATATGTTTAAAAAATAAAAGGCAAAAAGTCGGGTCAATAAAGAATGGGGGGGGTGTGGATCTTGGAGGTGAGGGAGAAGGGTGAATATGATCAAAATACAATGCAGGAGATCCTCAAAGCATTGATAAAATTAAAAAAAAAATAAAGCAACAAGAGAAAAATGGAAAAGAAACTGTTAATGGAAAGTGCTGACGTATGCATATCTGTAGACATATTTTCTGAGACACGCACTTATATAATTTCCATTGCAATGTCACAAGGAGTTTCATTTATTCCTTCATGCATTCAACACAAACGCCTTCATAAATAGCCTGGTGAGTTCAAAGCCTCACCCTGTTTAAATAGTACTTGTCATTGTGTTTCCACCCACTTGGCATTCAATTGGACTTTTCCTCATTCCTTATGACAGTGATCTCTATAGGGTGGTACTCAGGCTCCCAGCAGTAAGAGGTGCCCCTCTTACTCTCTACTGCTGGGAACCTAGTAGAGAACTATTGGATTGGGAGCCCTAGGGAGGAGACTGCAAAGCCTCCAGGTTCCAGGATTCTGAGACTCATGTCCCTTCAGGAGCTGTTGCATCTGCATGGAGTTAAGCCTGAACAGTATCCCTTTCCTTCCTGTTTACTGTCTTTACTAGGGGATCAGTTTTCCTGCATCACTTCAAATGGATCAATAACAACTTCCAAAACAAAGAGTTCATTTCCAGACCTACAAAAGACCCCTCTTTGTAAAGTCAAGTTCTAATTTAAGGAAATTATTCAACGCATGGCTAGTATTGAAAGCCACATGTTTAGAGGTTTATGTCATAACTGATGTCAATGATAATGTTTACCATTCTAAAGGCACTTACCTGCTTTGGTAATGGGTCCAGAAGACTGCACTCATATTTATAAAGCACTAAGATAATACAAAGTTGAATCTCTAAGAGAGCAAACCACCTGAAAGAAAAACAAAAAAAAATGATGACTTGTCTATAAAAGATGCATGAATCCGTAACTCTATTTCCTAATACCACATACTCCACTGAGTGGTTGGCATGGCTCCATGGCTTTTGCTGCATAAAATGCTTAGTCAGGAGACCAACACAGGAAATGAGAATCTACGTTTTTAAAGATTCACTTTACTTTTAATTGTATATAAAGGTATATCTCTGTATGTGTCTGCATGCACGTGTGCATAGAGTGTGTGTATGCCCTGAGAGACCAGAAGAGAAGCAGACATACAGACACATGAACATATGTATGAATAAAAGCAGATAATTTTTTTACGTTGTCATCTTAGCTAAAGGAAAACATACAAAAATATGGTATTACCTGAATTTAAATATTTGAAATTTCTAGTAGAATTTTTCTCAAGTACCCACTGAAGGCAAATTTTTGGCAATGGCTAAATAAAAGCTTTAAGCATTTACTAAAATGTTGAGTTTTCTTCCATGGCTAACTCTAGAATCTGACCATCTGTGGCACTTCAGAAAAGAAACTTCATAACTCTGTTTTCTTTTTTTTCCCCAGAGTTCTTCAGAAGCAAGCTGAGCTATGTTCATGCTAAGAATATTTGCCCAACACTTCCAATGTCAAAACAGTGAAAATAATGAGGTATATTGTTTATAATAGATTCAGTTTTTACTCTTACAGGAACAAGAGTGCACATCTAGAAAGAAAATTCATTAAAATACAGACATGTTGAAAATTCCTTAAATACTTAGCACTTGTAGATTTTTTTCCCAATTGTAAATACTTGTCTAGACATAGCTGCAGGGCCTTTGAGAAAGATGACGTCCCAGCAAACACACTGCCAGGACGGAACGCAGCAAACCGGAAACAGTAACAACCAGGGTGAGGGGATAGGGTAAAGGCAGGCACAAAGATGCTGCAGAAACTTGGGGTCTGGAGAGCACACTGACCTGGATATTCCTGAAGGCGAAACATGAGACAGACCTTGAGGAAGGACAGGCTTTAAATAAGCAGGCATGGCATCTGAGGGCATTTCAGAGCCAGTGTATCAGGAGCTGGAAGCAGGGGTGTCTGGGGACAGTAGGAGAGGTAACCAGGACCTTACAGAGGTACAGCTGGGGTCAGATTATGGAGAACCAGGGGTCCTGACAGGATAAGAGAGTCTGACTGGCAGCTATGGTGTCAGGCTCCTAATGAGAGAGTAGCATTAAGGGCTTGTTCCAGTAAAACTCATCAGTGCATAGTAGTAAAAACGGAAGAAAAAGAGAGTGAGTGGGGGGCTGGGGGAGATGGCAGTAAACCATCAACTGGTTTCCCAGGAGAGAATACAGCTGGGATGCCAGAGTAGGGATGGGGTGTGTAAAAGACAACCCCAACCACCAGGTATCTTGGAGGATAGTGATATATATCCAAGAAACAGAATGTCTAGGGAGTGCAAGGATCAGATGGAATTACTGACCTCCATCTCGAACCTTTTGATTTTGAGTGAACACGTATTGTTGCTGTTGTTTGTTGTTGCTGTTTCTGTTGCTTTGAAGCCCCAGAGGTCCTAGAACACCATATGTGATCCCAGGATGTTCTCAAACCTCCTCAGTCTCCTGAGTACTTGGATGACAAATGGGAAACACCACATTCTGGCTTCCCTCTGACTTTTGAAGAGGGAAAAAAAATCTCTCTTTTTCCCTCCTAGAAGTCATGACAGGCCATGCCAGCACAGGCTGGAAAACTATCCCCGTTGCCAGGAGCAGGAGCTCTGCCGTGTATTCCTGGTTGCTATCAGCTGCAGCTCATGAAAATAGAATGCTCTCGCCCTGGAATTTGGAGAATGCAGCAGGCAGGCATAGCTTCAGAGACACCGTGCATTGAAGCATGGCTATTCAAGTTCAAGGTGAGGTGGTTTTCCCATAATCTCATCCTGCTAGGAAATCGCTGAGAAAGATAAAAATCAACTATGTGGCAGGAATACCGATTCAATGGGTCTGAAACTTTATCAGGATAGCCTGGGGGAAGACACAGCTCACTGGACTTTATCCTCTGGGTTGCTGACTCCAGAGGTCTGGGACAAGACACAAGAATCTGGGTTTTGTGCAGGTTTCTGGGTAGTATTTCCGCCGGTGGTGTGAACCCCACAGTTTGGAAATTGAAAGTCTAGACTTTCAATTTAGAGAAGAGAAGGAGGATATACATGCTGGGAGGTGTAAATTTATCATTCCTCTTAATATTATTGCATAAAAATAATTCAGTGGCTGCATGAAACAGTAATGGGCGTGGCACCAAGCTCTTGACTGGGGATAACATTAAGCCTAAACAAGAAGGATGACAGGCAGATGCTGTGTGCTGAGTAAGGAAAATGAAATGAAAAAAAAAAAAACCACAAAGACAAGAATGGTGTAGGAGTAAGATGGAAGGGATGTAAGAAATGGTGCAGAGGGTATCTGTCTCTGCTTCCCTCCTGACTGCTGGGTTATTAAAGCCATGTGACATCATGTCCAGCCAACCCGGAGGGATGCTGCTGAATGCTGTTCTGAACATCTGGTTGAGATTTACTTTTAAGAATGTGATTTTTTTTTAAAAAAAAATTTCCTTATTTTTATTTTCATGCATGCATGTCTTGCTTGCATATATGTTTGCATCACATGTGTGCAGTGCCAGCCAGGCCAGAAGAAGGCATAGATAGGATCCTCTGTAACTAGTTATGAGTATCCATGTAGGTGCTAGGCACAAGGTGAGTCCTCTTCAGGAATAACAAGTGCTCTTAACTTCTGAGTTGTCACTCTAGATGTTTCACATCAATTATTCATAAGAAATGCTGATCTGTCTCCTGTTTTCTTTGTAGTGTCTTCACATGGTGTGAAAGGTGGAAGTGCTGACCTGTCAAACAAATTAGAAAATTCTCTTTCCATGTTTTGGAAATGCTTGAGATGGGCTGATAACTACTGAATGATGCACCTGAAGGCTTTGGGTAAAGGAGAATAAACATCACCTGAAAGCAGTAGATGGAAAGAGAGATTCGGAATCAGGGACAAAAATTAAGAAAATAGGAACGAAAATACAAATAATCAGCTAGATGAAGAGTTGGATCTTTAAAAGATGAACAAACCTTTAGCCAAATTAGAGAGGAAAGGCCGAAATCAATAAAATCAGAAATGAATAGTGAGACATTACAACAGACACTGAGGAAATTCAAAGAATCATGAGGACAAACTTTCATGCACAAAATATCAAGTACCTACAATATACAAAATGTAAGACATGAAGGGAATACACCAAAGCTTTGATTGATGTTGAGAAAGGGTGTCACGAGAGTGTGAGGAGGGGCAGCCCAGAGATTACCACAGCTTTCCCAGCAGTACAGCATATACCTGCTAATGGTGTGTAACATAGTTCTGATGAGATATGATGGCATCCTATAGAAATGACAGATCTAAGGCTATTTAGAGTCTAAGTGCATATGGAATGCCCTCATCTTAGATGAAACAAGTTCTAAATAACTTAGCTACTCACAATAGAATTATTACCCAAGACTGAAAAGGAATCATAACAACTGTAGCAGTGGCTGAGCCACAACTGCTTAATACTTAACAAGGTGGAGGGAAGAAGCCATATGAGTATTAAACAGTGAAATGGATCTAGGGGAAGGAATATAGTAAATCATCAGTTGCTGGGTGAAGGGAGGTACCCTGATATACAAGAACAGGTTCAATTTGATGACACTACTATAGAACAATGTTACTTAGTGGTTTTAAGAACCTGGGACAAAATTGAGGAGCCCAGAAAAAGGCCAGCTCATTCACAAAGATTACACAAAGCTCTAGAGAAGTCTTCACTGATTTTTACAAAGATTAGTCTCAGCTGTGAATAAAGCCTTATTAGAACCTGATGCAAGACAAATGTTGATAGAGACCTTGATATTTGAAAATGCAAATACTGAATGTAAAAAAAGAAAAAAATCTATTAAAAGTGCAGGCAGTACTTACGGACAAGTGGATAAGGGATATGACTGATATTGATTCAAATGTGTACCATGTTAATATAGTCAGTCAAGCTCTAGCTAGAAGTCTCCAATATCAAGATGTCTGGTGCTTCCATTGTGGAAAATATTGTCATTTGCAACAAAATTGTGAAAAAGGCATCTCTAAGGACAGGATTTTTCTAACTATAAACAAAAAAGAAAGTCTAGGTTTCCAGGGGTATGTAGGCAATGTGGCAAGGGTTGCCATTGGGCCAATGAGTACAGATCCAAAAGAGATATTCAAGGAAATTTCTAACCGCTGAGAAATGACCTTGGGGTCCTAGCTTGAGACCCTACAGCAAAAACGTATGAGCTGTCTCAGCCAAAGAGTGACAAGCAGATGGAAAAAAGAGTGACAAGCAGTGGACACTTGGTATTGGAGATTTAATGCAGGATATTGCAGGCAACGTGGCTCTAGACTTGTTCACAGGTAAACAACTTATTATAACTGCTGGAGTTTATGGTCCTTTGCCCTCAGGGACAGTAGGGATGATCTTGGGAAGGAAAAGTTTGATTTTCTCAAGAATTCATTGTACATTCAGGAATTACAGATGAAGATTTCAAAAGAGAAATTAAAATTATGGCTTTTGTACAAAATTATGGCAATTTAATGCATGTGACAGGATTATTCAGCCACCATGGTTTCCTACAGCGAAGGCATCGATGATCTAATAGAGTTTGGAAATACTGGAAAATGTGTGTTCTGCCAAACAGTTGTTAATGAGCAGGGGGAGAATTAAAATTACAAGTAAATAATATTGAAATAGATTTCGTGGATACAGGAGCTGGTCATTTCACAAAATGTTGGAATTTAGAATGGCTACTTCAAAAGGTTTATCCACACTTTCTAGGACTTGGAACAAAATATGTGATGGGATAAAGGTGTGGTACAGAAGATCAAAAGGAATGTTAAAGCCTTATGTGGCTGACACACACACACATTTATGGGGAAGAGATCTTTTTACATCATTTGGGTACTCAGGTTGACATTCCTGCAATCCCATGGTAAAATAAGGGGTGAAATGGTAGATGCTCCTGGTGAAGATATTGATACAGGTCATCAAACAAACAAACAAACAAACAAAACAAGCAAATAAAAACAAAAACAAAAAACAAACAAACAAAAAAAACAAACCCAAGCTGTGCCAATTTAGAGGTGGTAGGGCACTGCTGAAGTATCAATGGCCTTATCTGTAAAATGGCTGACTGACAAGCCTGTGTGGATAGATCAGTGGCCCTTTACTAAGTAAAAATCACAGGCACTTGGGCATTAGTACAACAGTAACTGGAGGATCAACATATAGAAGAAGCTACCAGCCCATAGCACTCCCCTGGATTTGTTATAATCAATCAATCAATCAATCAATCAGGGAAATTAAGAATGGTGACAGATTTAAGACTCACTCTCATTTGAAGTTCACCCCCTGGAAACATCAGACCTTGAACCAGCAATGGGCCATCGGTCAACATCTACAGGACCAGTTAAAAATCAGACTGGTAAAAGACTCTGGAGACCAGTTCTCTATTTTGTGTTACCTTGAGCTACTGAGGTACATACTCTAGTACAACACCTATGAACTTTAATTAGAACTGGAGACCAGAGATGAATTACGAATAACACTGCCTATGGTTCCCCTACCCTCACATTTGACTTATGTAAATTGTTTGGGCCCAAATTGAAGAGGCACCCAAAGACTGCATACATATATGTTCTTTCATTCTCTAGGTCTTTTAGAAATGGGATTCAGCATATGGAAAATAGTTTATATACCTTCAGGTATACCTTCAGGTATATGTCTAACCTTTTTCCTTTTTCTTTTTGCTTTTTTGTCAATGATTTGGCTCACTGGAACCACTCTAAGGGGGGAATGTTGAGGTTTGCCCCTCCCCCAGCATAGTTGTAGCCATTTTGTTGCATGATCAACAGCTATTTGATACTGTTGCTGTAATATGCCTACCAGTCATAGACACAGAAAAAAAAAATGTCTCAGAGTAGGGTCATGTTGACCACATACCCTATTATGTTCTGTATGTTCTGAGTTTTGATAATAAGAATTTCTACAACCATAAGCTCCACTTAGGACCAATCAGAATAAAGTTCAGTTAAAACTGTTCTGGCTAGCTAGCCAAAATAGCTTGAGTCAGAGTCAACCACCAGGCAGCACTTCCTGCATCTGAACAAGAGGTCATTGTAGTGTTTTCCTTTATAAGCCAGCCCTGAGAAATCGAGATTACACTCTTAGCTTAGCACCTGAATTCTGTGCTATGGCCCTGATCGATCAGTATTAGGGCGTGTGTTTAATAAACCATCTCTGTTTGACTGTGATTGGTGTTTGTGTGGTTTGTGGGGCAACTCCTGGACCCCTACACTCTTAGCAATTTTCAAAAATTAATGGGAGATACTAATTGGCTGTAACCTACCACTGGAATAACTACTCAAAGATGATTAATTTGTTTCAAATGTTACAAGGAGATCCAGGCTTAAACAGTCCAAGCAAAGAGAGAGTTTATTCTGGTAGAACAGAGACTGCAAGATGCATATGTGGATCATACAGATCTCAAACTTGATTTGTGTTTTGGTTACTTTGCCTTCAAGTCATTCTTTTGGGCTCATATGCAAAGGAAAGACAGTATCATGGAATGGAATTTCATAGCACACAACAAAGCAAAAAATACTTACATAGAAGTTTCTGATTTAATCATAAAAGGTAGAATAAGACTATATCAATTGTCAGGAACAGACCTGGCAGAAATCATAGTACCTTGTATTAATGAGATTATGTCATTATGGGTAATCAATGAAGATTGACAATGAGCTTGTAAGCAACAATTTAGGAGAAATTAAGAGCAAATATCCCCAAAGCAAATGTATTCAGTTTATAAAAAGAACGAATTGGATCTCCCATGTATTGTACAAGAAATGCCAATTCTTGAAATACCCACAGTCTGTACTGATGAAAAGAATTTGAGAATGGCAGGCTATAAGTCATATGAAAATATAAAAGTAACTAATGCAAAGCTCATACACTTCAGTTAAAAAATCAGAGCTGTGCGAAATGTTTATGGTATTATTAGATTTTCCTGAATCCTTCAATATAATTATTGACTTTCAATATGAAGAAATAGTTGGTCTGCATATAGAAACGACTGAATTTATTCCAGATAATTCAAAATTAACTTTGCTATAGAAACTATCCATTATATGTCATTCATATTCGGTCTCATAAAGGCTTGTCAGGTCTATTAGCTCAAGGAAATGAAGAAACTGATCAATTATTAATAGAAAATGTGTTAGAAGCCTAAAGTTGTGACAAAAAAACACCATGTTAACAGGAAAGGTTTAAAGAAAATTCTATCATCTGGCAACAAGCCAAAGAAATTATAAAATAAAAAAAAAAAAAGAATGGGCAGTCTCATCTTTTGTACAACCAAACTCCATTGCCTAGTGGGACTAACACTAAGGGTACAAAAAGAAATGAAATATGACAGATGAGTGTGTTTCATTTTGCAGAATTTCGACAGCTAAAGTATGTCTACCACACCACTGATGCATACTCAGGGTTCAATGGGGAACTGCCTTGAGTTCCAAGAGGGCTGAATGTGTAATGGCTGGAAGTAATGGTTATTATGGGCAAGCCTGTACAATTAAGACTGACAATTCCCCAGATAGGCCTCCAGTAAGATGGAGTAACTCTTCATAATATAAAGCACATTGCAGGTATACTACAGAATCCTATAGGGCAAGCCATTCTAGAAAGATCTAATTGAACCTTAAAGGAAATGCTTATCACAGCTTTATTTGTAATAGCCAGAAACTAGAAACAACCTAAATGTCCCTCAACTGAAGAATGGATACAGAAAATGTGGTTCATTTAAATAATGGAGTACTATTCAGCTACTAAAAACAGAGACATCATGAATTTTGCAGGCAGATGAATGGAATTAGAAAATATCATCCTGAGTGTGGTAAACCAGACCCAAAAAGACATGCATGGTATGTACTCACTTATAAGTGGATGCTAGTCATACAGTACAGGATACCCATAACCCCACGGACCTAAAGAAGTTAAACAAGAAGGAAGGCCCAAGCAAAGATGCTTGAATTTTACTTAGAAGGGGGAATAAAATAGTCATAGGAGACAGAGGGAGGGAGGGAATTGGGTGGGAGAGGTGGGGAGTGGGACTGGGGCAGGAGCAGGTGTGAGGAAAGACAGGAGAGAATGCCAGAGGGGCAGGAGACTGAACGTAAATCTGCAGCTGCTGAGGGTGGGATGGTAGTAGGAATCTCTAGGAACTCCCAGAGACCTGGGATGGGAAAGGCTCCCAAGAGTCAATGTGGATGACCTTAGCCTAGATGGGGACATGGAACCTGAAGAGGCCACCTCCTGTAGCCAGTTAAGGTCTCCAATGGAGGGATAAGGACACCAAACCAGTCACAAACTTTTGACCCAAAATTAGTCCTGTCTAAAAGAAATTCAGAGACAAAGAATGGAGCAGAGACTGAGGGAATGGCCAACAAATAACCAGCCCAACTTGAGACCCGTTCCACGGGCAAACACCAATCCCTGACACTATATACACTGTTATGCTTGTAGACAGGAGCCTAACACAACTGTCCTCTGAGAGGCTCTACCCAGCAGCTTTACTGAAACAGATGCAGATACTAACAACCAAACACTAGACAGAGGTTGGGGACTCTTATTGAAGAGATGGAGGAAGGACTGGAGGCCCTGAAGAGGATAAGAACTTCACAGGAAGACCAACAGAGTCAAGCAACCTAGAGCCCTGGGAGTTCTCAGCGACTGAGCCATCAGCCAAAGAGCATACATGGGCTGGAAAGAGGCCCCAGCACATATGTAGCAGATGTGCAGTTCAGTCTCCACATCTGCCTTGGTCTGGCCTCAGTGGGAGAGGATGTACCTAATCCTGCAGAGACTTGATGCACTAGGTTACCATGAACCCTAAGGTGGGGGCTGCCCTCTCAGAGGTGAAGGCCAGGAGAATGAAGGGAGGGACACTGTGAGGGAGGACTGGGAGGGGGCAGTGTTTTAGATATAAATAAATAAATTGATTAATTTTTAAAAAGAAAATGCTTATAAAAGGAAAAGAATAAAGACCCCCAGGGTAGATTAAATAATGCTCTGTTAATTTTTTAAATTTTCTGAATGTTAATGGAAATAATGGAAACTGGGCTATAGGAAAACACGGTGTAATTAAATCAGCTTCTATACTCTTAGGATGCGTTGACATCAGAATGGAAGCCATAGAAAGATCTGTGTTGAAGACAGATTTGTGTTGAAGACCTCACAGGAAATGAGAAGCTGTGAATACCATCAAACTTATAAAGATTAGAATTGAGGAGGAGAAGTCTCCTGAAAACCTCAGCCTCTGACCCAGAAAGGGCTGGACTTAGTTCATTGAACATGTCTCAGTTTATAATTTCCCACTGTATCTGGCATAATTAGTGACTTAAACCAGAAAAGGGAAAAGACAGTGAGAATTTTGGAATTTTGGTTTCTTTAGAAACCACGGAAATACTATAAGAGTATGTTTTCATTTTAATACCAAGTGTGGGGGATGTGGGGCTGTTGCAAAGCAGCTGAGTGATTTGACCCGTGCTCTAGCAGAGTCATGGCTTTTCCAGCCGCAGATACTTTCTGCAATTGTGTGACATTTGGAATTCTGGGAATTTTTCATAGGGTATGTAAGTGCCAGGGTCCTGAGAAGTGGATTGGGTGGTTGTTGGCTATTCGGTGAGGTTGGGTGTGATTAGTTAGTAGTCGTGCTCAAAAGAGAGGAATAAGAAGAAAGAAATTAACCTTAGAGATCTCTATCTCTCTCCCCTCTGTCCTTTCTTTATCTAGTGATAGAGGATGGCACTGTGGGGGATAAAGGGTGGAAAAAAAGAAGAATCCACAAAGTACCAAAGGCCTGCTATACTCCACCTCCCAAGTGGAAGAATAACATACATGTGAAGTGGGAACTTCTGGTTTCTTTGGAAAGTCGGTTATGTCAAAGGATGTTTTGCCAGGGCACATAGTTGAAAGATGTCTTGCAAAAGTGGACATGTGAAAGAATATTTTTCTGGAGCAGACACAGGTGAAGGGATGTTTTACCACAGCACACATATGACAGGATGCATGATGAAGGAATGTAACAATGACCACGAGGACACTGGGAGCTGGAGCACTGGTTTGGTTTCCTCGAGCTCTGCTTTTGGTAACACTGCCAGTAAAAGAAACTTGCCAAAGAACTGCTCCTGAGGTTCCTGTAGCTTCTTGCCATTTTTTTAGGTGGCCTTGGGCCGGTTGGCGAAACTTATGTTTCTTCAGGATTGAACTACAGCTTCTGGATCGTGCATGGTGTCTGTCTGCCAAGAGGACTGGACTGGAGCTGCTGAGTCGTATTTGGTGTTTTCTACAGGACTGGACTGCTGAGAAAGAAGACTGAGCACACTCCTAAGAACTAGTGCTAAACAGGTCCACTTCTCCCAAATCCTAATAACTTTTCTCTTCTACTACCTCCAGTGGGTGTGGGCAAGAGGAGAGGCTGAATGTTTATTGAAGTAGGTTGGAAAAATGAATCACCATGTCTGTCTCTAAAAGCCTCTTTCTGAACAGGAGAGATGTGAAAATAACTAAAGAACAGCCAGTAGCCTAGTTAAATGATGTGAGATGTCCACAGGACCCACTGGAAGTATCTCCTTTCTCTCCATAGACAAATACTCCATTGCACCACAAAAGTGCCAGGGTTCTATTTTGCATATGAAAGGGGGGGAAGATTCTTTTCTGAAAATTTTGCTCAGAAAGGTACATGTTTTGTTTTGGTAGCATCCTCATCTAAGTGCTAAAGAACACCCATGCAATGCTGCAGAGCTTTCCACAGACTTAAATTTCAGCCTCATGGTGAAGTGTCAGAATTAAGTGGCCAGGAGTATAATGACAGCCATTCTGCTAGTGGCTTCTGTGCTCTTTTTGGTGAGGCATCAATCCTTAGCAAGGCACTGACAAAAGAGAAGCATGGTTTAAAATTAATAAGGCGCTCTGGCAGCCTGGCTCAGAGCCTTTGCTCTAATGACACAAGCGCTTCATCTGCCCTCATTCCTAGTCCATCTTCATAGACCCTAGCAGACATGCCCATGCTCCGTGAAATATCAGAATGCATTTCTAAATGTTAGAGAAATGTTAAAAATTATATATGAGTGAATGCTTTCATTTTATTCTGTTTACCTAATGGAATTTAAGGGACACTTTTATTTACAGAACATATTACTCAGAATAACAGGTAATTTCATTCATTGTCCATTAAATCCACGGGGATTTGAATTTGCTCATTCTTCAAAAGCAATGGGCCATTTCTATGCATTAAAGGATAAAAGCTATTCATGATCCTTCTCAAATGCAATATTATGCAAAAATAATTTACTGAATAATATATAACTGTAAAATTATATTATATACATTGTAAATCTATAGAAACAAATGTGCTTAAAGCTTCACAAATCCCAAATATATAATAGCTTTGATACTAACATACAGGTATGCTGAACTCCTGTGGGAGTTTTTTTAGTTTTTAATTGCTTTGTAAATTGACAGGATGACAGAGTCATTATTGAATTTTTTTTATTGATTAAAAAAGCCTTTTCTCACTCCACACTGATACAGAAGCTCTTTTACATGTAAGTCCTTTGTCACCTACCATGTGGCATCTTCCTCTAAGTAGGGCTAGTGTTTTATTAAATGTTTGTGTGCGTACACATGCATATAGGAAAAGAGAAGCACATGAAGGTCAGACACAATCTTTGGTAGCCAGTCCTGCCCTTCCACCTATAATGTGGGTTTTAGGAATTGAGCTCAGATGGTCAAGCTGGTATAGCAAGTTTGAGCCTGGAAAAGACCAGGGCTCTCTTTGTACATCACATCCACTCTCTCTAACCACAATAAACTCTTCAGGAACATTTGATATCTTTAAATCTGCAGTGTTTAAGAAAGTGACCTGAGTTAGGACATAGACAGTTCTATGGGTGAAGGGAATTTGTTTGATGTGTTTCAATGGTAACGTTAGTTCAGAGCTCTACAATGAGACATAGCATATATTCAGAAAGTAGTTACTGAATCAGTGAGTAGTTGTGTTAATGTTGGTTGCTCAAGAGCTATTTTATTGGTTGACTAACAGTACTCTAATCAATATTAACCAGGTCCTAACAGTACTTCTAATCTACATTAACTGGATCCTGACTGAGTTTTTTCAATACTTGTATGGTTTCCATTAGTAATGCAAGACACATCAATGACTTCGTAGCTTGCCCTGGGATACATTAACAGAACTCCCCACCTCACCCTGTGTGCAACACACACACACACACACACACACACACGGACTAGGAAATATTTTATGTGCCTGACCCTTTAAATCGCCCTATGCTCTCCAGTGTCAGTTACCCCTTGGACTTCTGGGAACAAGAGAGGATATAAAAAGCCAGTAGAGGCTGAGAGTAGGAGTGGGTAGAAGGATTGGGGAGTAAGCAGAAGTAGGGTCCAGGAAACAGAAAAGTAGGGTCAGAGAAGACTGTTGATGCAGGAAGAAAGAAGATTGAGAAGGGCTAGAGAAAGGAGAAGAGAAGAGGGGAGAGGGGAGGGGAGGGGAGGAGAGGAGAGATGGAACAGAGTGAAAATAAAAAACAGTTGAAAGTGAATTAGGTTAGTAGACAAGACAGTTGGTGGCAGTTGAGCCAAGAGAAGCTGAGCTGAGCCAGAGAAGATATTAAGAGGCAGATAAAAGAAGAACCCACAAACAACGTAGCTAAAAATAAAAACAACAATAACAAAAAACTACGCCCCTAAAAGTACAACCAGTTCCCATTCTTGAAAGATGAATTTATATATATATGTATATGTATATGTATATGTATATATATATATATATATTTCAAATTCTGAAGTCTTGCTATTATCACATTAAGTATTTCTTGCTAAAGATCAGCGTCTTTAAAAGCATTTGTTTGTGTGTATGTGTATCTTCATGAGTTTACATGAGCCACATGTGTACAGGTGCTCTTAGAGGCCGAGATTTTAGAAAACCTGGTTATGGGCAATTGTGAACTACCTGTGGTGGGTGCTGGAAACTAGACCCATGTCCTCTGCAAGAACAGGAAGCACTCTTAACTGCTTAGCCAAGTCTCCAGCCCCAGATTTACCCTGGAATTTTATACATATCACTTTGTACAGCCAAGCAGATATCCTCTTGTAAATGTGGGGACCAAGTAAAGCCAGCTTCTGATGGACATCCAGTGAAGCAAATAGAGAAAGCATGTCCCCTTGTAAGATCACCAGCTCTCAGAGAGTCCCATGCAAGACAAATTCTCAACAAATAATCCCATCTTTCTCTTCCACTTGAATCTGCTAGCTCAAGATGAGCCTGACTACAATGCTGGGGCTCTCCATTTTGCATCTTACTATTTCTACAGAAATTTGATAGCTCACACTGCTTACTCCTGCATGTTCATGTATGAAAGCCTGGACTTTATTAGTAACAGAATTAAGTGAAATTTTTAACTAGTGATTTAAAAAAAAAGTCAGACATAGTCAACAATTGTGTTCAACCTGTAGAGTCTGGTTATATGACAGACACTTCATTTCCTTTTTTTTCCCATGATGCAATAGAAGAGTGCATAGAAATGGGCTCCTCTGCAAATCCCTTTAGAACTCCCACTTCTTCAAAGAGGTGCTGCAGCTCTGTCATTGTTTCTGTTAGTTGCTGATGGCTGTACCAAATATATCAGCAAAATTTTCTGTTTACCCAGAAATTTCTGTTACTCTCTTGGGACCCCACCCCGCTGCCAGTGGCATATACTCCAGGAAACAACAGTTGCAAGACCATAAGAGTATGTGATTATGATGAACTTTGATGGTCAGCTGCATTGCAGGCAACTGTCTTTGACTCACTGAGTATTTTGTGCATGAGAAAATAAGTTGGCCCCTGCTATACCAATTAGGAATGGGTGTCATTTGCTGGTGTTTATATGAAGGATTCATAGGATTAAATTTCCAGTAGAAAGCTCTCTTGGTGTACTGTTGCCCAAATGAAGTCATTTGCTTGTCTGAACAATTTAAAAACAAAATGTTTCACGAGTTGCTTGTTTAAAATAAGGGACAAGGGGAAAAAAGAGATTTTTGAAACAGAAACTTAGTAGAAAACTAGAATTAATGAGATTTTTAAAAACAGGTAAGGCATAGTCAACATTTGTGCTCAACCTATGACATCTGGTTATATTTTACTATAATTATATATTTTGCTGCATTTTATGGTCAGAATTCCAAAAGGAAATGCTTAATTTCTCACCTCCAAACTTCTTCCTGCGCCTAATTTAGCTATGTTCACCATCTATGACAGCCATTTATATTCAAAGCATCCTAATTTTGAATTTCAGAGGCAACTTGGAAAGGAGCTTAATTCATCCTACAGATTATACTCAATCGTTGAGCGATGGATGTGAAGGCAGGTTCTCAAGGAATGGAACCTAGAGGCAGAAACTGAAGCAGAGACCATAAAGAAATACTGCTTGCTGGCTTGCTCCCCCATGGCTTGTTCAGCTACCTTGCTTACATGGCCCAGACCCATCTGCTTAGGGAAAGCACAGCCAACAGCAGACTGGGCCTTCCCATATTGATCAGCAATCACAAAAAAAAAGCCTTCAGACATGCATAGGACAATCTGATGGAGGTGATTCCTCTTTGAGGACTGACTCCCCAGATGTGTAAGTTGACAACCAAGATAAGCCAGGACACCAAGCCAACGTTCACAGACAACCTTTCTCCTTAGCCCATCCCGATCCAACGTCAGTAAAACTTAAGCTCAGAGCTTCTCTGTGTGAATATCCCTTTTGCTCGTTTGGCTTTCTTAACCTATAAAAAGTTCTATGTTTCCTTCAAAGGACGCTTTTCCTGTGAGATCAGCAACATCCGCCTAAACAGTTACAACAACTATTCTGAATCCTCAGTACCATATCAGACATTGCTGTTCTCCATTCCTTGAGGCAATTTATGAATCCCATGTCCACTCCTTGTCAACACAAAGTGTTCACCTCATGACAGTTGAGGATATGGCTTTCTCATATCCAAATCCAAATAGGATACTGCTTTGCATATAGGAAGAACCCAATACATTCCGAAAGTAAAATTTTTGCTCAAGTAAGATAATATTGGTTGACTGACTTACAGTTTCATGGTCCTCTTTATTGTATCCATTACCTTCATACTGAAGGAGATGCCTTAAAAGCTATCAGGGAGGGTGGTAATTGTTCTTCTTGGAAATAATACTCATCAGGAAATAGTCCACCACTGTCCCATGCCTCATGCTTCGCTGTAAATACTGCAGTCCTTGATTTTAATATCATGCCCAAAGCCAACGATGATGAGAAAAAGAAGTCACTATTCAGTATTTGTTTATTTAAAAAGACTTGAAAAGAATAACATGGAGTGTTTCAGAAGCACTGCACCTAGCATGACTTACAACATGATAAAAATGATGAACTTCTCGTTTGTTTAAGACTTGCTTTCCTGGCGCTAGAGAGATGGCTTAGCAACCAAGAGAACACAGTGCTATTGCAAAGGACACAAGTTCAAGCACCTCCATGACCACGTCACATCTACTGATAACACCAGTTCTGTGGGTTCCAATACCCTCTTCTGGCCTCTGTGGGCACTCACACGCATGTGCACATACACGCACACAGATACACATCCAGAGACGTAATTCTGAAAGTAACATAAATCTTTTTCTCTCTAACGAACCTATTTTCTAATACGGAAATAATAAAAGTCAGACTAGAAGAGCTGTGTTTTGCTTTTGCTGTTGCCCTGTTTGAACACTCCTCCTGCGACAGCTGACATGCATTTATTGTATAGAAATGATCAGATATACAGTACAGAAATGAGTATATGCTATATGGACGAGCACCCACCTCACCTCTCGCAAGGAAGTGGATACCTGACCATGTGTCCAGTTCTAAACATGGAACCCCCAACTCCAACTGTCTTTAAAATGTAGATATTCGTTATCAAAACGGAAACTAGATAAGCTCTTTAAAATGCTTCCATATTGTGACACATATATCACAAAGACTCGGGCTCTTTCTGTATCTCTGTTCTTATCCACAGGCTCCAATGTAGCATAAAAATTGCTGCTCTAAACACATGCTGCTTTGTTGTTGTTGTTGTTAATGATGATGATGATGGTGGTGGTGTCGATGATTGTGGTGATATGTGATGGGGATGTGAGAGGTGAAAGGAACACCTTCTTCTAATTATGTAAATAAAAGTCTCCTTTTGATATGATTGGACAATTTTTGTCAACTACCTTTTCCAGGACAAACATACGTTGCTAGGGAAACACTATGTACCAATCTGCTTGGACTCAGGCCCCTGAAATCAGTTGTAAAAATGAGGTTAAAATTTCCATGGTTGGCTAAGACTAAATTAAAGTTATTGGGAAGAGATGTAAGCTATTAAAAGCATACTGATACTCTAAAATGCACAGGAAAAACAAATAGAATAGATGCTTACAGAATAACAGTTGTAAATACGGACTGAGATTACCATTCGAATGATGAAGATAACTGACTTTTTTAAATTAAGAAATTATAACTTGTTAAATGTGTGTGTGTGTATGTGTGTGTGTGTTATATGTGTTTTAAAGGATCTGTAATGATTTCACTGAGTGAGATTACTACAATTAAATGCCAATAGTTCCCCAAGTGGGTCTCCCTCAATGAAGACATGGGGCTTATTTAATGCAGATTGTGAAAGGAAATGGATCATCTATTTTTCTGGTTGGAGAAATAATACAAAGAATCCATTAAACATGACCAGCAGAACGGAGCTGAGGACTCAAAGGCTGCTTCAAGATGTCATTGTCCAGTATATCCTCCTGCAGGCTGGTAAAGTTCATGCCACTTACTAATGTTCTCTCTCTCTGTGTGTGTGTGTGTGTGTGTGTGTGTGTGTGTACTTGCACAAGAAGAGGGAAGTGGACTGAATGCAGATACATTGAACTATAAAAGGTGCCAAGGTGACGGCTTCACAGGACCAGAGCAACCAGATAAAGGACCAATCAGGCAAAGTATCAATTGCTACCTACCTACAAGCCACCAAGGCCCTGGAACATTTAGGACAACACCCTAAACATCTATGACAATACTGTAGCTCAGCAAATGCACTCATCTAGGGAGATTCCCAGAACCTACTTTAACACAGAGACATCCAGACAGACAGAAAGACAGACAAAAAGACAGAAACACACACACACACCAAACCAAACCAGAAAACTCAGGCGTAAGGCATGCACCTTTAACCCTGGTGCTGAGGAGGTGGACACGGGCAGATCCCTGGGACTTACTGGGCTGCCAGCATAGCCTGCCTGGCCAGTTGCACGCCAGTGAATGACCCAAAGACAATGTGAGAAGTACCTGAAGGATCACACCTAAGTTTGCACCGGCTTTCCACATACACACATGTTCATGTGCACCTGCACACATGCATCACACGCACCTCCAATGACATACATGCGCACATGCAGGTGAGTAGTGCTTCAGACTGCCCATTCGTGAACTATGGAAGTCCCAATATCCTCTGGCACCAGCAAGCATAGCGTCTTCTTGTGAGGTCTCCTGAGAGAAGTCACCACAGACATTCCCTCAAAGACAGCCCATGCCAGCACTGACCAAACAAAGAAACTCTGCCCGTCTGGGTTTCCCTGTAACTTGATAATAAAGGACTGGAGGGTGAGTGTCCTCTGAGCCTCTGTCTCTTCCACACTCTCTGCACTCACACTGTTCAGCAGTGGCACTGACCTTCCAGGACACTGGAACTTCCCGCCTCCAAATGCCACGAAGTAGTCCAAGAAAATGTACTTATCTAAATTCGCCTCTTTCCAGCGTTCCTGTGGGAAGAAAAAAACGCTTTTTTAAGTCAGTCTTATATAAATAAGCTTAACTCTACTTCTCTTGGCTAGAAAACGATGCTGTACAGCTAATCCTTGCATACAAAGCTGCAGACTTGAGGGCCATTTTTTCCCTAGCCTGTTATTAATATCAGACACAATTGTGGTTTTGGAACGTCAACTTATAAACAAAAAGAGGCTTAAGAAGGATCCTATTAAGTGGCAAATGTAAACCACAATGTAAATCATCTACGAAGCCAACGTAAGAAGAGGAAAGCATTTATAAAAAGGCCTCGGGCTTTATCATAAACTTACTCATAATAATAAATCTAGTAACAAGACGCTGACAGAACTGTGTGCTGGAGGAAGCCCCCAGGATGTGGAATTGATACAGCTAGGTGCCAGTGCTCCCAGACTTACTGAAAGGCAGGCATGAACTAGATGACCTCTTAGGACTGCTCAGCGCCCCTCCCCCCAAGCATATGAAGTAAGAGATCACTGTTTTAATTTGCTGTGTTTTTATTTTGTGGGCTCCTTGGAAACCAGTCACAGAAACGGTTGCCTAAGGAATACAAAATAAGGCTTCCAGCAGAAGCACGGGCACTGACTCTAATGTTCTTTCCTGGTTTTATATAAAAATTCATCTCTAAGGATGCTCTTTCCACGCTCCTCTATCCGATCTGTAAATGTTGAGACATCTACATTGGAAATCCTACCGGTCCGCCGTCAGCAATCCTGGGCACAGTTACAAGAAAAATATGGCTGCTTGCGGATACAGATTCGGTTAATTTATGCATTCATATTTTTTGGCAAGAAACATAGAAATGATAAAAAAATAATATATGTTGAGAGAGAGAACTTACAGGTTTGAATGACTCAGGTTCAGGAAAATACTTTGGATTTCTGTGTAGCCAGAATGGAGACAACATCAACAGGTCACCAGAAGGAACTGTGTGATTCTAAAACAGAGAAGTCAGCTTCAAGTCATTTAATTTGAAATACATTTCAGGGAGACTTTCAGTCATTAAAAATAAAGGTACATCTATACTGTGAAAAAGACATAATAAGTGTGAGAAAAATTAACTTTCCTGGCCATATTGTGTGTGTGTGTGTGTGTGTGTCTGTCTGTCTGTCTGTCTCTTTTCCCTGGCACTGTAATAATGAGTGGTCACTGCCATACCTAGCTTTGTATATAGATACTGGAGATCTGAACTCAGGTCTTCACACTAGCAAGACAAGTCCTTCTACAAACCAAGCAACTCTTTATTCCCAGAAGAGATCATTTCTATGGTCCAATTTGGAGTTGACTAGTTTCTAAGTCTGCTTATTAGTCACATGTACAGACATGTTTGACTAAACAGGAGGGGGATATTAGTTAAATGTCAGCCTTTTATTTTCTTAAAGATTTTATTTTGATTCTGTATCTATGTAAGTGTCTGTCTATTTGTGTACATGAGTGCAATATTGGGGAGTCCAGAAAAGGGCATCGGCTTCCCCTGGAGCAGAAGCTATAGCCAGTTTAGAGCTGCCACAGGGTGCTGGGAACTAAACTTGGGTCTTCTCAAAAAAAAAAAAAAGGACATTCTCTTAGCCACTGAGCCATCTCCCCAACCCTGATTAATTTTAGTTATATGTATGTTCTGTGTGTATATGCACGTGAGTGCTAGTGACTACTGAGGCCAGAGGAGGGTACTATACTCTTTACACCTGGCATTGCAGGCAGTTGTGAACCACCTGGCATAGGTGTTAGGAGTGTGTGTGTATATTTATGTATTTATGCATGTATATAACTATAAATATATATATTAGCAGATATCCAAAAAGAAGTTTGACCACATATCTCTTAGTATTATTAACAATTAGTAAAATTAAACAACCATTATTTTCTCATGTGCTTATTTTTTCAATAAAAATATTTTAAAATTAAAAAAATCAATTAAACAAATCCAATAATAAGTAAAAAGAATAGGTAGAGTGGTTGAGGAGGCACCGATGTCAATCTCTATGGATCTCTATCCTCTAGAGGCATACACATACATACAACATGAAATACACACCACACATATAGCACACACATGCAACACAGACAGCACACACACAGATAGCACACACACACATATAACACACACATACACAGCACACACACATACAACATATGAAATTCATACCACACATATAGCACAAACATGCACACACATGTAATACAGAGAGCATGCACAACACATACAGCACACATACAACACATACAGCATACACACGCACAACACATACAGTCTATACACGCACTGTGGTCAAGTGATTTATCAGAGAAATGAAAGGCTGATTCACGTTTTGATATGAGTAATAAACTCATATCAATAGGACAAAAAAAGGAAAAGCATATGGTTTTATCAGTTGATACAGAAAACCAAGAAAGAAAATTCAGCACCAATTTATGACAAAAAAATTACTACTGATGTAGAAATAAAATGTCTTGAACTTATAAAAAAGAGCATTTAAAGAAAATTCTATATCCAGCATGGTACTTAATGGAGAAAATACAAAGCTTTCCCTTTAAGACCAGACAAAGCACTGTTGGACAACAGTAGTAGTCAACAGAGGGCTGGAAACTACAGCTGTTGAGTCATCTGACAAGAGCCCACCTGCTTGAATTAAACAACATTATATAACTCTGATATAGGATAACACAGCCAAATTTCTACTTGAAAGGTTATATCTTAGCTAAAAATATTCCCCAAAAGACTGAATGAGACAATGCTACTTAACTTAGTGTGTCACACTGTCTAAGGTCACTTAGTACTCCAAGGAACTTAAGGACTCATACAATAATATAAGCTACCAAAATTCCAATGACATTTTCCATTGGAAAAATGGAAACTTAGCCTTCACATGGAATCATAGGGGCCCCACATAGCCAAAGCAATCTTGACGATGGAAATGAACAAAGCTGGAGGCAGTGCATCACATGGCCTGAAAGGTACCACACCCTTGTTACAGGCATCAAAACAGCAGGAGACCAGACACATGAACCAATATAATAGAATAGAGTGACCGAAAGTAAATCCACTCATTGATGGTGAACTGGCATTTTATAAAGGTACCAAGACTCTCTAGTGGGACGATTCTGCTTCTTAATCAACAGTGTTGGGATCATAGACCATCTATATGCAGAAGAAAGTGGGTTGTTTTTTTTTTAAATCTCATACAGTATATAAAAACAACTCAATTGGATTAATCTTGAGAGTGTAAAATTCCTAGAGCAAAAACACAGAGGGGAGCCTCCAGATATTGATCTGGTAAATGGGGATTTGAGGAAACCGAAAGCGCAGACAAACAGGATGACTCTAAACTAAAATCCTTCCGTATAACTAAGGCGTCTCTGGTAAGTGAGCAACCCGTCAGATAGGATGTGATGGTTATGAATCGTCCATCCTATAAAAGGTTAATGTTCCCAATACAAGCAGCTCCAACAACTCCACAGTAAGAACAAAACTGGACCTAAACAGACATTTCTTAAAAGAAGATCCAAAAGCTGGCTGGAGAGATGACTCAGAATTTTGGAGGGCTCCTTGTACTTCCACAGGACCCTAGTTTGGTTCCCAGCACCCACACTGAGTAGTTTACAGCTGCCTATAGACAGCTTCTGAGGGTCTGACACAGTCTGGCTTCCAACATACTGATCTTATATACGTTACCACCGTCCCACAACATATGCACACATGCACAGACACATGCATAAAAATAAAAATATCTACTAACGAAGACCTATAAAATATTCAACAAGTATCTGAGAAAATGTAAAACACCATTGCCAGGGAAATGGGAATCCAAGCCATCATGATATATTATCTCATTCAGGTTAGAATTTGTATTATCAAAACCAAAAGAAACCCAGACGTGTCAGAGGACAAAGACAAAGGGGAATCCTTGGAGACTGTTGTTTTAGAATGCACATTAGTATAGTCATGTAGAAAATAATATGAAGGTTTCCCAAAAGTTTAATAGATTTACTGTGGGATCAAGCTATCCAGTTACTGAGTTTATAGCCAAAGGATGTGAAATTAACATGTCCAAAAGATAACTGCACCTTCATGTTTACTGCAGCATGCATTCTGGGGACCATGACATGGAACCAAGTGTGTCCGTCTGTCTACAGATGAGTGAAGAGAATGTAATACAAACGTGCACTGTGAAATACCATTCTGCTTTCTAAAAGATGGAAATTCTGCAACAGTACAGAAGAAGGTTTAGGACAGAGAAGCCAGGCATGGAGAGACAAGAACCTAATGATCTCAAATGCAAAAATTCGGCTACCAGAAGTAGAGTTTAGAGATGTAGCTACTGAGGGCTGTGAGGTAAGTGGAGACTTGAGGAATGCTGGCAAATAATACAAAATTCCTTTTCAACAGCAGACTAGGTTAAAGAGCTATGGGACACCATGTAGTCCCTAAAGTTAGAAATATTGTAGTAACTGCTGATAGAGTGCACAAATATTTTCATACAAGAATTGATTGAGTGTATAAAACAATATACAGATTAATGACTTTATTTAGCCATTATAAAATGTGCACATATTTCAAAGCATGCTGTATATGACAAATATATATATATGCAAATATATGTATATTTATAAATTTATACAATTTATATTCAGTTCTAATAAAATGAAGAAATCAAAACATATCAATCTAGAGAATGTCTGAACAAAACACATTCTTTTCCTAGAAAGTTCATTATTTTCCAACAAAACCAGTTCTTACCAGAATTTTAATTGGCTTCACAACCTTTCTAGTAATGATACCAGGGGCTCTCAAACGGATGGATTCCAGAATACACCACTTAATTAGATGGAGCTTCTTCAAGTCATCTTCAGACACCTTAATCTTGTCTTTACCTGTAAAGAGAGTTTTAAAGATTAAAGAAGAGATGCACTGGAGAGACCAGAAGGTAGATTCTCGCAGGCTAGTCAATACAAGATAGGCTCACCAACAAGAAAAGACCCGCTGTGATGTATTGATTTTGCTGCTTTTCTCTGACAAGATGGACTGGCATCCAACATAGCTGTAACAGTCCTGTGGCTACAGGATGACTAAGAGGGTCCCTGTGTGGGAAAGGGTTCAGTTTTTTCTCGCCTCATTCTTCCTTGTCAAAATCCTCACTGTGCTTAAAGAAATAGCAGTACAACAGGAAATAAAACAGACTTGTAAAGTAAACATTCCAAAAAAAAGTGCTGGACATGCTTAGCCATTGGGGAATGTAAGCATCGTTTTCTTAAGTACTTGGGAGATGGCTCAGTTGGTAAAGACTTGTCATGCAAACATAGGGACCTGCGTTCAGATCTCCAGCATCTGTGGAAAAAGCTAAGTGGAATTGAATGTCACCACTAGAAAAGCAGAGATGGAGGGTCCCTGGGGCTTTCAGGTCAGCCAGCCAAGCCAAATCAGTGAGCTCCAGGTTAGCTGAGATACCCTGTCTCAAAAATTAAGGCAGAAAAAGCAATCACAAAAGACATCCACCATCCTCCACAAGCAGATGTACAGAATGGTCCAGGGATCCTGCTGCCCTTTTTTGGCCTCCATAGGTACTGCATGCCATGGTGCACATACACACATGCAAGTAAACCACTCAAACACTAAAAATAAACTGTTCTTTTTTAAGTTCTGGAGATCATCATATGGCAGACACACACACACACACACACACACACCTTTCAGATTCTATCTCATTCCGGTAAGAATGGATATTATCAGACAAGCAAAGGAGAACAAATCTTGCGATGTATATAGAGGAAGCAGAGCTCTTAGACAGCGCTGATGGGACAGTGTACTGGTGCAGACACTACAGAGATCAGAATAGAAAGTCTTGATGAAACTAAAACAGAAACTACCATGTGGTACAGCTATGTGACTTCTGAGTACATTCCCAAGGAAATCTAAGCCAGAACACCACAGAGATACTCATATGACCATGTTTGTTGTTGCTCTGTTTACAGTGGTCAAGATACAGAAACAGCCTAGGTGGTTATTCCTAGAATAAAGGAAATGAGGTACATATACACAGTGGAATTTTATTCAGGTATAAAGAGGATTGAAATGGAATTCACTGGAAAAGGAATACAACTGGAGGTCACCGGAATTGGTAAGGTGGCTCGGCAGTTAAGAGAACTTCTTATTCTTGAAGAGGGCCTGGGTTTGGTTTGCAGCACTCACAACCACCCATGACTTCAATTCCAGGCAGATTCAACATCCTCTTCTGGCACCAGATATCCATATAACACATAGACACGCATGTAAGTAAATATACATACACATAAAATAGATAAGTCATTTTAAAGCACTGGATATCATGCAGAATAACACAGACTTGGAAAAATAAATGACTCGTTTTCTCTTATGTGCAAAATCTAATACCTGAGTATATCTATGAACATGTACATATGCTATGTTAGGAGATAGGAACTAAGAGACGAAGATCAGTGTGTAGGGGGAGAACAAGAGTGGGTAGTGGAATGTAGTTAATGCAGGGTAAGGGGTCAGCACAAGAAGAGGTCAGACGGGTAAGGGTAGCAAAACCTGAATAAGAACAAAGTATATAAAGAGATATTTGTGTACGAAAACATCACAATTTCTTTGTATGTTAACTAAAATTGTAATTTTAAAAGAAACACACAAACACACACACATAAATACACACCATGTGATATAAAAACCTCCCTTCAGGGTATCCAGACGCTTCTGGGAATTTCAGAGGGGTTGGGGGTGGGGGGTGTGGATGGGAGAGAAGGCCTTCTCTGAGGATCTTAGTGTTACATCTCTTTTAGAGGAAGGCCTTCTCGGATGACCGTCAATAGAACAGCTCTCTTCGACGATCTTAGCTTGTGCCCATACTTTTATTCTGGGTTTGTATGCGTATACTTTATTTGGGGTGAACCATGGGTATATGTGGACCTTGAGGAATAGGAAAGAGTTTTCAGGGTAAATGAAGTTCATTGACTAGAGTTTAAAAGTTCTATGAACGCCTCATTTGCATGGAGAAGCATTCTAGGAATCCCAGGTACTGCCTGGGCAGGTTCTGGGGGGCTTGGGGGAAGATGAAGTTGAACTTGTAGGTCTACTAAGGACTACTTGACCTTCCCCAAATAGAGAGTGTGAGGTTTCAGGCTCCCCAGACAAGGTGAGAGAGGAGCAAGCCCTGCTGGGAAAGGGCCTCCATTTTGCATGGAGCTCAGAGAAGCTATCTGGTCATGACAGACTTCTACCTTAATTAGCAGGTTCCCCCACAGTTTCAAAACTGGATCTGCAATGCCCATTTGATGTCTAAGGAGAATATGAAATATCTTGGTGTACGAAGATAATGCCAGAGTTTTCCCTCTGGTAATTACAGTCTGCATATCTCTCTTATTGCACCTCGCATGGAATCTTGGAGACGGTGTGACCTTTGTTACATTACCGAGCCTGTTTGCCTGACTCAGCTGGCTTACATAATATAAAACTGGACCATTGACTATATCTGCCTTATGGAGCTGCTGTCAGGGTGCTGAACATGAATGTGAATGTCTCCAAATCACAGCTGCCAAACAGCAAGAACTCAGCAAACGTTAAGCCGTCATTATGATTCCCTCTGCCCTTTGCAACTGTTTGAAACACTGGCTCCCACTCACCCTTCAGGCCATGGGATCAAACCCTTCATCCCCCCACATCAGATGCTTTCCCCGACTACTCCAGTTCTTTCCCAACTCAGCACCATGCCATGCTGTCTTCATGGGTTTGGGACAGGAATTAATTCAGCTCATATTTTTAACATGGGATTCCCCAAGTGCAATAACATTTCATTCCCTTCTGAATCTCATTCATTAGTGTACTTATGATCTAACACAATGTCTTGTGCATGGGAAGCATTCTGAACATTATTAGTGGTGGGATAAATGAACAGACCAATGGGCTGATGTTTGAAACAGTGGAAGAAAAGACCAGTTTGAAAATGCTGTAGCTTGTGTGTGTGTGTAACGGGAAAGAGTTAGAGACAATTCTAAAGCAGAATAGGGGGAATGTTTAAGTGAAATAGAATTTAATGAAAACCTTGCATGTGGTGGACTCAAGAATTGACAGTTCTGGGAAATTCTCCAATGATGCTACACTCTGGTCTGGAGGCCACAGTTTAAGGAAAAAAACAAAACAAAACACGGTGGCAGATTAAAAGAAATAGAAGGGAACTGTGAATATCCCAGAGTGGGAGAGCACTGACCTACATGTCAAAGGCCCTGGGTACAGTAAATCAGTAAATAAACAAATGATCTTCTTGTACTTTATTTATTAAATATTCATGCTTTAAAGCTGCTCTTATTACTATACTAATTTTAAAGTTACCCCTCCTCTTTAAAAATAGAGGTAAATACATCTAAGGGATGAAAATCATGATTGAAATTATAGTGGAGGGCAGAAATCCCCAGCGCATGTGCTGTCAGCAAACATCACTCACCCCGCTTGGATTACCATCCATGTGTAAGAAAGAACTTTCAGTTCCTATGATGAGCCATAAAACCAGGCCATGCCTTCTCTGAGTCTGACAGATTTTAATCCAGAAATTTTTATTAATTTTAAAGTCTTATTTTAATTTTTGTATTGGGGTCCTGAGATTAGGCTTGGAGTCAGAAGCAATTACCCTGTAAGCCATCTTACCATTTTATCTTTTTTTATATAATTACAAAGGTGTCAGCTCCTTCTAAGCAGTGGTACCTAAGATGTCACCGGCCTAGCTTACATACCCACCC
>NW_021604617.1:11422401-11529004 GCF_004785775.1 Grammomys surdaster
TCTTTCCTTCCTTCCTTCTTTCCTTCCTTCCTTCTTTCCTTCCTTCCCTCCCTCCCTCCCTCCCTCCCTCCCTCCCTCCCTCCCTCCCTTCCTTAATTTCATGTTTCTCCCTTATGAAGTCGCAGATAAGGGTGTGGCTCACTCACTGTGACAACATGCCAGACCCAGCTCACTGCTTTATTTTATACAGTTTTGCCTTCCAATAAAAACATCAACACTCATCTGTGGCTGGTTTTTCCACTAAAATGGCAGGTGAGAGAAGGCTGCAGCAGAGATTTTATAGTCCATAAAATCTAAAATACAAGGCTTGGTATGGAAAAAGTTTACTCCTGCGCATAGGGCAAGAGGAGAATGAGCTATTATTGGGTTTTCTCAAAAGGTCAGGTTGTATTCCAGCCCCTGAGTTTACAAGTGAGATAAATCCTGTGTGGTCTTCACTGCCCTCACCAGTTCTATATCCAGGTCAAGTGTATGAGGCCTAGTGTACTATTTTAATAACCCTGTAAAATACATTTCATTAAGAAAATATAGATTACATGACCAGGGGACAAATTGACTTATTTAGAATGTTTGCTGTGATGTTATGTGTCAGAGAGCACATGCCAGCAGATGTGAAATCTGTTTCCTGACACTTGGTTTCTATTTGTTCTCTTTTTGAAAAGAGATCTAAGAAGTTGAGCCCTCCCTCCCCTCAGCCCCCAGTAGCCATTTCCTTATCATAGAGAGAGTGCTTCCCTCTCAGCCATCCTGTTTTTCAGTCGGCTCCATTTTCCCTGTGGTACAAGCATCTCCTGGGTACCAAACAGAAATGGCAAATAGGTAACATATGGTACCTAAGGGGAAAATCCCTTGGAATTCAAGTAAAGCACTGAAAAAAACTTCACAGCAGATGTGTGCCTTTCTGGCTGTTTTCAGAACCACCCATCTATTCCCACGTATGTCTTCCTATGTTATTCAAGGAACTAAACTTCACGTGAGATGTGGGTCACAGTCAACTATGTGGATTGAAAAATAACAACGACACATTATTTCCATTAAAAATGAGTTAGGTTGGTTGAGAAGTATGATGGTGATGGCTTTGGGGATGCAATAATAGGTCAGCCATTTTTGATAACAGAATGGACCAAATGCCTGCAACTTCTGGTATCTCAGTATATTACACGTAACAAGAAAACACAGACCAGCTTGGAGAGATTCTACATCAACCTGAAAGGGGGGAGCAAAACTTGTAAGATGTACTGAAGGGAAAAGAACATGAGGGAGGGAAAAATAAAGAAAGAAAAAAGGAAAGCCCTTGAGTGGTATGGAATAAGAGACGAACACCTCTCAATAGAAAGCCTGCAGTTAGGGGGGAGGGTAGCAGAATGGAAAAGGTATTGGCCCTGCTGCAGTACACATGATGAGATGGCAGCTAGTGATTTCTAGAAAGAGAGAGTGCCTGGGAGAGGCAGCAGGAGATGGGGGGGGGGTCCTTCTGTCCCTAGAACCCTGGCTTCTCAGCATCCACTCTCTGCCATTTGCATGTTCTGCCTCCTTTTCTGCATTGGGCTGCCTAAGTGCATATCACCCAGTTCACGGTTGTCCCAAGCATCAACTCTTCCTGTAAGTTGACTCTATCAAAATATTAAAAGCATGAGAGAAGGGAAAGGCAAAGTTATACTGTGGCTGGAAATGACTTACAATGAGAGGTTTGGCTGCCATTCAGGCTCCCAGTGACTCTGCCTCAACTACGAGGTTGTCAGTCACTGGCTGTAGAGCTAAGCCTCACCCAGAAGCCTAAGGTCATAGAAAATGGAAATCGGTGATGCTGATGATCAATTCTAAAACTCAGAGATCAGAGACAGGTTTTAGACCAGTTTCTTCTTGATCCTGAAAACCATGGAAGACCTAGTCAGCTAGGGCCCTTTAATAAACAAATAGATATTGCAACAAGTTAGCAGAGTCTTCTGATTATGATCCTAAAGCTGACTTCTGCAACAGACTGGTGTCTTCTAAGATAGCTATTTATAGAAATTATATTTGAACAAATAAAAAGTTCACCAAACATTCCTTCCTGTTTTGCTGTTCTTGTTTTAGCTCATTACTGCTATAGCATATCAGATAATAAATATTTTTCTACTAGACTAAAGGTAGGTGATGACTACTAGTCAGGGTTAATGCTCCAAGTCGGAAGAGATAGCTTCCAGTGGGAACCACTCTGGTCATTCATCTTCACTGTACACCTGACACAAAACACCAAGGAGACATACCACTGGACCCAACTGGGACACCACTTCCACAGAGGTTTAACTGAGGAAGAAGGATACATCCTCTATGTGGGTGTCATCCCAGGGACTGGAGTTTCAGAACAAACAAAAAGGGGGAAAAAAGGGAGCCGGCTGAGCTCCGGTATTCATCTCCCCGATTCCTGACTACAGACAGGATGTGACCAGCCACAGTATCTGTTACCAGGCTTTTCCTGCCATGACAAGCTGATCCCTGCAAACCTCATCCTGAATAAATCCTTCCTCACTGAAGTTACTTTTGTGTAATATTTTGTCACAGCAATGAGAAAACAGTAACTACCACATCTCCCTGTTCTAATACATGGCATGTTTCTGACCTTCAAGTTTGCACTTGATTCATAGTGAAATTTCTGACCTCCTTTAGAGAATTAATAAAACAATTTTTTAATCCTGTGTTGCTATTAGATTATTTGTATTTGGAAACATTTTACATCACATCACATAATTTAGAACTGAAAGCTTGTTTCTAATGGAAGACATCTAAAGCTGTGGTGTGCAATTGTGTACGTGGTGTGAAAAACAAGCATTTTAATTGTATACTTTTTGTTTCTCAAATACCAGTGTGATGTGGGAAGTATAAAGTAGCATTCCTAGACAAGAAAAAAAGAAATAAAAGAAACATTCTGTTTTCAAACGTCTTTCTGCTCAAAGGCCATTTTTGTTAGAACTCTCAGAAATGGCTTTGCACCCATACTGTTGGGTTTTCAGTGCCCCTCTGTAGCTGTTAGTTCAGTACAGTGGCTCTAAATTTAGAAAGCTCCACTTGGGAGAATTCCAAGGTACTCACCAGAAGGGCTGGAGCCCAACAGAGACCAAGACCACTCCAGAGAGCCCAGGGAAGGAGCTAAGGGGAATCTCGGGCAAAATTTAGAAGCCATCTGTTTAACAATTGGCATAAATGCAATCAAATCAAACCTTAGGATATTTGAAACCAAATAAAATAAAGAAAGATTCTTATACTCATAAAGTAAAAAAGAAAGGAAGGAAGAAAAGCAGAAGCGTTTAATGTATCCATTTAGTTATTACATGAAAGTCATAATTACATGAAGACTATAAACTATATTTGTTAAGTATAAATGGTAGATTTGAAAGTTGTTGTTTCAGTTACTAACACACTACAAATATGCTATGTATCTGATAAGTCTGTGCCCTGCCAAAACTTATGCCACATTTTATAAAATACTCATTTTTTTCAGACTATGTCTTACCTCAAGAGATTCCATTTTATAAGCAGATGCTTACTCCATTTTGACATACATAAGTATCCCCGGGTGGACATGTGAAGAGTTATCTGCCTGCCATCACCCACACTGTATACACTGATAAATGGCTTATTTCTGGAAATTGAAAGTGCCACCCTATGCCTTAGTTACTTTTTATTTTTGATATATTGCCATGATTGAGGTGACTTATAGAAGGAACGGTTTACCTAGGACCTGTGGTTCCAGAAGGCTAGAGTCCATGACAGCAGAACAAGGACGTGCATCACAGAACAGCTGAGAGCTCACATCTGGATCCACAAGTAGAAGGCAAGGAACATACTTGAAATGGCATGAAACCTTTGAAACCTTAAAGCCCACTGCCAGTGATACACATCTTCCAACAAGACCACACCTCCTAATCCTTCCCAAACAGTTCTACCAATTGGAGACCAAGTATTCAAACACATGAGCCTATGGACACCATTCTGTTTCAAACCACCATATGCTACAAATTTACTGAGGTGAACTGAGTCTGTTGGGTCAGATGAACATATTAAAATCATAGTAAGGGAACTAGGTCCAAGAGCTTGCCAGACACACCAGACCAAGGAAAGGATACAACTCTTTTACCTAGACCCCATTAAGAGGAGGCACACAGAACTGTGTGCACGTGACCCCACCCACTTGTCATGTGACCACCCATGTCAAGGACCAATAGTTAGAGAATTCCCAACTGCCCACAAGGCCTCAGCTTAGCTCTGCACTCACTGTTCAGACAGTCTACCCTTCTGTTTGCCAGTCTAGACCAGCAGATGACCATTGCCTGCTCATTCCTTCCCCTAGACCTGGTTCTAACAGCTCTGAAGCTGAATACAGGTTCACGTTCAGTCTATGAGAGCTGCAGTAGCCTGACCCATAATAACAATCAGTTCTCAACAGATCTGTTCATGTTTCATCTTAGCAATTCAGACTCTCTTTAGATCTCCATCAGCTTCCTAGCTTCTCCAGACTTCTGAAATGTCTTGAGTTCTGTGGTGGCCATTCTGCAACCTATACATGAATATAAATAAATATATACAGATATATATATATATATAGATACAGATGACATGATGTGTGGTATGTAATGTGCACTCTGAGAGTATTATTAGTAATTGAGACTGGAATAAAAGTGAATCTTGTTCACCTAAGCCAAGATCACCAAGGAAATAGGAAAGGTCTGGCAAATTGCTAACATGAAAATGGTATGCCCTGTAATTTATTTTTAGTCAATGATTCTGGCATTGAGCAAAGACACAAACATGATCATGTGTTTCTGATACTGAACACTCATCTCTGTGTTATATGTAGCCTAAACAGATGCTCTAGGACCCGAAGTAATGTTAATAATAGATTGTCTCTTAATATCAAAAATATATTATGGTCCTTCATATACTCCAATACTCCAGTCTCTGACAAGTTAATGTGTCCAGTTGTGAGACAGGCTTTTCTATCAAAGATGGCCAGTGCACAAAGGGCAGTCTTCTATAACCCTCTTTCACCTAGTGAAACTCTCTGCATATGCTTGTTTGTTTAAACCCCAGACAACAAGATATTCCTAAAACTTCACTCTGTATCACACCCTTCCCCTTCCTGATGACTACAAATTAGCCAATCGCATCAGACTGTGACATCAAGCTCCCAACAATGGAGCGAGCCATAGGTCCCACCCTGCATTAGAATACAACCTAAGTGACCTTACCGACCAGGTGTGTTTGCTTTCCCAGTTTAGGTCATTACGCATCCTTTTGCAAAAGTAAAGGTCTTCTGGAACAACTTTGATATTGTTTGGACATCTGTATGTGTGACATCATAAGTATTCTGATATTCTTTTCCAACAAAGGGAGACATGTTAATGGTATCACAGCAGACTTCAAGGCAAAGAAGAAGCTACAGGTGTGCTAATATCCCACAGTTTTTCAAAGAAGAGCATGGAGTCAAAATGCCAAAAATCATAGTCTTAAAGGATCTTGGACACAGAAGAGAATTTATGAGGCTATAAATAACTATAATACAAGTCTCAGAGCAAAGGATTCAGGCATCAGTGGAATTCATCTACTCTCGCCTGTGGCTGGAATTTATATAAGCCTAGAAGGGTGGGTAGGAGTCACCCAGGCAGAAAGAAAAGGAACAGATTCTAAAATAAATCATGAAACTATAATTTCTCGGACTTAAGAAAAAACATGAGTCAACCAGAACACCAAAAGAGGACTTCAGGATAATTCCACTGCTTTTTTTTTTCTTCATATTTTAAGTCCCCTTCCTCCTCCAAATAGATACACATACACAAATAACAAATATGTAAAAGAAATATTTCTTTAGTCCTAATATTAGGTAGCTAAACAGACATCAGCCATCTTGGAGTACATTAACCTCCTGTTTCCCTGTTAGCAGGAGAAAAGGAAGCATCACATTTTCCTTCCTTAAGATTGAAAATGCCGTGTGAAACGGTGGGCTTTCATGAGGCCTAGTGAAGAAAATCTAATTCCTATTGGTCAGAAAAAAAATAGATCTAGGTGGAGACATGCCATTCTTATCCATCCAAAGACTAGAACTTTACATAACACTATCCTTTCCTCTTAGAGCTCATTTAACATCTGTCAATCACCTGGCCAGGAGACCATGCCTCCAAAAAAAGGAAAAGAAAGAAAACAAAACAACAACAAACAACAACAACCAGTTCACTGGAAGGCAAGCTAATGGATTGGGAGGAATAATTACCCCTAAAGGAGAAAATAATCTTTACTCCCAAAAAGCCTTCCCTCAAGGAAGTTGTATCCAGTACTTTATTGATAAGTGTGCAAATGAATACTTTTCCCTGTTCTTTCTCTCTCTTTTTCAGAGACTGGCCCAAATCCTAAGCATATCTCCCTTGACACTGTGAGCTTTCTCAATCTTCCTCTCAATCCCCTGCAGCTTCTATAGCTGCCCTCATCTGCTGATCTCCCCATTCAAGCAGAGCCCAGGAGACAGGACATAAGTCCTTCTTACCCATCTTCCTCCTCTCAGCTCCGGCCATGGCTTCTATAAAGCTTGCCTGCTGGGCTCCTCTCAAACTCTAATAAAAAGGTCCTCAATGTTCTTTCTGATTCTGTTTTTAAATTCCTTTTATCAGTTCCCCAAAAGGGAACCCTTGTAAATTTTCTAGTGACACTGGAATAACAGTCTGTAAGAGTCTAACTAACAACTGTGGTAAGAGCCTGGGTTTCCACAGAAGATGGGGAAAATGGCGGACAGTGCTGAGTCATCCAATTCAAAGAGCCGATCAGAAAGGAGATTGTGAGGTGAGGTTGGGCAGTGAGGCATTCCCCTGTTCCAGGCTCTCTGTATTATGGGGCAGGTGTCACTGTACTGTCAAGAGAAGGGAAGGAAGAAGAAAAGCACAAAACAAATTCCCTGGAAAGCTAAGGGTCCCATTCCTACACAGCCCATAGGTTCCTTCTTGACTTTTGAAATTCTGGGCGCCCACTGCTGTTTGCTTTCCTGCACAAAGGAAAACATTCTGTATTCATAGGGCAGCTTGCTTAAAACAGTTAAAGTTGAGGAGTGTACATTAAGGTCATTGTCCCTGAAGAACAGTGGCTGGGAATAAAAACACTCTGAAAGCCAGGAGCTGGTGTCACACCACCCTGCAACAATTCCTACCAAAATTGGGCCTAGGAATTTACTTCCTAAATTTTATAGTAATTTCTCAACAACAACAACAACAAAAAAAGCCTAATAAATAATTAACTCTCCATGTTAATGAGTAGTGTATTTGTGTGTGTGTGTGTGTGTTATTGTTTTCATTTTTAATTTGGAATGAACTACAATTCAGAAACAGAGAATATAGGCTTGATCCAGATTGTCAGAAATATTGGCCATGAAAAGCTTAGGTCCAGGCATGGTGGTACACACAATTAATCCCTGGAGACAGAAGCAAGCAGATGTCTGAGTTCAAGGCCAGGCTAGGACAGAGAAAGTCCCAAGTAGAGAAAAGCTTAGATCCAGGCCTGGTGGTACATGACTTTAAATCCAGAATTCAGGACACAGAGCCACACAGATCTCTGAGTTCAAGGTCAATCTATAGAGTAAGTTCCAGGACAGCCAAGCTTAGGCAGTGAAGAAGCTGGAAAATGGAAAGCTGATGATAATGTAATAGAACAAGGGGCATGTTCCAGCCCCAGCAAGCAGCAGAACTCGGCAGCTTTGGCCATGTGTCTCTGACTTTAGAGTCTAGAATAGAAGTGACTACTGGGACAATTGATGCTGGTTAGCTGAAACTAAGAAATTAGTGGTGATTAAGAAGAGACCAGCAGCACTGAGGTGAAATCTTCTGGGAAGTGTTTTCTGAGAGCACAAAGAAGCTACGTTCCAGAGATAGCCAGAGATACCTTATGCTGCTATTGGACTTGTTAATGTGTAAGAATCACCCAGGTAGTACTGGTTTTGAAGGCATGAAGGGGTCATGGAGAGCAGCTCCATGAGGCTTGGCACTGTGAGAGGCCAGGGAACACTATTGGTGAAAGTGCAGCCTCATTTGCAGTTGACTCAAAGGGGTTATGCAAAGAAGTTGAGGCTTGACACCGTGAAGAAAGCCTATGAGAGGCTATTGGTGACGTGTAGTTGTAGTGGAAGACTCCAGCAAATTGGAGATGCTAGTTCTGTAGAATGAGCAGCAAGAACAGCAGCAGAAGTGAAGAAGAGTCAGCCAGAGCCTAGAGCACTACAGAAGGCAGAGCTGGAGATGTGACCCAAACCCTTTGGAAGAGCCCAGAAGACCATGTGTGGATCCCAGACATTGGAGCAAGAAACTATAAAGCTTGGATACCCCAAGATGTTTGAGAGAGCCATGGTCTATCTGCTGAGGAAAGCTGCTAACAGGGAGTAGAACCACCCCAAGAGAAAGAAGTTGTTGCCATCAACAAAGATGAAGGGAGTTTTAGATCTGAAGAGTGCTTTGACGGCATCATGGAGATGCAGAGTTTGGAGTTTGCCCAGCTGGCTTCCTGTTCTGCTTTGGTCCAGTATTTCTTCACTATGATATTTTAGAATGGTAATGTATATCCTGTGATGTTGGAAGTATGGGATGGGCGTTTTGATTTTGATTTTTTAAAGGGATTACAGCTAAGAGATTGTATGAATCTCAGAGGAGTCCTTGAACTTTAGATTCAAACTGTTGAGACTGTTATAGACTACAGGACTTTTAAAGTTGGACTAAATGTATGAAGTTGGACTACATATGGCCCCCGTAGACTCATGTGTTTGAACAAGCCTGTGGGGCGCAGGGAGTGGAATGTGGTGGTTTGAATATGCTTTGCCCATAGGAAGTGGTACTATCAGGAGATGTAGCACTGTTAGAGGAAATGTGTCACTTTCAAGGTGGGCTGTGAGGTCTCACATATATGATTAAGTCTTCTCTTGTCTGCCTTTGGATCAAGACATAGAATCCTCAGCTCCTTCTCCAGCACCATGCCTGCCTGGATGCTGCCATGCTTCCTGCCATGATGATAATAGACTGAACCTCTGAACCTGTAAGCCAGCCCCAACTAAACGTTGTCCTTTATAAGAGGTGCCTTGACCATAGTGACTCTTCACAGCAATGGAAACCCCAACTAAGACAGCCCATTATCATGCATAGATGTCTGCTTGGCTGGAGTCTTGGGCTGGGGTTCTCAGGCTGTTTGTTCCAAAAATGGCACCATCTTAGCCTCAGGGCTAAGAAGGAGAAAAAGATAAAATTATATATTTGGGCTGGAAAACATGAAATTTAGGGTAGGTCAGATGAAACCTATTGCTTTTGTAAATAGTTAGATACAGTGTTCAAGGCTGGTGACTGAGAAACACTGTTGCAATAAATTTCTATGTAATTTATTGTGTCCTAGGCCCAACCCAGCTTATACAGGACAGACTAACAAAGGAAAATGAGCCTTGTGAAAGATTTTCTGTATGATATACATTAGCCTCTAATCCCCACATTAGTTTCAGGATATCAGATTTCAAGTGGGAATGGAGACTTTTTAATAAACTAAGTGTCCTGTGTCCATAACTCTACTGGAGTAATCTTGGCTCTATTACTTAACTTTTTTTCTTCATTATTTGGGGCAATTTGTCACATAAAGGACCAAAAAGATTCATTCCAATCATAACTCTGGGTATGAGCCATAGAGCCCTGGCTAGCTGGGAACAAGTAATGAGTAAGATTATTAAGTCAGCTGAAGAGGCATGATGGAATCTTTCAAGAATGCTGTTATTGGCTAGCAAGAGCACAGGGACAATGCATCCAAGTGGAGAGAAGCTGAGTTAGCGTGCAAGTGATACTGGACCACTAAACTTGTAGTTAGTGTAAATGTTGGGATGCACGAAAACAGGTCCAGTGAGCTAATGAAGCCAGCGAGGGCAGTGCCATGGCCACCTAGAGTGTCACCCTGGGGCTGGGCTTCATTTGTATGTTGCTAGTTTGCTGACATGTTTATATTTATTATCAAAGACCCCCCCTTCAGTGTCAGTATGCTCCATCAGGATTATGGTTCCAACCGAATGCAATGGTACCCAAAACAAAAACAAAACAAGCAACCATACACATCTTATTGGCTGTGGGTAAGATTTCTCTAGTTTTCAAAGTCACAAATCCCGTGACTAACAGGATGAAAATTCACAGCTCTACCTCTGAATCTAAACCAACAGACTTTTTTTTTTAAGATTTCTTTTTAGTCTTATGTTTGTGTATGGGTGTGTGTTTATGAACGCAGGTACCCATAGAGTCCAGAAGAGGGCATTGCACATTGTAGAGGTTAAAAGGAGCTTGTGAATCACCTGATGTGGTAGTAGGAATGGTACTCTCGACTTCTGTAAGGGCAGAGAGGCCTCTTAACTACTGAGACTTCTCTCCAGCCCTCAATTGGACAATTCTGCATGCATGACTTATGACTTGTACTTCAAGGAAATCAGTCCAACCTAGGTGTGTTTGTGTTAATGAATCCTATTCCTTGAAAATCGACAAGGGCTGGGGGGGAGATAGGCTCAATAGGATATTCTTGGTACTAAATAAATATGTAGACACAAATACATATATGCATGCAATAACATTTGAAGAAAAGAAGCCAGGAATTTGAAGGAGAGTGAAGAGGAGGGTATGGGAGAGTTTAGAGGGAGGAAAAGTTGTAGTTAAATTAGAATCATAAAATTAAACAATAAATCTCATCTTAGAATGAAGCATAATAAGATTATAAGTAGAAACGGGAGGTGGTGTGAACAAACGGATCCATGGTTATAAGATGGGGTGAATACATAACAATGCTGATAATATAAACCAAAAGCTGTTTGCTTGCTGTTAAGACTGAGCAAGCATTGCTGATGGGCAAATTCCCATCGAGGACCTCCTAAACGAGGAAAGAAGATGGCCTCGAACACAGTGGACACAGAACCTAAATATTAAAGGCACAGATTGTTTTAGGTCGCCTACCATGGAACAGGAGCGCAGCTGCGGAGTTGACTAGGGGTTTGTGGTCAGCAGTACGTCACGGCTACCTTGAGAAGACAATGCCACGTGAAATGAATAGATGATTCAAGAAGCATCAAAACAGTGATGTCAGTGCTCCACCAGGATGAGGGGAGTAAGCCCCAGTGGTGCGTGAGTGTGATGCCTATTCAAACAAACCAACAGCCACTCCGGTGGTACAGCCTGTGCTCTCTGCACTTGGAAGGATTCCTGCAAATCTGAGGTGAGCCTGGACTTCCCTGTGAGCTCAAGGCTAGCCTGGGATACACAGAAAACCCTATCTCAAAATCAAATCAAAACAAAACAAAAAGTATGTTTGAAAGAATAAATAATAACTAATATACAATTTAATATACAGTTTAATTTAAAGCCAAGAGATAAGTAACTTAATTTTATTTTTCAGTTCTGTGGGCAAAGCAGTGCTCACCCTTCTGAGAATAGATGACACTTCATGGGAGAAAGTATTTGGGGGAAACTTCATTGAAACAGAAAATTTAAGTCTCACTGAACTTTCATTTTGTGGATTCTTTAATTTTTAAAAAACAATAAAGGGAATGAACATTTGTTTCTGGTTAACACACAGAGAATTCAGGTAATCATTGCATTTTGGTTTATAATTGTCAGCTGTGGGCTGGAGAGATGGTTTGACTAAGCTAAGAGAGCCTGCAGTGCAAGCAGGAGGATTGGAGTTTGGATTCCAGAACCACAGTAAGCCCAGAGTCCAGCGAATGCCTGTCACACCAGCACCAAAATACGTAGAGACAGGGGGGTGCTTGAGAACTGCAGGCTTCCAGGCTAGCTGAGAGAACACAAGCTCCAAGCTCTGTGAGAGAGCCTGCCACAGTGAACAAATGGAACTAGACAGAGAGCACCTGACACTCTCCTTTGGCCTCTGTATGTGTTCTCTGTACAAGTACTAGCACAGGAGTGCACACACACACACACACACACACACACACACACCAACACACAAGGACACATACTTACACATGAATAAAAAAATAAGATAAGAAGCAGGAAGTGGGGGGAAAAGCTAATGACATGAAGAAAAGGAGACTAAAATTTTGACTTGCTTGGCATCAATTTCAGATTTCACAGGCTGAAGTTCCCAGGGACACAATGTCATTTAGTATCCCCTGCCAGTATCACTGTGTGCTTGGCTTTAGTGGGCATTCTGGGCTTGCCAGACAGTCTTTGGCCTGGCTGGGAGCACAGCTTCTGGCTATGCCTTCCTGGCACAGCATGGCTAGCCTTTCTGGAAACCTCATAACATTTTAACAATTTATTAAGACCAAAACAAACAAACAAACAAAAAACCAGCCTAGATCTGCAGGAGTGAGCTCCTGCTGGAAACCCTGCTGACGATAGAGGGAGACAAAGCAGAGCCAGAGATCTGGAGAAGGGAGCAGGGCCAGATGCTGGGAAACAGAGTCACAGGACAGAAAGGAGCACAAGTCACCACAGGATCACAAAAGGGAGAGAGGAAAGTGACGGGACAGGACACATCACCCCAGAGTGTCTGCTGTGATCTGCCATCAGTAGGCTCTTCAGTTTAGAAATTCCTAGAAATGACTCGGGAGCAGACAGCCAAGTAAAACAAAAAGTTAAAGTCAGGAACTAGACAAGTTCTTATAAGAAAAAAAAACAAAGTGGGTGGGGGTAGGGCATATGCTTGTCAGGGGAAAGAGAAAGACCTCAGTAGAGACGGATGGAACCTTAGAATTCCTCTTTACACGGTGAATCTATTTCTTACACATTCTGCTGTGGAGTAAAAGGACAAGAACTTTTTAACGTAACTGCTGAACCTGTGGGCACACAGTGTGGTCACCCCTGCTGCCTCTTCCTCTAGATTCCCACCTGTCTAACCCCAAACCGCTTCAAGTCCTTGCTCTCATCCATCATACCAATATGGCCGAACCTGATGGCCTAATCAACACACCTTCCCATCCTGGCACTGGTGTGTCCACATCCAACTCTGTTGTCTTTTTCTATACAGTACTTGACCCCTGCTAACAGTCTTAGTTTATTTATGTATTACGTTGATCACTGTCTTTCCTCTCAGAATATAGACAAGAAGAGTGTAATAACTGTCCGTGTCTTCCACACTTCTAAAGCAGACAAGTGGGGATCTTTGTTCTGAGGGGTACTGGGAGAAACATCTTTAGAGGTTCACCTCTGCAGCCACCCGAGTGCAGTGGACAGGAGATGGGACAGATGATAGGTAAATAACAAGGGTAAGACTCAAAGTCTAGGGACCCAGGTGTCTGTAGTGGCTCTGACAAGGTCTGTATTCCTATACAAGCAAAGGCCATTCAAGAAAGCTCTGAAAACAGGCTAAGCTCCCTGCTGGGGCTGCCCATGAGGCTGCGCATAAGCAGAGGGCAGGCGCTAAGGCAGGATTCTCAATGGCTGGCGGGATGCTGAAATCGCCTGACATGCACACAAGAGGCACACGGTCTAAGTGAATCTATGCTCAGTTTTGAAGAAACCACTAAACTCACTGAACTGACTTCAGGGAGCACACATGACAAGTACTATTAATATTAGGATCTGAAATCACATCAACCGATTTCTCACAACACATCTCTTCCTAGGGGCTGGAGAGATGGCTCTGTGGTTAAGAGATCACGCTGCTGCTCTTGCAAAGGACCCAAGTTCAGCTCCCAGCGCCCACATCAGATGGCTCACAACTGCCTGTAACTCTGGCTACAGGAGACGTGACTCCCATCTGTGGGCACTTGCTCTCACGTGCTTATACTCACACACAGATACATGAATAGCTGTATATTTAAAAGAAAAAAATAAGCTTTAAAAATATAAAGTAAGTATCTTTCTAGATCTAGCCATTTATCATCTAATTATATATTTAACAACCTATCATCTATCCAACCATTTCTTATTGGTTCTGTTTTTCTGAAGAATACTTGATAACACAGCATATTCTAATATTCCTCCTTTGACATCTTCCTTTGCATAGATCATGGATATTATGGTCTTCTGGTTTCCCTCACATCTAAATTTCGGAGCCATTACTATAACTTAGCCATAGATGGTTCTCGAACTATTTTATTTATTCAGAGATCCCTCCATATACATATTTTTTTAAGTTTTACATTTTTATGAGTTGTTTTCCATTCTACAGTAATGACTTAAAATGGAAATCATCAGTACAGCACAGCTATTACCATGAAACCCTGTTTGAAGGAATGATTTTCTGTTAAAAGAGAATAACAAGTTTTGAGAATAAGTCAGCATACAGAAGGAGAAAAGGGTTTGTCTCCTTACACTGGAGCTGTGTCTTCGGACACTCAACATTAATGTCACTCTCCAGTTGTGACCTCTGGGTCTCTTGGGCTCTCCATATTGTCCCCACCACTCTCATTCTGGCCTTGTATTCTACAAAGGCCAGGATTATAGAGAACTTGATGTCAGGAAAGACATCAGTAAATGTGGGCAGAGTGTGTGAGTCAGGGTGCTTGCCGTTCGTTTATTTATCTGTAGAGGCATCCTCACCTGAAGACACACACTTACCTGCAGACACACTCTCACCTGCAGACACAGGATCACCTGCAGACACACGCTCACCTGCAGACACATGCTCACCTGTAGACACACGCTCACCTGCCGACACATGCTTACCTGCAGACACAGGATCACCTGCAGACACACGCTCACCTGCAGACACATGCTCACCTGCAGACACACGCTCACTTGCAGACACATGCTTACCTGCAGACACATGCTTACCTGCAGACACATGCTCACCTGCAGACACATGCTCACCTGCAGATGCACACCCACCTGCAGACACACGCTCAACCACCTGCAGACACACGCTTTTGCACCTTTCTGATTAACTCTGCAGACTTGAAGCTCTGTGTAGGACAATGGCCTTTCCTCATACTCACCAGTCTGTTTCTGGAATCCCAAGTGTGAGCACTGCTAGTTCTCAATGATTCTAATGCTCACATCACCACATGATAAAAGCATAGCACTGCTGGGCTCGCCTTCCAGGGTGGCATGACCAGGGCTTAGGTACCCATGCTAGTCAAGTTTGTTTGGCTTTGGAAAATACTCCAAACAAAATATTTCCAAAATGATATTTTTAGTCATTGTATAGGAGGCAAGGGAGAGACAACTTTAACTGGTATCACATCTTATACAATAATAAACTTTTGAATAAAAAATCAAGTTGTTTTTAACTATTCATATCACGGTCCATGGTTTTACATGTTAAGCACTAGGATTAGAAGTGTCTATCACAAAACGTGGGTGCTGGAGATTGAACAAGTGTAGATCCTCATGCTTCTGTAGCCAGCATCTTACTAACCGAGCCGTGTCACCAGTCCTGATCCCTGATTTTAAAACATGGTAGACATTCGAGATCAAACCCATATATACTAAACGTGCCCTTGATTATGAAAATTAATTTAGTACCTGCAGTGCCAAACACAGAGGATATGCTTTCCAAAATAGTCCTGTGGAGATCAGGGTGAGACAGGATATATGCGAGTGTCCAGAATGCCATCTGCAAAAGAGGAACATAAACTACATGAAACCGTCTCACGAGGTGAACGCGGGCAGAGCTAGTGCTAGCTATAGACAGTTCAAAGAAGCAAGAACAGTGTGCCAGTCAACCTCAAAAGCATACTGTTACGAGCTGGAGAGATGGCTTAGCACTCAGGAGCACTGGCTGCCCTTCAAAGGGCAGAGGTTCCATTCTCAAAACCTACATCACAGCTCACAGCCATCTGTCATTTCAGTTCTGGAGGATTCCGCGCCCTCTTCTGGCCTCCGTGGGCATTGCACACATGTGGTGCTGAGATGTGCCAGTAAAATACCCGTACAGATAAAATAAAAATAAAGGGGAAAAACATTTTTTAAAGCATGCTACAAAATATTACCTCTCAAAACAACCGGATTTTATAAACAAGAGCAGTATCATATACCTCTTAGACGTCAAATCTACAGCTGACTCTTGCTGTCGTTTAGCTATAGTATTTATAGAGAGTGTATTTCCTGAACTAGGGAAGGTTCAGGACTGTGTTTACTAACAAGCAACATAAAATGTCATGTAGGCATACATTAAATATTCAGAACAAATCATGATACTTAAGAATATGAACACAGCGTGAAAATACTGTCATGATTTAATTTCCTTAAAATACAAATGAGCAGCAGGCTGTGGTAGCACACAGGTATAATCTCAGCACTCGGGAAGTAGAGGCAGGGGGATTGCCACAAGTTCGATAACAACTTGATTTGCACATGAGTGTCATAGCAGCCAGGACTATATAGCAAGACTATGTGTGAGAATGTGTGAGAATGAACCAGGAAATTTTCTACTTGCACATAAAGCATAATAATTATAAATAATCCTAGGAAGCCACACTCAAATCTCATTAAGTAAATTATGAGGAGCTGGACACTTGTATGGACAAAGGCGACTGTGGGCTCAATATCCAGCACTCCCCCAAATTAAATTAAAATTAAAAAAGTATGAGAGTTTGCTACAAGAAAAATAAAGTCACACCTCACCCAAGCACATCTGTAAAATCTTTCTTTTTGGCCTATTAGGATTATTTGGTAGATAATGTAATTTTCAATGCTCAGTGGTAACTCAAGGTAATATATGAATGATTTCCTACTTGCTATTCGTAAGAGCTTGAAACCTCAGCCTAGGCTTTTAAAACCAAGCTGAATGCAGCTGTTTCTCATACAGATTGGACAGCAAAGATCTCTATTGGAACTGTAATAAATTATAAATATCTCTTATTGAGTATACCACATCCATCTTTTTGATCGGCTAAGAATCCTGCTTCTGCCCTGGATCACTCGGCCAGCCAGTTTTGAATGCTTCTGTGAATTAGCTTTTTTTTTTTGCCTGCGCTTCTGTCCCCCAAATAAATGCCCTATAACAGTCTTCATGCTTATGATTTTATTCAAGGGCTAAGGTATTTTTGGAGATGGTTTTTCTTCATTTAATATTTACCAAAATAAATTAGTTTGAATGAGAAAGAGTCTTTCATCTCTTCCCTATGTATAAGATGTGTAAGATAAAACTTCATTTCTTAAAAATGTGCTTCCTGCTGAGGCAGAAGCTTTTGTTTCTAAGGCTAGACAACACAGAGATGCATAAACTCCTGAGAAGCTTGGATTTTTCCTTTTGCTTTTATTCCTATAAGCATCTGCTGTGTTAAAAAAAAAAAGAGATCATGAACTCCTGAGGAAATGGAGGAGAGAACAGGAAGAATCAGGGGACACCGGCAGGGAAGAAATAATGCAAACACAGTACTTACCTATGAAATTCTGAAAAATGAAAAATGTAAAGAAGAATAAATAACTGTAAGTGTCAAAAGCAAGGAAAAAAAACTATTCTTGAAATCAATTCTGAGGTGACCGAGGTAATACTTTGTATAACTTAAGTCTTTTTTGTTTCTTTGTTGCATTGGTGAAACAGGATGTCCCTTGAAATGATTTACTACTCCCCCGTGTGGTCATGAAGGAAGTGCAGCATTGAAGGATGCATTAAGCTGGAAGCACACACAGGAACGAGAAGACCAGACACCTGCCATGCAGACATGCTAGGGCAGCATCCAGATTAGGAAGGGTTCAGCCCTGAGATTCCCTAGCTCAGCTTCACACAGTGCCCAGGCCTCTCTCTCTTGGGTCCCTCCTCAGGTTCTTTCTCCTGTGAACTAACCCGTGGAAGTGCTAAGCTATTGGATTTGATTGATAATCACTCTATGCTCCGTTCATCAGATTTGAAGTCAGAGTCCTTGCTGGGAAAGAATTCCCATGATGCTCCTTGTTCTTCAGCAACACAAGAAGGGCTCAGAGGCCTGTGTGCCTGACTGGTTTTGAGAACTACAAAAACTGGGTACCATTTATTTTTATGGAATTCAGGTCAGTAACAAATGGCTACACTATGTTGTCAAGCGCCTAGTTCCCGTCACAGATTTCTCACTTTTCAAGTCTGCTGTTTTCTACCTTTAAGACGGAACTTTTGAAGATGGTTGAGCCAGCTAAGAGATTAACAGTACTTGTTACTCTCACAGAGGACCTGGGTTCAGTTCCCAGCACCCAAGTAGCAGCTTATAATACCCAGAAGTCCATTACCAGGGGGAATCTGATATCAGCTGATCACCACAAGCACTAGATATGTACATAGTACGTACATGTGCATGTAAAACACTCATATATAAAGTAAAAGAAATAAACTAAAACAAAACAGTGTACTTTTCATACAATGGTACAGGGTGGCGATCCCAGCACCCGGGATGTGGAGGCAAAAGACATAAGGAGTTCAAAGCCATCCTTCCTGACATAACCAGTGAGGCCAGCCTGGGCTAGGTGACTACATGAGACTTTGCCTTCCCCTACAATAGTTAAGAGAGAAGAAGTACTTCTTTCTTTCAGAAGTTCCCCAAGAGGGGTTCCCCAGAGTTCCTGCGATACCAGATCACTGCATGGAGTGGTCAGAGAAAGCTTCCATTCCATCCAGCTCTAAAAGTCGATTTAGGATGTCGTCCTCAAATAGAGGATGTATCTGATATCAAACTGATAAGAAACTGTATCACACCCCACCTTAGCCAAAAAGACAAGATATGACTTTTGTCCTTCTTAAAATTAAGAAAAGTGTTGGGCAAGGTGGCACATGCCTAAAATCCTAGACTCTACTTAGAAAACTGAAGCAAAAGGATCATGAGTTCAAGGCCAGCCTGGGACATTGTCTCAATAAAGAAAATAAAAACAAGAAAAGATAGTAAAGAGTTAATAAAAATGTGTCTATGCAATACTGAATCAAAAGGCAAAAGTGGCCCTAAGGCCACTGACACATTTGGAAAAGGATCTCAAAATTACTTTCCGGATGGAGTAACAATATTATGCCAAAAGGGTCAAGTCCATTCTCCCATGCAGAAAGGAGAGCCCCTGATCACTAAAATATAGAGCATCCACACAAAACCACTTGTTGGGGAGTTAAGAACAAAGCTGGGAAGAGATGAGGAAGGAGGCTCTGAGGCTGGCTGCATCCCAGGCAATAAGTTATGCATTCCTGCAACAGCGTCCAGAGGAGATGCCATGGATGCTAATGGAGTCTAGGAAGCACTCTATGTAAGGTAATTGCTATTTAAGCTTACTGAGTAGCTAGCCCTGGAAGTGGGGTTGGTCCCCCTACTTCAGACCCCAGTGTGTTAATGTCATGAGTGCTTGAAGCCCTCATGTGTGAGGAATAGGGCCTCTCACTCTGTGACAGGGAAGAAAGACAACAGACAGCAAAATCGCTCAAGACAACACTGTGCCCTTGGAAAAGGCAGAAAGGTAAAGCACTCCTAGCAGGTGCTACCACAATTTAGCCCATAATGTGAACGTTCATACAGCAGGAAAGGGAAGAGGGAAACAGAGCCACAGCAAGCTCACCCATGGCGAGCAAGTTTGTTTGGGAACTCTAGCTGCCATAACTCCCCCGTTGATTTCTGAGAGGTGTTGTGAGCACCTGATGATGTCATCTCTCTATGCTGCTGTTCTTTTACTTGGAAGCCTCACTTGAGAGAACTGTTTTGGCTGAGACTCTTTCTGTGGGGAACTGGCATTGGGTATCTTAAAATGCTTCCCAACTGATTTCCGGCTGGATGTTTTGACTGCCCGATTTGATGATTTTCTATGTCTGTATCCATCCAACCATCCATCCATCCATCCATCCATCCATCCATCCATCCATCATCTGTTCATCATTTGCTATTTATTCTTTTACTCTGGTTTGTCTCTATACCTAAGAAATGAACTCATTTAAAAGTCAAAGTGATGGCTATCCTAGATCATTTTTTTCTCTATAACATTCCAGACAATCTTCTGTCAGTCATATATAGGCCGCCATGCCATTAACTCTGAGAAAAATGAGGACCACAATGGCTGCTTGGCATGGTCAGAACTTCAGAGAAGCGGCAGATAAAAATGGTCAAAGTCAGTTTTGGTATTTCTGACTTTTTATTGAAAAAAATGTTCTAGAACAGTTCATTTTCTAGCCAGGAACATCTTACACTTAGGAAACGGCCTTTCTATCAAGATAATCTCATGAACTATGATTAACACCTTGAGATGGTCTGTCAAAACACATCTAGGTCACAACAAAGCCTCCTGGTGGGCTGGTAGCAATTTCATCTAAAGAACAGGCTGTGAGTCCCATGGGGTTCAAGGTAGGAGAGAGGAAATACTGACCCTACCTGGGCCAGGAAATCACCCACCCACCACTTACAGCTCTTAGGGCTTCTTTACAAATGGGTGATCCTAAAAGCTAAGATAGAAGAGCCAGGCTCCTCCTGGCCATTGATGGATTATAGTGGCTCATGGGGGAATGGCACTATTAGGAGGTGTGACCTTGTTGGGGCAGGTGGGGTATTGTTGGAGGAAATGTGTCACTGGAGTAGGCATGAGGTCTCAGATGCTTGAGCCAGGCCCAGTGTGGCATCTTTCTCTTCCTGCTGCCTACTGATCCAGATGTAGAACTCTCAGCTACCTCTCCAGCACCATGTTTGCCTGCACACAACCATGCTTCCCACCATGAGGATAATGGAATCCTTTGAACTATAAGCCAGTCTCAATGAATTATTTTCCATCATAAGAGTTGCCATGGTCATGGTATCTCTTCACAGCAATAAAACCCTAACTAAGACAGAAGTTGATACCAGAAGTGTGATATTACTGTAATAGGCCTGATCATGCTTTTGTTTGGAGAAATATGGACTTGACTTTGGATTAGAAATTCAATTGAACCCTTTAAGTGGGGCTTAATTAGTCATCCTCTTAGGAGCATGGAAGACAGTGGTATGGAGGATGATTTGAACTGTGGGACCCTGCTCATGATGTTTCAGAGGAACAGAGTATTTGTGTGTGGCCTAGAGACACTTCTTGTAATATTTTGGTGAAAAATATGGTTGCTTTCTGCCCTTTTTCAAAAAAAAAATCTGTTTGAGTCTAAATTGAAGAGCTTGGGATTAATTGCTTTAGCAGAGGGAATCTCAAAACAGCCTAGTATTATCTCTGTCGCGGGGTTATTATGGCTCATCTTTATGAAGATCTATAATAAAAAAAGGAGCAAGCTAAGCAAGGAAAAATACAAGATGTATAATTCAAGGAGAAAAGAGGTACCAGGAAATGGAATAGAGCTAAATCCTGTGTTCAAGGGGAAAAACAGATGAAAGAAAACCCTGATGTTAAATAGAATAAAAGGGGTGGTGACCTCAGAGCAAGATCCCACCCAGCTAAGCTTCCAACTTGTGAAAAGGAATGTAAGAAAAGTATAGGTCCCAATGTAGTGGTTTATGCCTTTAATCCTGGCACTCTGGGGGCAGTGGCAGGTGGATTTTTGAGACCAAGGCCAACCTGATCTAAGTTTCAGGACATCTGAACTTGGGCAATAAAGGAAACCACTGAAAACATAAAACTAGTGAAGACATAATTGAACAAGGGGGCCATATTTTAACCTTAGTAAGCAGCAAAACTTGGCAGTTTGGGCCACATGGTTTTGACTTTAGAGCTAAGGATAGAAGAAAAGAGTTGTGGAATCTCCCTCCATGACTAAGGAAAGCCACTGAGGTGTGTTTCAAGGGTATCCATGCCTGAAGGCCTAGAGAGGCCATTGTGGGAAGCTGTGAAGGTGAAACCTTGATTGCCTGGAAGACCCCAACACGTTGGAGATGCCAGAGTCATGAGATACCTACTGAAGAAAGCTGCTAACAAGGAGTGGAACCAGCCCAAGAGAGAGAAGCATGTAGCAGTCAACAAAGGTGAAAAAGAGTTGGAGATCTGAGGAGCTCTTTGACATTAGACATGGAGATGACATAGACATAGAGTTTGGTATTTGCCCAGTTGGTTTTTGGTCTTGCATTGGTCTAGTATTTCCTCACTATGATTCTTTTCCTTCCTTTTGAAATGGTAATGTTTATTTTGTGTCATTGTATGTTGAAAGTATGTGATCTGCTTTTCATTTTGATTTCACAGGAGATTGCATTTGAGAGATTGCCATGAGTCTCAGAAGAGACTTTGAACTTTTATAGGGTCGAGACTAATATGGGGACTTTTAAAGTTGGACTTAATGCATTTCTGTATTTTGATATGGCTACAAGCCTATGGGGTCAGGGTGTGGAATGTGGTGGTTTAAAAGAAAATGGCCTCCGTAAGCTCATAAGGAATGGCACTCTTAGGAGGTGTTCTTGTTGGAGTATGTGTGGCATTGTTGAAGGAAGTGTGGCATTTATCTCTTCCTGCTATCTACTGACCCAGATGTAGAACTTTCAGCTCCTTTCCCCAGAGCCACGTCTGCCTGCACATCACCATGATGAAAATGGACTAAACCTCTGAACTATAAGTCAGGACCAGTTAAATGTTTTCCTTTATAGGAGTTGTCATGGTCATGGTGCCTCTTCACAGCAATAAAACCTTACTGTGGTGATCTGAATATGCTTGCCCCAAGGAGTAGCACTATTAGGAGGTGTGCCTAGTTGGAGGAAGTGTGTCACTATGGGGGTGGGCTTTGAGACCCTCCTCCTGAGGACAGTCTGATCCTGGCTTCCTTTGGATGAAGATGTAGAACTCTCAAGCTCCTCCAGCATCATGCCTGCCTAGAGCCATGCTTCCTACCATGATGATAATAGACTGAGCTTCTGAACCTGTAAGCAGTCCAAGAAGCTCTGTCCTTTATAAGAGTTGCCTTGGTCATGGGGTCTCTTCACAGCAATGGAAAAACCCTAAGACACCTACCTAAGACAGGAGTCAAGCGTTTGGGACTCATGGCCGTCTATATCCATTATTAATGGGCCATTGAAAGAGGCCTTTGATTTCAACGAGGGTGATGTTTGTATGTGCAGCACATTTAATTAATGAGCATCAATTTTGTTAAGTACTTTTTATTATTTCCAGTAAAATCCTCCCAATCATCCTTGGAGGCAGTTGAGATGAGGACACGGGTGCAGGCTGGGAGAGGTTAAAGGACTATGTGTCCCACTGTCACCCAGCTATGGGAACTGGCTTCGGATCTGATGCAAAGGCCTTTCCAAGGTCTCTGCGCCTGCTACAACCTGCCTCTGGGAGGTGCCAACAAGGAAGGTCCAGCAAGATGAATCTTTCAGTCATCGTCAGGCATGTCCTTTCAGACCAGTGCCAGGTCCAATCTCAAAGGACAGACCTCTGTGTCCGAATCAATAGCGCTTTGTGTGGCTTTCTTCAGGGGGACCTTTCTGGTGAGATCCTGAGAACTAATCCTCTGACTGTGGCTGTTGTGTGCATGTTTGGGAAGTTGCCCTTTAGTTTTGATGTAGCTCACACAGTTAGTTGAGAGGAGTCAAAGAAGAATATCAGAGCATGTAGAGTAGGGGGAAGCACAGGTTCTTCACTAGGGTGGCACTGATGAAATATAGATTCTCATAAGTGGCACATATGTTTGAGTAGCAGTGTTGGAATATCTGCCTCTGTGCTCTGTTCTTTACAACGGGTTAAAAGAAGTAGAGTTATTGGGACCTAGAGATCCCCTTCAGAAACAGGGAGGAGAAAGGTGTGATACTTACACATTGGTTTTATTTCTAGTTGTTAAAGAAAAGGGTGAGGGGAGATGACCACAGTTAACAGAGATGGGCTGAGTGTTCCTATTTCCTCAAACACGAATACACAGACAGCCATTCTTACATTTCAGGCAACATAAGGAATCGAGCCGACAAAGCAGGGAACTGCAGATAGATCTCCTAGCTTTAAGTTAGTTCATAGTAGGACTGCACAGCACTCAGAGCATACAGCCTAACAAAGTCAGGGGTCCTTAAACGGTACACAGAGGACCACAAAGGGCAAGGTTTTTCTTGGGCTAGTTGTGTGCCAGGGGGAAGAATTCCCTCTGGATGTACACTTTGCCCCTTTAATATTTGGGGGTGGGTTGGCGGGGAGTGTGGGGGTCTTGATGCTTATATGTGAGTGTCGTACATGCTGTGTGTGTATGTGTGTGTATGCCTGGTGTGTCTGCATATGTTTCTGTGCAGACACGTGTGCACATGTATGCTTTTATCTGTAGAAGCTAGGGGTTGATGTCAGATGCCTTCCTCACTGAGACAGGATTTCTCAATGAACCCACAGTTCACTGAGTAGGCCTAGCTAGCTGGCCAGCTTGTCCCAGGGAACTCAGGTCTCAAACTCTCAAGTACTGGGATTGTAGGCAGCCTGCCACACCCACCAGGATTCATGAACTCTGGTCCTGTAGCTCATGAGGCAAGCATTTCACCCACTGGACCACTTAGTCATCTTCTATCAAGCATTTGCTTTTTTAAAATATATATTCTTACATCCAATTCCACTGCCATAAATACACACACACACACACACACACTAAGCAGATGAAAGAGAGCCTCTTGTCTCCCATGTACTTACAGGAGTAGCATTGGCCAGAGCAGCCCAAAGCATAAGCAGTCCATAATTTGGGCTGTGTTGACGTGTTTCCATCTCCACAGATTCCAATATGGCCTGAAAGAGGGTCTGTGAGAGAAATGACCATTGTTAGACCACGGCTGTGTAACAAAGACTGATGTCGACAAACAAGAAATCATTCTATTATTTTTCCTCTGAGGGTGTTCTCTACATTTGTCAGTGTGTGTGTGTGTGTGCAAGCGCATGTGCACAGGGAGGTCAGAGGTCAACACTGAGTGTCTTTCCTCCATCATGTTCCACGTTTATTTTTCAGACAGAGTCTCTCGCTGAACCTGAAGCTCTTTAGTCCTGCTACTCTGGCTGACTAATGAGCGTTAGGAATCCACCAACCTCTGCCCAGTGCTATGGCTACTGGCAGGTGTCTCTACACACAGATTTTATTTTTTTATGTGCATTCTGGGGATCCCAAATTCAGGTTCTCTGGCTTGATCCTTAAGCACTTTGCCTAGACTGAGCCATGACCCTGGAATCATTCAGTTGTCTTCAAGTCCAGGAGATACTGTGTCTACATTCTAAGGCGCATGTACACTGGGTGGTATCACGGGAATGGGGAACATGATCTCCGGTGGAGCTTAGCTGTATTTCTGCCTTTGGCTTCACTATTAAGGAAATTAATGATAGTGTATAAATCACCTCACTATTACACTGACTGGATTTCCTCATCCGTAAGACAACCATGATATGGTTCTTACATCCTAAAAATTGACAATAAATGAGCTAGCACAGTTGTCAATAAAATACTTGAAAGAAAATTCACTTTCTCTGTAGCTGATGGTGTCCTTGAGCTCCTGATTCTCCTGCCTCTTGCTCCTTAGGGCTGAGATTACAGGAGTGTAGCACCATGCCTGGTTCATTCAGGATGAACCTGGGGCTTTCAGCATGCTAGGCCAGAATTGTCCTAACTGAGCTACAACCTTAGCCCCAACATGGTTCCCCTATCCCCCGGGATCAACTGGTTAGTTGTGAAGTTTGTATCTTCAAAAATACCATGTTTGGGTTTTGAGACAAGGTCTCCCTAGGTAGCCCTGATTGACCTGGAATTCACTATGTAGTCAAGGTTGGCCTTGAACCCACAGAGATCTACCTGCTTCTGCCTTCCAAAGGCCAGGATTAAGGACATGTGCCACCATACCCAGCTGTTACTATGGTGGTGGTGGTGGTGATGATGATGATGATGATGATGATGACAATGATGATATAATGGTAGAGATTGAAACTGGGTCTTCCTGCACACTAGACAAGCACTCCACTAGAAGAACTAGACTCAAGCCAAATGTTACCCTTTTAGAACAAGCCAATCTCCACTCGTAGAGAAATTAAGTAGTCAGTCCTGGTGGTGCAGGGTTATAACCAAGAGACTTGCAAGGGCAGAGCAGGAGAATCTCAAGTTCAAAGTCTGTCTGGGCTACAATGTGTGTTCAAGTGAAACTTAGAGAACTTCTTTCTCAAACTAAAAAGCGAAAAGGAGAACTAGGGAATAATCCCGGGAACAGAGGACATGCCTAGCATTTGTGAGGACCTAGGTTCAACCTCCTGGAAAAACAAACTGACAGATACATTTTAACTTAAATGGAACCAACTCAGAGCAGAGCAGAGCCCACCTAGGCTGGTTGTTCCCGGGCGGCTGCAGAAATCCTATGACCTGACTTTATTCCAAGGTTTCTCTAATTTGATTTTGCCCACAGTAGCTTCTCCACCAGAGGGCAGAAACTTGGGCACAGGATGTGCTTTTAATCTTTACTTACTCAGTACAGGTGACAGGAAACAACACAGGAGCTCTGGCCTGTCCCCTGCTTGCCCGGGAACAGTACAGTTTTAAGGTCTCTACAAATGTTTAGCTCATTTGTCTGTCAGCCATGGCTCTGAGAAGCAGCGACTTTTGCTCACATTCAGTATTCACGAGAGGAAACCGGCAGTAAAGTCAGTGTGGAAGGAATGAACGCACAGGCAGGATCAAAATGGAGCTGTCTCTGTCACCTGCTGTTAATGAAGTCACAAGTGTTCCAGATTGGTTAGCTCCATCAGTCCATCTTCTTGGCATTAAAGTTGTTATAAAAAACAAGAAATGGCTTTGTGAGATAGACACACAGCAGCTGACCTCTGAATATTAATTAGCTGGTGTGTCGTTAACGAGCCCATAATGATGGAAGAGCAGAACTGATCATTTTAGTTATGGATTTCATTTTCTGCTACTCTCTATCACGCCTAGCTATTTCAAGCATCTGTGCCTTGACTATGTTAATTCCTATAGGAGGACCCAGCCCACTGAGAAGGAAGCAATGCAGGTGATAGACTCCAGCCTTCAGCAAGCGCACTTCTTCAATGGCTCCTGTCTCCAGTGTCCTGCCTTGAGTTCTTGCCCTGACTTCCCTCAATGATAGATTATGACCTGGAAGTATAAGAGGAAATAAAAGCTTTCCTCTCCTAAGTTCCTTTGGTCATGATGTTTATCACAGCGACAGAAAGGATACATAGACAAGGAAAAAGATATTTGTGTTGGTTTCATTTTCTGTAGCTGGGATTTAAAAAAAAAAAAAACAGACAAAGCATTTTAGGAAAGAAAAGATTTTAGCTTACAATTCCAGGTTGTGTGGTCCAACTTTAAACAGCTAGTCGCATCCGTAGCCAAGACTAAAGCATAAAGTATATGGCCTAGTGCTCAGCAGGCTCTCTCCACTATAACACAATTCGGGATCCTCTGCCTAGGGAATGGTGCTACCCACAGTGTACTTAAGACAATCCCTGGGAGTCATATCCACCATACAATCCCTCATTCCTTAAGGCACTCTTTCCAGGTGATTCAAGACTATGTTAGTTTGAAAATTAAAAGTGACTATCAAAAACAGAAATCATGCCGGGCGGTGGTGGCGCACGCCTTTAATCCCAGCACTTGGGAGGCAGAGGCAGGCGGATTTCTGAGTTCGAGGCCAGCCTGGTCTACAGAGTGAGTTCCAGGACAGCCAGAGATACACAGAGAAACCCTGTCTCGAAAAAACTAAAAAAAAAAAAAAAAAAACAGAAATCATCATTTACACATTTCTTTTTCCTGAGGCCGTCTTCCTCTCTAGAGTTAAGAAGCATTGTTAGTGACACTTAATATATAATTAAGATAAGACGCTTTCTGCATCTTTTTTAAATGCTGAACTATTTGATATGTCATGTCGATTTGCTTTGGGATGTTTGTTTTTCAGTACTAGAGATTGGAAACAGAGCCTCAGCATGCTGGGAAATCACTCTATTGTTGAGCATACCCATAGCCACCTCTTTGTATTTTAAGACTGTGATGGTTTGTATATGTTTGGCCCAGGGAGTGGCACTATTAGGACGTGTGGTCCTGTTGGAGTAGGTGTGGCCTTGTTGGAGTAGGTGTGTCACTGTGGGTGTGGGCTTAAGACCCTCATCCTAGCTGCCAGGAAGTCAGTCTTCCACTAGTAGCCTTCAGATGAAGATGTAGAACTCTCAGCTCTGCCTGCACCATGCCTGCCCAGATGCTGCCATGCTCCTACCTTGATGATAATGGACTGAACCTCCAACCTGTAAGCTAGCCCAATTAAATATTGTCCTTTTTAAGACTTGTCTTGGTCACAGTGTCTGTTCACAGAAGTATAACTCTAAGACAGAGACAGTCTCTCACTAGATTGTCCAGGCAAGCCTTGAACCTGCCATCCTCCTGCCCCAGCCTTCTGAATAGCTGGGATTAAAGATCTTCAGGCCTGGTTTTTAAATGACTATGTATTCTCTGCATGTTTATTTACAGGTGTGCAGGTGCATATATAGGTATGGGTTTGCACACACAAGTGTGTGGATATATGTCGATGTCAGAAGATAGCGGCACTCATCAGGAGCCATCTCCCACCCTTTTAAAAAAAAATATGGAGTCTTGCATTGGCCTGCAGATAGAAGATTAGGCTAGTCTGTATGACCAGTGAGCTCCAGGGAACTTTCTATTTCCACCAGTGCTGGATTTTTAAGTACTGGAATCCATGCCCAGTTTTATTACATAGGTTCTGGGGATAGCACTCTGGTCCTCATTTTGACAAGGGACATACATAAACATAATAAAGACGGTTCGCAGCAAGCCTATAGCCAACATCAAATTACATAGAGAGAAACTCAAATCAGTTCTATTAAACCCAGGGACAAGACAAGCTGCCCACTCTCTCCATATTTATTCAACATAGTACTTGAAGTTCTAGCTAAAGCAATAAGACAACTAAAGGAGATCAAGGGGATACAAACTGGAAAGGAAGAAGTCAAAGTATTGCTATTTGCAAATGATATGATAGTATACACAAGTGACCCCAAAAATTCTACCAGAGAACTCTTATAGCTGGGTATGAGATTAATTAAAAATAATCAGTAGCCTTCTTATATATAAACTATGAATAGTCTAAGAAAGAAATCATGGAAACAACATCCTTCATAATAGCCACAAATAATATAAAATAGCTCCCTGTAACTCAAACGAAGCAAGTGAAAGATCTGTGTGACAGGAATTTCAAGTCTCTGAAGAAAGAAATTGGAGAAGACCTCAGAAGATGGAGAGATGAGGGTTTTTTAATATTATTTATTTATTATTATTTATATGAGTACACTGTAGCTATCATCAGACACACACCAGAATCCATCAGATCCCATTACAGATGGTTGTGAGCCACCATGTGGTTGCTGGGAATTGAACTCAGGACCTCTGGAAGAACAGTCAGTGTTCTTAACCACTGAGCCATCTCTCCAGCCCGAGAGATGAGTTTTTAAATGGTGACTGAAAATAAGCTCTCATCTCCTCCTTACTGTGTCCAAAGCCCTTTACAAAAATTAACCAATTTAATCCCCATAATGCTCTACAGGGCAGATTAGAAAAGTAAGGTCTAGATGTTAGGTCCTGTGTGTAACATCACATATCTGATGACTGAATCAGAAACCTAGCAACCCAGGCCAAATGGAAGCCAGGCTCTGAGAGCAAAGGGCCCAGCAATCAGATCTGATTTAAAAAAACAAAAACAAAAAACAAACAAAAAACAAACAAACAAACCAAAAAAAAAAAAAAACAGTTCCAAGAAGTGATTCTAGCCACAGTCAGGGGTTAAAAACCTCATCATAGCAAGCGTCAGGGTTGCCTGGAAAGCTGGGGACCCCGGCCACAGGGCTCCTGCAGTGTGAGCATGGTCCCCAAGTAATGCAGGTAGACTGTCAATCACACTGGAAGACTCATGGCTCCTGAATAAACCCCAGGGACCGTTCCTCCTGCCTCATGCTTTAAGTCACTCACAGGGGACCAGCTCCTTGCATTCAGAGAGAAGCGACTTGTAGAAGTGGAGTCAGGAACAGAGTCTGTTTTACAGAGTTTCATTATCCTTCCCTGGTTTGCTCACACCTGTGTCTCACTATCCACACAGATGTTGACAGAAGTATAGAAGCTGTCTTTTTTTTTTTTGATATTTTCTTTATTTACATTTCAAATGTTATTTTCTTTCCCGGTTTCCCTCTGGAAACCTCATAACCCATCCCCCCACCCCCTGCTTCTATGAGGGTGTTCTCCCACCCGCCCACTCACTCCTGTCTCCCTTTCCCTCCACTGAGGCATCGAGCCTTCACAGGACCAAGAGCCTCTCCTCCCACGGATGCCCGACAACAGCATCCTTTGCTACGCATGCGGCTGGAGCCATGGGTTAGTGAGGGTTTTATTGCTGCAAAGAGACAACATGACCGCGGCAGCTCTTATAAAGGAAAGCTTCAAAGGGCAGCTGGCTTACAACTTCAGAGGTTTGGTTCATTATCATCATGGCAGAAAGCAGGGCAGCATGCAGGCAGACATGGTGCTGGAGAAGGAGCTGAGAGTTCTACACCGTTCTACATCTTGATCTACAGGCAGCAGGAGACTGCTACACTAGGCCTGGCTTGAGCTTAGGAGACCTCAAAGCCTGCCTTCAAGGTGCTGAACTTCCTCCAACAAGGCCACACCTACTCCGACAAGGCCACACCTACTCTGACAAGGCCACACCTACTCCGACAAGGCCACACCTACTCCGACAAGGCCACACCTACTCCGACAAGGCCACACCTCCTAGTATTGCTACTTCTTGTGGGCCAAGCATCCACACACATTGAGTCTCTTGGGGGAGCCAAATCTATTCAAAGCACCACAGGGACCCACTGTTTTTATTCCAGTAGACTTCACTAATGCTCAAGCATGCCAAGCTTGGTGGCCTATCCCTACAGTCCCAGTACTCAGGAGGCTGAGGAAGGAGGAGCAGGAATTTATGGGTTATAGCTTAGCTACATGGTCACCATAGTGATATACCCTGTCTGAAAAATAAAATGAAACCAAGCAACAATTAAAAAAAAAATCAATATAAAGTTGTTCAAACCAAAGTCTCATATCATTGGACGGAAGCTAAGTTGCTATGTGACCTTCTTAGTGATGAGGAAAGGAGTGAGAGGTGGACGTTGTTCAAACAGGCCAAGAGTAACGATAGAGAAGCTGCATCCATTGTGCTCCATACCTCCTTGGGTAACCAGAATAATCCAGTTTTAACCAGTCAGTTAGTGCTCTGTTGCTCTGTCCTCAGTCTTAAAAGTTGTTTGTCTCTGAATTTCATGTTTCTCTAGCTCTGTTCTACAAAACCAACCTGTTCTGCTCAGCCTAGGAGAATATTTCATCTGTGTATGGAATAAGGGAGTTGTCTAACTGGAGAACTACACTGTAAAGCAATCAAGACTGTTAAATTGTAATTGTGCCCTTTGACACAGCCTACTGTGAGAATAAATTTTATAATTCCCAAGTTTTATTTTGTTGCTGCTGTTGTTTGTAGCATCTGCTTTGTTATCCTATGGAATAGAATACCTTCGTGTTGTGGGGTAATAACAATAAAGTAGTGTATGTAAGCATGTCCAGTGTATCACTTGAGCATATCCAATCCCACACACTTCCTAGGAACAATGGTTTTGTAATAATCACTGTTTATTCCTATGCTTACCATATATATCTCAGTGAAGGAAGAGGACACTTACTTCAGAATGCTCTGAAGATTCATGTGCTTTTATGTCTTCAATATTTTTCTCAAACAGTGCTAGGAGCCATCTTTTGGATTTTGACCACTTTCTGCATAAGAAAAACAAATCATATTAGCAGTGACTTGCAAGGGTGTTTAGGGTGATGGACAAGAATATAAAGGGACAGAAGGTCTCTGAGAGTAGGACACTTTCCTCAGATTTCTTCTTGGCCTCCAGTTAGAATTTCCGAAGAGGCTCAGTCCTGAATTATAAGACCATGGGTAAAACTGAGGGTCAAGACAATGCATTTCGCTGGCTTTTTAAGTAGCTACTAAGATTCTTAGTGGACTCCCATTAAAGGAGAAAATAGTTAGCAATTGCTTGGTTCATATTCAATGTGCCTGTTCCAGGAAAGAGAGGGTGAAGGTCCAACACAGAGGCCAGATGTCGACTATGCTGAGCCAAGTCCATGAGTGACCGTCATTTTATTCCTTTCTGGGTATTACCATCACCACTGCAGGTGATCTGGGTCCTCTGCAAAATCAAACGCTGAAAATCTCAACACCCAGGTGATTGTATCAGGGAACAGGATGTTGAGCATAGTTATTTCCTGATAGGATGAACCCCTTATCAATGGAATTAGTGCTTTTATAAAACACTGGAAAACACTTGATTGCCTCTGCCACCCAGAAGGCACAGTCAGAAGCTGACAGTCTGCTACCAGAAAACAAACAAACAAACAAACAAACAAAAACTCCCCAGAAACCACCCTGCTGGTACCCTCATCTTGGACATCACAGCCTCCATAAACATGTAAAATAAATTTTTATTGTTTATAAGCTACTCGTCCATGTCACCTTTGACTATCTAAATAGGATAAAACATAGAGCGATTACCAAATACTTTTTATTTGTTTTTTGTTTTTTCGAGACAGGGTTTCTCTGTATAGCCCTGGCTGTCCTGGAACTCACTCTGTAGACCAGGCTGGCCTCGAACTCAGAAATCCACCTGCCTCTGCCTCCCAAGTGCTGGGATTAACGGTGTGCACCACCACCACCCGCCAAATACTTTTTAAAATGCAGTTATTTTTCACAGTATGTTACAAATGTTTATGTGAGCCAATGGTACCAAATGCATTTGATCACGTCTACTATGACCTTACAGAGGAGGGGGCTGATTCAGCATGATTCAGACAGAATCAAGTCAATAATGGTACACACTGTACAGTGGAATGGCCTCAGATGCGTTTCTCATGCCATCTTCTCTCTGTCTCTTTCTCTCTGTGTGTCTCTCTGTGTCTCTGTCTCTGTCACACACACACACACACACATACACATACACACACACACACACACACACACACACACACACAGTGTTTTTCAGAAAGGAAGGGAGAGGGAATACAGAAAGAGAGGCAGGAAGGAGGAAAAAAAAGAATAGAGTGAGATAAAAAAAGTCTATCTCTTCTTGTTCCTCCACTTCACACACACACACACAAATAAGCAGGCTATAGAGTCTGGTGAGACAGTACACTCCTGCAAAGCCAGCACACTGTAAGCTGGGCCTATGAATTCCAGGGCCAGCTTAGGCTATGTAGTGAGAACACTGCACGCCCTCCCACGACCACTACAAAAAAGAAGTCACAGAAACAGCTTCTTTCCATCTCAGCTGATGTTACTCTACTTAAGAGAAAGAAATATGACTGGGACTAGGAATCAGTGGATAAAGCTCTTACCACACACTATTAAGGACCAGAGGAATTTGAGTCTCCAGAACTGAATCTGGATGCTGTGGTAGCATTCACGTGTAATCCCTGCATTCCTGCAGAGAGATGGGAGGTGAACACGACAGAATCCCTAGAAACTTGGCCAACTAACCTGAATTATACTGAGATGTTTAGACCCTGTCTAAAACAAGCTGGGAGGCAAGCACCGAAACCCAACATCCCCACCCACCCGCCGACCTTCATCCTTCACACATGCACACTGCAAGTGCAGTATATCCCCCCCTGCATATATCATACATACATTATACTTACATGAACGTAAAAAAAAAGGTAGAAGATAAATAAGAGAAAACGAAAGCTAGAAAGGTAGCTCAGAAAGTAAAAGGCTTGTTGTGTAAACTTAAGGACGTGGGTTCAAATCACCAGCATGACATAAAAGCCAGCACGGTAGCATGTGTTTGTAATCCCCATGCAGAGATGGAGAATGTTGCAGGGTTCACTGACCAGCCAGTCCAGCTAAAATGGTGAGTGACCCTGTCTCAAAAAACTACGGTCAAGGATGACAGAGCAGGACAGATGATATCCTCCTCTAGCCTCCACACTCATGCTCAAAGGCGAGCACGCCTGTGCACACACATAGCAGAGACAGAAATAACAATGTAAATATGTTGCTGAAAACAACCAATCACAGAACGGCACCCTACCTCAGAAGCCATTCTGGCAGCTGGGAGCCGTACTCAAAGCCCTCGTCGTAGGCTATAAAATGCTGGTAGAATTCCTTGATTTTCCTCTTGTCTGTGAGAAACAACCCTTTCATAAAGAGAGTATTGATTGTGGCTGGATAAAGGAGATACCTGAAAAGACAGAAACACTCGGGAAGTCAACCTAGCTGCCGATAGGAAACGCGCTAGGATTGGTGGTTCTCAACTTGTGGGTCACGACCCCTTGGGGGGGTTCAAATATCCTATTTATATTACAATTCATAACAGTAGAAAAGTTACAGTTATGATGTAGCGACAAGGTGACAATTGAGCAGGGAGTCATGTGCCATGGGATACAACTTTGGGGAAAAGGGCTTCTCAGATTTTAACATTTGCTGGTGGATGTTCAGCCGTGCTTCAAGGATAACTAAAACTTAACAATATTTATCTAAAGAGTTAAAAATCCTTTCTTTTTTAAAAAAACCTGCTTTTAATTAAGTGTGTGTTTCTCTGGATTTCAAAATTTTTACCTAGTGGATTAATCTACTCTAACTAGGCCACTATGAAACCAAAAAAAAAAAATACCACCACCAACAACAACAAAAACCCAACCAAAACAAACAAAAAGTCAACTTATTTGGATTCTAATTAGTGGGCACTTTCTAGTTGAGCATGTGAATGCTGGTGCCTTGAATGATCAGGTAGGTCAGATCCCCTTGTCACTAGACATATAGCCAATTGTGAGCTGTGTGATCTAGGTGCTGGGAGCCAAACCTGGATCCTTGGGAAGAGAATGTGAGCTCTTAATTCATGAGCCCTCTCTTCAGGTCCAAAGATTTAAAAATCCATTCTAACGAAGCATTTTAGGTCCAGACAAACACAGAAACAACAACCAGAAATACATAAATAGGCTAGAGGAATGAAATTCAGTAGGAATGTATTTAGAAAAAAGTAACCACTAGGATACCACTGTCAACAACTCGGACACTCTTTACGTGTGTCAGTAAATACACTAGCAAAACAGGGTAACAGTAACACCTAATTTCTCACGAAATTCTGGCCATTCAAACTATTGCCTACTGAAATATCTGTTGATGTTGTTGGTTGTGACATGAAGGAAATGAGAAATGTCTCCGATAGGCTTCTGTATTTGAAGCCTTGGTCTCACTAGTGGCACTATTCGAGAAGGTTATGGAATTTTTTAGGAGGCGGAGCCTTGCAGCAGGAAGTGTATCACTGTGGGGTGGGACTTTGAGAGTTTATATCCTTCTTCTGGTTCATTCTCTCTACCTTTAGAGTCTTGGGATTCTACTCGGGTGAGAAAGAGCTTTGATAATTCAGTTTTTCATGTGGAGAATTGATATGCATGTGGGGGAATTTTTGTGCATGTGGAGAACTTTGCATACACGTGGAGAATGTTCACGCATGTGGGGACTTTTTTATACATGTGAAAAACTTCTGTGCATGTGGAGAGCCATTATACACATGAAAATATTTATACATGTGGAGAATTTTTACACAAGTGGAGAATTTTCACACAGATAGAGAATACCTATGTATGTATGAAATGTTTCTTATGGACCCCATACCCAACCTTCACCTTTTCCAGGGAGCCTGTGAACATGGCTAACTCCCTGCGTGGCTCCTCCCTGCCTCTCCTGTCTCTTACGCCCTTGTTTTCTTTCTCAGAAACCCCCAAGGTCCTGATGCCCATACTGACTTTCACTGGGCTTCTTTCTTAAGTTTCTCAAACATCTCCTGGGTCCCTCTCACCCACTTCTGACTTCATCTTCTCCTCTTTCCTCTCAACTCTTCCTATCCTAATAACACAATAAGCAGCAAATGGCAATTATGAGCAGGAATTCTATATGGCAAACATGTAATTGCTACAACCACTAAGGAGAAATTAGTTTGCTTCTGTCAAATGACTGCTGGTTGATTTGCTCACCATCAACTGAGAGTGCTCAACTAGAAACTGCCCATTAATTACAATTAAAATGAGTTTTTTAAAAAAAAATCTCATAATGGCCTAGTTAGAGTACATTAACCTACCAAGTGAATTTTAAAATCCAACATGCTTGTTTCAAGTTTTTATCTGAAGATCAGAACAACCACAATTTACCTTACAAAGTCATTCAGGTCCATTGTTCCATGAGTGCCTAAACTTTCCAGTCTATCATGAAATTCTTCAGTCAGCTGACCAGTAAAGTGATGTATGTTGAAAGTTCCCATCTTCCCTTTCATCAAGACATACAGTTTTTCATGCAGTGCCAAGAAGACATTCTTTGGAATCCATGCTAAAGACAAAGGAAACTGTTTTCAAAAGAGGCAATGATCCCTCCAGGGATATAATACAAATGCCTCTACTATAGACATTGGCAGCATCCTCAAGGCACATAAAATCATTAAATCTGTTTGCAAGGTCATCTATGAGTGAGTGATAGGGATGATCTTTCTAGCCCCTCTACCTCCAGATCTACATTCAAGGTATTTCTAAGTTGAACTGAAGGGTGGGGGAATGGGTATTGGAACAGGAGGGATCAGGCAGGGGGATGATGGAGGGAGAGAGTACTGGGGTTGGGAGGCATTTCGGGATGAGGTAGAAACATAGTACAATGGAAACTCCTAGGAATCTATGAGGGTGACCCTGGTTAAGACTCATCGTAATGGCAGATAGGGAGCCAGAACCAGCCATTTCCTGTAACCAGGCAAGACTTCTAGTGGAGGGATTGGGACACCATCAAAATTATATACCTATGATTTGTCCTGCCTGCAAGATGTGCCAGGATAAAGATGGTACAGAAATTCTGGGAGTGGTCAACTCAAGTGGTGTGGTCCATCTCAAGACCTATGCCACAAGTGAGAGCCCTGACACTGCCTGGAGGGCCAGGAACCGGAGGATGAATAGCCTAGAAACCTAGGATAGAACAAACATGACCAGGAAAAAAAAAAAAGTCAGGGCTGGAGAGATGGCTCAGTGCTTAAGAGCACTGGCTGCTCTTCCAGAGGTCCTGAATTCAATTCCCAGCAACCACATGGTGGCTCATGACCATTTTTATAAAGGGATCTAATCCCCTCTTTGGCAGGCAGTAGTATATGTGGAGTACTCATACATTAAAAAATAAATAAATAAATAAGTCAATGAAATTATTCCTAATGATACATAGATTGGTGCCTATCGCAGAGAAGCTTCATCCAGCAACTGATGGAAACAGATGAGGAGATGACAAACACTGGGCGGAGCTTGGGGAACCCTGCTGAAGAGGAAGGAGGTAGGATTGTAGGAGCCAGAGGTGTCAAGGATACCACAAGAAAACCCATAGAATCAACCAGCCTGGGGCTCATGGGGGCTCACAAAGAGTGAACAGACAACCAGGAACCTGTATGGTTCTGACCTAGACTCTCTGCATACATGTTATGGTTGAGTAGCTTGGTGTTCATGCGGAACTCCTAACAGTGGGACTGGGTGCTATCTCTGACTCTTGCCTACTTTGGGAAAGCTTTTCCTCCTACTTAGTTTCCTTCTCCAGCCTTAATTCAGGGAAAGGTACCTACTGCAACTTGATACGTCATGTTTGGTTGATATTCCTGGGAGGCCTGCCCTTTTCTGGGGGTGGGGGAGCGAATGAAGGAGGAGTGGACTGGGACTGGAGGGGAGACTGAGGTTGGGATGCCATAAATAACAGAATAAATTTTAAGAAGGAAAGAAAATGCAGAGTATCTAAAATTCTCAGAACTCTGAATGCTATTATTTGTTGGGTCCCATTTTGGCCCTGGTTTGGGCCTTGTGGACAAACCCGAACCTGGCTTGAGTTTTGAGACCTATCTCAGTCACTTCCGTACTGGGGTGACTCAACAAGACTGGTTTGGCTCTACCTCTGACCTGTTGTTGCTGATATAGAGTTTTGCCATCGGCCCTGTCAGTCACCCCATACCCTCTGTCACCCTTCCCTGCCCCCTACGTCATCTCACCCCACCAAAACTCCTCCTCCCTATCCTCCGAGTATATAAGCGAGAGGCTGATACATTCAAGTTGAGTCCCTGCTTCAACAAGACTCCTGGGCTGGTGTTTCTTTTGGGCCGTAGACACTCACCCTCCCACTCAGCCCCTGAGAGACCTGGCGGGACTGGGATCTCTCTCCTCTTGCTGGGACCTGCCAGCAGGGAGCCAACAATTATTTACACTAAGCACATTCACTACTCTCTGATACAAACCCCCATTTCTACACACACACACACACACACACACACGCACACACACCCCAATATGCCCAAATTTCTCCCTTCTAGTTCTAACAGAATAACCATGATGTCTCTCTAAAACACTTCCTTACAGAAATATTCCTCTACCTTCTACAACATCAACTTGAGGTTAGGTCACGGGAGGGGCTAGAGTTTTGGTTTTTATTGTTGTTGTTGTTGGCTACTTTCTAAAACATTTTAATCTAGTTTATCTAGTTTGATTGACTTTAAAGCATCTTTTAAAATAATTTGTATTTTATGATTCTGAAATGCTCAGGTTCTATTTTGTATGAATAGAATTAAATTGCGATTTTTTTTTCTGATTACAGTGGTGGAATGATTGATAAGAATGAGATGCTGGCCCAAGAGTAAATTTTAACAGGTTTTATCTGTTTGACAAAAATGATCAAATGTGAGAGGTTACAGGGGAGACCTAGGAGAACGTTCTGATAATAGCCATATGCCTCTAGCATATAAGTTAGTATCTTTTGCTGAAGAAATGTTAGCACATAGAAAACTAGCCTTCAAAATATTTATATTCACCGATCAGGTGCTCCATAGCTCAGCTACCAACAAACACTAGAGAACAGTGAATTCATCCTGTATACTGTGATCTTTCAAGGAAAAAAATTAGCTATACTTTTAATCACTCAGAGGTTTTGACAGATTTTTATCTTAATACCAAGAAATGCATAAGTAAGTACAATATTACAGAATTCTAAGAAATCGAAAGAAAGAAAGAAAGAAAGAAAGAAAGAAAGAAAGAAAGAAAGAAAGAAAGGAAGGAAGGAAGGAAGGAAGGAAGGAAGGAAGGAAAAGAGAGGGAGGGAGGAAGGAAGAAACAGGGCAGAAGAGAGACACTACCTTTAGGGCAAAAAGAAGCCAGGGCAGACATTCTGGGAAGGATGCATGGTGCATACACAGGAATCTGCATCCTGGGGAGAAAAAGCCACACCAGGAACACATTCTTCAGTAATAGCAAGCAGGCTCAAAGACAGACAGAGGCTGTAAGACGGGAGAAATAAACCCAGATAGCCTTCTTGACTGTTTAGGCACTATCAGGAGAAGCCATAACAATTATTCATTGATTAAACAGAGAAACACTACTCTAGAGAAGCAGAGTACAATCAAGCCAAGAGCTGAAGCCTGTGGAAGACTGTGTCCTCAGCCTTCTGCTGTCGTTAAGAACACCTAGGTGCTATAACACACTGAGGGTCCAAAGAGTCTCTAAAATGCACCACCGGGGGAAGCCTGACTCATTCATATGTCTAAATGAAACCTAAATATATTAGACTCTCAATAATTTCCTTTTCAATTACCCAGTTTATCACGCGTACTCTTTTCTGCCTTCTAGCCCTACTTTAAAAACAAAACAATTGTCCTTCACTATTCTTGACAGCAGACTAGGGATGTGATCTTACTTAAAACTACTCTTAGGTTTCAATGCTACAGTTCAAAGGATCTATCTAAAAATATCAGTCACCTGTGTGATAGACAGGACTTTGTACTGCTAATTCAAAATCTACATTTTTAGATTTTAGAAACGCATCGATTCCTTCTTCTTCAGTAACAAAGGTCATTCGGTTTCCCATAGCAAAGATGGTAAAGACTGGTCCATACTAGAATAAAACACAAAAACACAGGTATATTAGTAAGCGTCTCTAAATCATGGGTTATGGAGAACACAGTTTTCCTCCAGGATCCCAATACTTAGACTGGAGCCATGGCTCAGTGATTAAGGATGGGTACTGATCTTACAGAGACTCCAAGTTCAGTTTTTAGCAGCCACATTGGACAGTCCAACAGTCATCTGTATAACTCCAGGTGATCTGATGCCCTCTTCTGCCCTCCACAGGTACCTATACACATGTTCACATTCATGAGTGCACAAGCACACATGAACACCTCTCTCTCTGTGTCTCTCTCCCTTCCCTTCCCCATCCCCCTCCCCCTTCTCTCTCTCAAGGCCTTAAGAACAAAATGAAAAATACCAATGATGAAGTAATGACCCAAATTTGAAAATATGGTTATATGCAGTAGTTATTAGAAAATCTGTTATTGTCACATTTATATGAATCCTAATTCATTTTATCATAAAATGTATATAATAAGATACCTATCACAGGCCCCACCCTCTCAGAGGCAAAGAGTAAGGGGGATTGGGGGAGGAACTCTGTAATTGCAGTATTTGGGATGTAAGTAAATAAATCACTTATTTTTTAAAAAAGATATCTATCCTATCTTCCTTTTCTTGATTATTAGGAAATATAAACAATTGAAAAATTATACACCACTGTAGAGATCTTTCAATCTTATATTCACGATATGAAGAAGCTTATAAGCAACACACAGCTCAATACTTAAGGAAGTATACAAAGCTTAAGGAAACAGAAGGCCTCAGAGGCCTGTTCATGTTTAGACATCATGGTGCTGACATGGATACCAGGCCTGAGCCAAGATGGCTAGTAACTAGGCATAAGGGGCCTATGAGTCAGCAGAAATTGACTGACACTGGTTGTTCAGAGAAGCCAAAAATAAGCAGTAATATAGTCTGTTATGTAATCATTGTAGAAAGATTGTCAACTTTGTCTGATTCTATACAAGTATGGTTATGGGGTCACTGACCAGTCATCTTTTGCCTTTGCCAGACCCTGTGTAGGTCCATGTGCCTACTTGTAAGCTGTGCGCTGGTATGTGTGTGTGCATGCCTGGATAAGCCATCACATATTGACATGTGCTAGCATTTGCCTGGGTGACTGCCTGTCTAGTAGCCTGTTTGCTGGTACATATCACATGTCTTGTTTCTCAAGGACTCCTAGTGTTCTCTTGGCCTTTGTCTTCCTGGCTTTCTGTGACACTCCTCTTCCCTGACATCAGAGTTCAGACTTCACAAATTTCACAAACTTCCTGATACAGTAGTAATTTTTTTTTCCTTCTCACTCACGTTATTTCCTGATCGAGGTCTGTCTTCTGGCAGTCTACACTAGTTAGCTTCAACTGTCAACTTAATGAAAGCCTAGAATCAACTGAGTCTCAGTGGAGAGACTCTTTAGATCATAATGGCCCGTGGGTGTTTTGGAGGAAAGGGACTGTCTAATTTTGTTATTCATGTAGGAAGACCCAGACAACTCTGGGCGGCACCATTCCCTAGCCAGGTAGACCTAAGCTGTACAGGATGAACACGAACTTGCAAGCCGTGTTCCTCCATAGTTCCACCTGTGAGTTCCTGCCTTGACTTCGCTCAGTGATGAACTGTGGTCTAGAAGCACAGACCAAAAAAGTCCATTCCTCCTCTAACTTGCTGTTGGCCGGTGATTTATCACAGCAACAGCAAGGAAACTAGTACCAAGTTTATGACATTATTGGAGGAAATGGTTGCCATTTTCAGAGAGTTCTAATTATGCGCTAGCATCCATTAGAGATGTTGGCAACAAACCGCATATCATGAAAATGAGCCATCACGGATTTACGGCCCATTTTAAGCCTCATAACTATCTAAAGACATCACTTACTTGAATCATTACTTCAGTGTTACTCATTTGCACACCAATCAGGAGGCTGGCACTTGTGACAGTAAGTGTTGGGTGCTACTAGAAAAACTGTAAGCTCAAGAATCACTGGACATTGAAAACACACACATACACACACACACACACATACATACACACGTACACACACACCACCAACAAAAGTCTCATTTCTCTCATACAGACCCACACATAAACACTGCCTCCCAGTATTAGTTACCTACAACTGTTTACTAGTCAATTCTTAAAAGAAAGTGGATTATTCTCATTATTAAGGCTGTGTTTAAATGTTCATTCTTAACTTTCTATAAGGAAAGTGGCCTTCTATGATATGCTTAGTTAGGGACTTCAAGTGGAGACCAAGCTCAAACACAATGAGCCACCAAGATTACTGCAGATCCAAGCTGGTGCTGTTTAAAAGAACTCTTTCTAGTATTCTGCATAGTGAAAAGCATTCCGTGTAGAGCCACAAACCCTAGAGAAGTGATTTTCTGCTTTGTTTCTCCTTTGTTCTGCTGTTCTTAATTTAATGGCAGCAGGTTTGGCGTTAGGAAGCAAAGACAAGTTCATCCAGTAAGTTTTAAAGCAGTTCTTATGCATTTAAAACTCAGTTTGTAATGTGGGATCAACATAAAGAAGGAGGTCCGACATGAGAAACACTGCAGAGACCTCACAAGTTCTCAGTACTCTCTTGTCCCTGGTGTTAATAGCTTGAACAACATCCAGGCTAGAAGCATAGATGCAGTCAAGATACTCCATCACCACCACCAAGTCCTGTCCTGTCACCCTTCTATAATGACACTAGCTCCTCTCTCACTCCGAGCTCTTCCCTAACTCTTAGGGACTTTTCATCTACCTCATTCTGTAACTGAATTTCAAGATCCTACATAAATGGAGTCAGACGGCATTCAAACAGTTGAGAGTAGCTTTTAGCATCAACAGTACTCTCTGGAGTCATCTAGATTCTCTGTGTAGCAAGATTTCATCTCTACACATTCCTGGACAGGATTCTACAGACCATTGAAGGACGTTTCTGAAGGACACTCAGGGCCCTATTCCAAGGGTACTGTAAAAAAGGAATCATGGATAACGCTGCTGCCAGGTTGCCATTCAAACCTGAGTTTCCATTTCTTCATGAGAAACTTAAACGCCAAGTTACAGGACTAGCAGCGAGTTCTGCTAATAAATGGCTGACGTGTTTTCCAGAGTGGTTGGACCATCAGGCATCTCTAGCAGATAGTAGTGAGAGTCTCATTGTGACTGTCACTGTCCTTGTGGACATCTGAAAATCCTCATCATGGCATCTGCTTTCTAATCGGTCTGTACTTTGTCTTTGTCCATGGCTCTTTCTACACAGGAGATACTGGTCCTCCATGGGGCATGGGGCTCACACATACTTTATGCCACTCAGAAGATTTTCTCTTTGTCCTCCTCGTGGGTTCTGTCACAAAGAGAGGTACCTGATTTCGACAAAGTCCAGTTCATCAGCTCTTCCTTTTATAGGCTGCCCTATGAGTGCCAAACACAGAGATATTTCCTAGACCCAACGAGGGATGATATTCTCTTCTTTCTGAATGTTTTCTTGTTTATGTTTCTGGTTAAGACAGGGATCTATCTTGAGTTAATTTTTTTTTTCTCAAGATGTGAGTCTTCGTTTGACTTTCCTCTTTTGTTTTGTAAAATGTTGGGTTTTTATTTCCTCCTGGCTCATGGGCATGTAACCATTTCAGCAGTGTTTGAAAAGGCTGCCTTTGCTGCATTAAATTGCTTCTGTGTCTTTGCCCCAAGTCTGCTGAGAACACTTGTGTCAATGCTTTTCCAAATTCTATATTCTGTTCCATTCATCCCTGTGTTTATTCCTCTGGCGGCACCAGTCTTGATGACTATCAAGCATTAAAACTGAGAGAAACAATTCCTTTTTGATGTTGTTGTTGTTATTGTTGTTGTTGTTTTGTTTTGTTTTCCAAAACCCATTTTAGTTATTCCATTCCTTTGACTTTTCCACCTAAATTTTAGAATAATGTCCACAGAATCTAAAATAAAGCTCCAGAGAACTTAAAAGTATTCCTGGATTTCAATTTGAACACAAGTGATGTTTTTACTATTGGCTTTGCCAATCCATGACCACTGCTCTAAGGGGATCTCCAATTTTTATTTATTTATTTATTTATTTTGGTTTTGCAAGACAGTGTTTCCCTATGTAACCCTCGTTATCCTGGAACTCTGTAGACCAGGCTGGCCTCGAACTTAGAGAGTGGTCTGCCTCTCCTTCTGCCTCTACCTCCCAAGTGCTGAGATTACAAAGGCATGTACCACCACCACCCAGCTAGATCTCTGGCAATTTTAATTGGCATTTTGGTGTTCTTGGAAAATACAGATCAAACCTATTGATTTGTACTTTTACCTAAATATTTGTTTGAGTGATTGTAAGCATTATTGTATGTTTAGCCACACATATGCAGCTACAGCACATATGCAGCACAGACTGTAATTGTGTGCCTGCCTTTTTGACCTCACATATGAACTTCTCTTTCTGAGAAATATCCCAACCACATTGTCTAATTTGGCTAATGACCCATAGCTTAAATCCAGTCTTCTTCTGACCTGTGGCTAATGGCTTATTCTAACACTCTCTTCTCTACCTTGAAGCTTGTGCATTGAACCTTCAAGGTTTCTTCTTCAGAGTCATAATTTTATGGAGAAGAAAACTAAACAGGACCAACAATACTGTCCTTGATCTCCTACGTCATCTGTAGATTGGACTGTAGGTTACAGTCCCAGGTAACATACAGGCAGTTTCATTCTTAGCTCACACCTGGCCCTCTTCAAATGTGCCTTGTCTTTTCTGTTTTATTTATTATTATTTATTATGCTCGTTTTGTTGATTGTGAGAATACTGCCTCACTACCTTTTACCTCGCCCTGTGTCATCCTGACATTCATATTCAGTGGGGGGCTTGAAAAACTAGTGTACACCAGAGTAAAGCCCCACTCTGGCACCCAGGAGTCCTTGGCCTGCCCCAGCAACCACAGTGAACTGCATTTTCAGCTACTGATGATGGGTAAGAGAAGAGTCAGTGTTACAGAGCTTGGGAATGGCAGTTGAGAATTAGGCTGGAATGCGCACCGAATGAGCAGCATTTTCCACTAGAGTTGTGTCTACATGCTCACATGTACATGTGTGTGGGGGTATAAGCATATAGAGAACACAGGTTAACACGAGTGTTTTCCTCCTTGGCTCCCATCTGATTTCTTGAGAGTCTTCCCCTGAACCAGGAACTCAGGGACTGGCTGTTTCTTCCTTCTGTGTTTTGTTTGTGTGTTGGTTAGGGAGTGGGTGAGCGGGTGATCTTTCCTTTTTTGAGTCTTTTAGCTTACATGGTTTAAAGGTCTCTGATGGAATTTTTATTATCCTGACCATGTAATAAGAATAAGTCTTATTAAAATTACCTTCTAGGATTCAAACATCAATGGTGCCGTAGCTTTTTTGTACTAGAGAAAGGACACACACACACACACACACACACACAGTGTCACATAACATAATGGTAAGTTCTTATTGTTTCATTTGACCCAGAAAACTACAGAGCCCTCACACATATTTGATCTGAGATAGCCTTCTCAAACATTCCTTAAAAATTACTAAACTTATATGCCCGTGGAAGGCTGTGGGAAACAAAGAAATACTTTTAGGAAAGATCCTTTTTTATCTTTCATGTACTAGACTAGTAAACATTTCACATAATTATGGTATCCGGTATGGTGCAGATATAAGCAAATTTATATGTTTAAACAAAGATTACAAGTATATAGTACATCTTTTTCAAAGCTGTACAATATTAACACAATACAATCATAAAAATTAATAAATTGTGCATTTCCCCACAGGTAAATCTATCTTTGGAGTTTATCCTGAGGAAACAGTCAAATTGTTGGAGTCCAGGAGTCACCCCCACAAAGGACATGAACGCTGATCTCAGTTAAACAGAGATGGTTTGTTGAACAAACATTCTGACTGATCAACCAGAGCAACAGCTCAGGCTCCAGAGCCAAAAGCTTCACTCTGGACATTTCTCAGGTCCAGTTTAGAAAGGCTAAAACCGGAAAAACTGGTTTTCCCAATGGGCTCATGCCTAGGTGCTGGAAGTGCTGCCCAGTGGTCTGGCCTGACTCAAGCCATTTTAAACATTACAGTTCATATCGATCTTTATTTTGATGGGTCCTAAGTGATTCTTATATGGTGGAATTTCTTAGGATTAATGTGGGAAAAAAGCACTCTCGGCAGAGACCTGTGAGGGTGAGGGGGGGGAGCACTGTGGAGTCCCGGAGGCTTTTCATGCTGGCAGGTCCAGGCGGGTCCCACACACACTAGAAAGTCCAAGGTTTCAGAGGCTGGAAGCTTTGACAGTGGCAGGCCCCAGAAGACAGGTGGAGTCCATGGATTTAAGAAGTTTATTGTTCATGGCGTGACAGTCGGATCGGGATGTGCGCGCCCCCTGAAAAGCCAGGGGGAGCTGGCTTAAATAGGGGAGGGGGAAGAAGGGGTGGGAAAAGGAATGACTTAATTAGCTACACCCCCTCGCCTTTAGATAACTCATGAATATGGAAGTCTCTGTTAGTTACACTTGGATGGTGATGCAAAGCCTCCCTGAGAGGAGCTACTTTGAGCCAAATGTGTCTGCAAGATGCAGGCTCATGGAGGTGTAGGTCACATGTGGGAGGAGTCTGGAATCCGGGAGCGTGGGGAGATGCATGCCTTCCCTCACCAGGCAATGGTCTATCTGTTCAGTCTCCGGCTATCTCAAACCCAGTGCTCTACTGGGGAGACCAAATCATCCCTTTGAAGCCCCACATATTAACAAACCTCATACAGTTCTTAACAGGGTATGTTGTCAGCACGACCTTACTCTGAGTCAAGTTATTTTTCTGTGTCAATGACTGGCAGGCATATTACAGCAACAATCTGAAATATCTGGCAGGCATGGAACAAAATGGCTACAGCTATGCCAGGAGGGCAGGCCTCAACACAAGTAAGTTTTAAATGCACAACTACACACACATAAGAATATCCATTGAGGTATTGGTTCAAACAATGAAAAGCAGTTAGCAGCAACCCGTATCACCCAACTACTGAATTTAAGTAAAATATCCTACCCTTATTTGATGAAATACAACCATTAAAGACTAGAATATGGCTCAGTGGACAAAGTGCTCACTGTGCAAAAGTGAGGATCGGAGTTCAAATCCCCAGACCCCAGGTAAAAACCAAGCATAGAAGCTTGCATCTCTAATTCTCCAGAAGGGGGGTGGGGCAGAGACAGGCAGTTCCCAGAGACTGGTTAATCAGCCAGGATGAGCTCCAGATTTGAGAGACCCTGTCCCAACAAAATATAGTGGGAAAACGAATTAAGAAGACACCCTGGTGCAAATCTTTGAACTCCATGTGCTCCTTCAGGCATAGATTGGAGCACCTACACATGAGTGTACACACACACACACACACAGAGAGAGAGAGAAGGGGGGGAGGGAGGGAGAGAGAGACTAATAAAAATACTAAATGATAAGGAAATATTCATATATTGTGTTTATATGTATATGGGCATGCGTACATCACAGCACCCATGTGCAGGTCTGAGAACAATCTGAGAGAGTTGATTCTTTCCTTCCACCATGTGGGTTCTTTGGTTCAATCACAAGATGTCAGGCTTGGCAGCAGACACTTTTACCCACTGAGCTCTCTTGCTGGTCCTCCATCTTATTTTTTGAGACAAAGTCTCTCTCACTGAACCTGGAGGGGTTGGGGAGTGGACTCAGGCTCTTGTGCTTGCTGCAGAAAGCACTTCACCCACCAAGCCGTCTTCCCAACCAAAACTACAGCAAGATCTTGGCAGCTAAAATATGAATAAAAATTAAAAGGCCAACCAGTAAAAATGTCTTCTCTAAAATGCTTAACATTCAGCAGCTGCTTTAAGAATAAAAACCCTAACAGTGGTATCCGTTACTTATCTCCTCAGAGCAGGTCGTAAGGGAGGTAGAGACTCACTCATCAGTAAAACTAGTATCTTGTGGTAGGGATGGGGAGAGAAAGAAAAAAAATTGGAGAGCCTTCATCTGTAAAGATCAATTTAGTAAATCAAGTTTTATAAAATCGTAGAGTTACCTCTACTTGTGATACAAATTTATTGCTCGTGTTCACAAACTGAAATCATGGAAACTCTTATCTCGCCTCCCTCCCACCCAAAACAAAACAAAACAAAACCAAAAAAAACTATAAGCTTATATCTGCATGTTAATAAACACGCACTTAAAATTAACTGCAGGGAATTACTAACAGATATATTTATATATATATTACATATATGTTATATATGTTTGTAATATATATATATATTACAAAAGATATATTTACTTCCAACAAGCTGTGTAGAGAAACAGAGGAGACGAACTGCAGGAAGTATATGTATACCCAGTGTTCCAACACTAAGTGTAATAAAAGAAAATTTTAAAAAGGAAATACTATCTCCCTCCAAACTCCTTGTCACAGCTACATACCTTAATTCTTGCTTTTTCTATAAATTCAAGAGGGGCTTTCCCAAACTCAAATCCAGCTCCGACCCAAGGAATCCAGCCCTGGATACACGGGGGTCCATGCCAATTCTTCCACCGAGAGAATAAGAAAAGAGCACAGCTGCTTCCCAGGACGGCGATTGCTATTGGTGAGAATAACTCCATAATGCCCATCTTCGAGAATCAACAGACGTTTAAAAACGTCCTTCTCCAGGAGCATTTCCTACTCTCCTGCCGACTGAGGGAAATGCACCCAGTCTTGCGAACTTTGAGCAGAGAAACTTTGGAAACAAAGTCTCTTGCATAACTGTAGCTCCTTTGCCCCGCCCTAGTTTTTGTGTGATTTTTGCATTGTGGCTGCCTTCCACCTTCGCATTGCTTTCAAATTCTATCAAAAAAAAAAAAAAAGGCTGAGAGTTGAACTGGTCTGGCCTGGGTTGGGACCTGTGGGCGGGAACACGCCCTGTGGCGGTGGAGCTCGAGTAAACTAGCAGTTTGCAGTGGGCGCCTAGCTACCAGCCAATCAGAGAAGTCGCTGCATCCCAAGAACTACATTTCCCAGAAGCCTCTTGAGTGCGGCTTTGTTTTTCGGCACCTGAGGCCGCAGGACCGGTCCAGCTACCAGGCGGGCGGCGCCTTTGCCGAGCGTAATAGAGGCACATGGTCCCTCCCTGACCTCTCTTGTGCTGAAAAGGGGCGGCGCCGGCAGGGTGGCAGGTTCCCAGGCGACTAGCGGTGCCCAGTGGTCCTGACCTGCTGCTGAATGCCTGTCCCCGAGGAGGAGAAGCTGCTGCCGCTCACGCAGAGATGGCCCCGGACGAGCAAGTTCCTACTGTCCGGCTGCGCCGCAACCGTGGCCGAGCTAGGTACCGGCCGCCCCCGCCTCGGCCTCCCCGGCGAGTGGCCGCGGTATCGTGCTGGGGGAGGGATGGGCGGGCAGCCTCACTCCAGGCTGGAGCATCTTCAGAGGTTGGACCCTCGCAAGGATGTGGTCAGGTGCCCAGTAGGCCAGCTTCGGGAGGAGCATGGAATGGAGGTGTCCAGGGTCCTTGTCTTCCCATCCCCAGGGATGTTGTCTTATGCCTGAGTGAGTACTCTTGGGCTCTTCATGAGCCGTATACCTCTCTAGGAAACATTTCCCCTTCTGTAAGGATGACCTTTATAGAACCATAATTCATCATAATCCATTTATTCACAGTTTTTTTTCATCCTCCCTGGGATCTTTTTTTTATGGTTTATAGTCGCATGCAGCTTCAGAGTCTTTTTAAGATTCGAGTTGGGGGGGGGGGGGGGGAGTGGTGAGTCCTACCTTGAGGGACTTCAGTTGTTAACCATTCCTCTGGAACATCAGCTTAAAGGCAGTCAGCCACACCACTTCTCTGAGTCTATACCGTGTTTTTCTATAAGCGGAACCCTAAGAAGTAATTTTTATATGTGGTAAATGCAAGGCAAGGGCAGCTATTAATTGGGGCATTATTACAGTTTATGCGGTAGTGGGTCATGGATATACAGTTGCAAAGACCCCAGTGTGGCCTTCTTCCAGGCTCCTTGGGAGTGTGTGTGTATGTGGGGGGGGGGCACATGCAGAGAAAGACATGTACAGTTGCTGCCTGTTGCAGAGAAGCTATTTCTGTGTATCACAAGAACATCATAGAAAAAAAAAAACAGACCCATCTGCCTATGTGAGTCCAAAGAAACAAACAACAAAAAATAAACAGACCACTCAGAGTGGATTATGGTGCCATGGCATGAACAGATGGTGTGGTTTTTTGTTGTTTGCTTGTTTGTTTGTTTGTTTCACGAAGAGGGCAGGGAGGTTTTGAGAATAACCTGTGGTCTCTGTGAAGCTATTTCAGATTACCCTTACATTTTCTTGTCCATTAAAAAAAAGAAAGAAAGGAGAATGTCTCTGGTGGATTAGTCATTTGAAAATGTTACTCAGCCTTCTCTAGCAGAGGTTTATTTATTTTTATGCCTAGCTCAGCCAGCACACTATCTTTTGCTTGACCCTTTAGACACCTCCCTTCTTGCCCTTTGGCCCATCTCTTCGTTTTCTTTTTAGTCAAGGCTAACAGTACATTTTTTTTTTTATCATTAATCTTCCTAAATAAAATTCACCAACTTCTAAAGATGTCTAAAATGAGTCAGCTGAGGGATGAGCTACCTTAACGGTTTGACGCCTCCCTGAAGCACAGCAGCTTGTACAGAAACATTCCTGTGAGACTTGCTGGAGAGAATGGGGTGAGGAATATGGATGGAAGGCCAAGGAGTCAAAGTTAGTCGGTAAAGGGGAGCACACACCTATCCAGCACAAGAGCCTCAGCCAGGAGGTAACTGAAATGAAAATCAAGCAAAGCCTGTGTTTTGAGAAGCACAATTTGTACTTAGGTAGAGGCTCCTACTTCTACCTCTTCATATTCTGTTTAGTTTTGTATATTGATAAGATACATTTTAAGGTGTATGTGTGTGTGTGTGTGTGTGTGTGTGTGTGTGTGTGTACACCACTGGAGTCTTTTTAAGACTCCACTTGTGTGCAAGATAAGATAACATCTTCTTAGGGACATTATTGGTTAGATACTAACATTCCCAAAACCTAAAGGAAATATATAACACATACCTCTTCCACACCCCTCTCTCTCTCTTTCTCTCCCTCCCTCTCCCCCCCCCTTGTCTTAGAAAAGGTATTCATGGATTGTGTATTAGGCAGCAGTCACTGAAAATTTTTATGTACTATAAGCGGTGTTCGTGAACTTGACTCCATATCCCTCTTAAGAGTTATTCAGGGCATTGTGTGTATGAAGTGTATTATGGGTCAAGTAGCTAAAACATGCTTTCAGATCAAAATAAACTATCTCTAATTCAACATATAAAAATTTTCCAGTTAGCTAAAATTGGGACTTACACAGAACTTGTGAATAGGCCACGTATAAAGCTTATCAGTTCAGAAGTTGCCTCAGTTTGAAGAACGTTGCTACCTCTGTATCCAGAAGACATTCCAACTTCATTGCGTCTTCTGCATCTCAAACGTCAGTTCTCTGATTCATTCTCACGGAAGAAGACCCTATGAAATCATAGAATTCCGCTTCACATTTGTTCTAAATTTGTATTAGATCTCAGATGATAGTGGCTGTGGTCAACGAGACAGAACAGGATACTCAACGCTGTTTCTCACTGGGAAAACTGAAGTGGGTTGGAGATTAATTTTTTTATTGAAAAGAGATCAAGGGCTGTCCTACTTTTGTGGGATTATTTTGCTTTGGCCTTGTGTCTGGGGATGCTTTGGGGCAGGGAGTCTTAGATTTGGGAAGGCGTGAGATTGTACTTTCTAAATTGTCCGTCTTTGACGTCAGATTGTGTGGGGATGGGTTTGGAAATGTTTCCACAGGTTCCCTAGCTGACGCTGCTATGTCCTCCTACTTCAGAGCCCCCAAATCCTAGGGGAATGCTAACCCTCTGCTTGTAGAGGTTTTTGTTGGTTTGTCTGAATGTTTTGGGGGTTTCCTCCCCTTCATCTGTTTTCTGTTTCATTAGCAACCTTTCCCCTCGATCTTACAAAAACCCGACTCCAGATGCAAGGAGAAGCTGCCCTTGCTAGGTTGGGAGATGGTGCAGTGAAATCCGCCCCTTACAGGGGCATGGTGCGCACTGCCCTGGGAATTGTCCAGGAGGAAGGCTTCCTAAAGTTGTGGCAAGGAGTGACGCCCGCCATTTACAGACACGTAGGTATTTATCTTGATTCTAGCTGGTAAGTTTGTTATGGATTCTGTATTTGCTTTTCTCTTCAGCTGTATCCAAAATCCAGCAAAGACATTATTTCCGCCCCCTCCCCCCCTTTACTGGTACAATAAATCAGTAGAAGAAAATCTTTTCAAGTGTTATTAAGGAACTACTGCATTAGATTTTGAGACTAGCGTATGGAAGTATTTAACTTCCATATGGTGCAATGGCCTGGGAATCATCCAGGAGATCCTTAGGACAAGCTGGCCAACTAGGCTAGCTAGAAATGGTGAGCAATCTATAACATGGAAAGTGATAGAGGAAGACAAGTGGTCTCAGCTTCAGATCTCTGCATGCATAACCACACATTAATAGGATTCTACACACATGTGAACATATCTGCACACCATCTTCACCACATATACACGCATATGCATGAAAAGAGAAAGATAATTCAACATGTGTCATCACTTAATAAATCCTGAAGTAAAGGGAGGTATAATGGTTTCTACATGCCTGTATGTTTGCAAAGTTTCCATGTGAGTTCTTTAATGGTCTGAGACAGACAGACATGAATGATTAACACCCTTTTCTCTTGTTTAGAAACCTTAGATACAGTGAAGATTAAAGTTGGTTTGAAATGTAAAGTTCTGATTGAGCTTTCAGCTAAAGATTTTCACTATTTTTGAAAGTTAAAATATACCCTGTACATCAAAGACTAACTAGGCCGGCACAACAGATGGCAAGGAGTCTTGCTTCATCTAGCTGTGGCTCTAGATTTTAGCAATGGTGGTGTGGTAGGGGAGCACAGGTAAACTTGCCTTTGCCTTTGTTCCTAGGAGAACTATTTCTGTGAATTACTAGTAGTCATTGTTACAGAGAAAATCCTTTCTAACCATGCTTTCAAGGAAGTACTCAGGCTCGTGGGTGTTGTTGCTGTGTCAGCTTGTAGAGAGGAGACTGTGAAGTTGACTCCATAGAGACATTGTGATAAGTGTGGCCCTCTGCCTCTCTGCCTACGAGCTATTTCCTTGACCCAGAGAACATCAGTTCTAATCATATTCAGGCCTGCCCTTGTTAACATTCCATTCTGTGAGTAAGTACATGAGTTTTAAAAGGGTCAGAATTATGCACACAAACTTGCACTGTTTTTGCAGTTTGTATTTATTTTTATGATATACCAAATCAAACTGCCTGAAAGAAACATCCTGAAAATCTCTTGCCTGAGCACCATGAATTGATGTTAATAACACTGTTTTGTGCCTTTTAAAATGTTTATCTTTTGGAGCCCATTGTTGGTCTGTGCTTTGACTTTTCTCATTTGTGCTAGCCAGTTTATTGTTCTTCAGCTAGGATCTTTCTTATGTGTTTTAAACCTGAAAGAGAAGAACTGACCCATGGATTCTCCAGTGCGTATGCGTATCCAAAGAGATATCCTTTGTATACCAGAGTTGCCTGTTTGAGTTAAAATCAACACACAAAGCTATTTTGTGAGGTTGTTTTTCTCTCTCTTTTGCCTCTTCTTTCTGCGGTTGTCTTAGAACTTTGTTGCTATGAAGAGACACCATGACCATGGCGACTCAGAAAGACAAACATTTCATTGGGGCTGGCTTGCAGTTTCAGAGGTTTAGTCCGTTATTGTCATGGCAGGAAGCATGGCAGCATGCAGGCAGGCGTAGAGAAGGTGCTGGGAGTTCTAAATCCTGATTGGCAGTCAGCAGAAAGAGACTGCCACACTAGGTCCACCTTGAGCATAGGGTACCTCAAAGCCCACCTCCACAGTGACACACTTCCTCCAACAAGACTACACCTACTCCAACAAGGCCATACCTCCCAATAGAGCCACTCCCTGTGGGCCAAGCATTTAAACACATGAGTCTGTGGGAGCCATTCCTATTCAAACCACCACAATGGTGGTTCTCATGATGGCCAGAACTGAAACAAGAAGACAATTGTAGATCTCTTCTTCCTTAGCCTCTCTTCAAGCTCCATAACTTGGAGACCCTTAAAACCTCAAGTTGTGTGTAAGTTAATAAATGGGTTCACGCTTAGTGAATTTATGTCTGTCAAAAATAAATAAATAAGCACTCAGAACTTTCATGAAGAAGTTCTGAACGGAAGATAACAATCTCATTGCTAAAGAATTTGATAGCTGCTGTGTCAGGACATGCAGTGTGGGACCAGGATACTGAGAGAAAGGTCAAAGAGCAACTTTCTGAAAAACGTTGAGTTGAGTCCTAAAAAAGGAAGAGGTCTAAACAAAGCAGAGAATGGAAGCTGTGCTCTAGAGCCACCAGACAAGGAACGAGGTCAGCTCAGAAAGTGACTTCCTTAGACAAGGGACTGAGTTTCGGTTTCCATGGTCTGTCTCACACAGTGTACTCTGGAGGTCGGATGGTCACCTATGAACATCTCCGGGAAGTTGTGTTTGGCAAGAGTGAAGATAAGCATTATCCCCTCTGGTAAGTTTCGTTTTGAAAACAAGATGCTGTGATCCCCAAAGGCTTTAAAGTTTATTGATTATATTACATGTAAAATTATCCATTTCTACTAAAATTGCTTCTAATAGCAGACTTAGTAAATAATAGAAATTCAAATAAGTGAGAGTTCTTTACATTTTGTATACAAATACCATAGAAGTGTATGTGGGCATAGTTCACATATGTTATTTATTTAATATTTTGTCTTAATAAATTGAAAGACTGGGGAGAGGGTACATGCCTATAACTCCAGCCCTTGAGAAAAGGAGGCAGGAAGAGAGAGGCCAGCCTCTGATACAGGTTTGTCTCAAAAACAAATATTAATAGTGAAAATAATTCTATTGGAGCACCTTCTGTTGGGGCTTCCTTTTTCAAATGCCATTGTCTTGCTTAGCTTTCTATTGTGGTGTTAAAATACCATTACCAGACATAACTTGGGGAGGAAAGGGTTCTTTTCACTTACAATTCCAGTCCATCACAGAGGGTCGTCAAGGTAGGAACTCAAAATAGGAACCTAGAGAGAGGAACTGAAGCAGAGGCTATAGAGTCATGTTGCTCATTCATGCTCAGCATGCGTGTTCCCCATGGCTTACTCAGTTATTCCTTGCTCAGCAGGACCACCTGCCCAAGGGTGGCACCACCCATCTTGTAATAGGCCTTCACAGAACATCAGATATCCATCAAAAAAATGCCCCACAGACTTGCCAGTCTGAGGGGAGGCATTTTCTCAACTGAGAATCCATTTTCTCGATGACTCTTAGCATGTGTCAAGTTGATACAAGACTAGTGAACACATGATTTTTATTATAGCTGGTCTGTTTTGATGAGCATATTAAATTAACACATTTGATTAACACATTAAATCATTACATGAGTGTATACTTTTGTGATTATAATCAAAAGACACCAAGTCTCAGTTACACAAATGCTTTGGTTAATTCAAGGCACGGCATATCTGATAAAACACTTTAAACCCTTACATCTTAATGCATTACCCATGTGCCTTTTATTTGGTTACCATTAATGGCAAAATATTTAGTTTTCTGAATGAAAGTATATTCTCTCAGAAAATGTCACCCAAGAATAAACAAACCAGCATCTCTCTCTAGAGTCTCTAGAGGTGGGCTAACTGTGATTAATTCATGTTTTGTTTCACTTTTTCTTTTTTTTTCTTTTTCAGGTTCTGGCTTTTATATTATTAGAAATTTTATGTTATTAGAAATTGTGTGTCGTCCAGTTTTTAAAGCCTGTGTCCAGGAAGTAAGCCATGGCTCCCATTTCCGTATCAGTCCTAATTAATAAACCCCTAACAGTAAAGTTTTATGTTCAAAGCATTGCATTCCCTGAAGTTGTCACTTAGGTTTTTTTTTTGTTGTTTTTGGTTTTTTCTATTATCTTTTTCCCCCATTTTTATATTTTTTTCTTTCTTTTGTCTTTAGGTTGTAAATGTAGAAGTCTGGAAAGGAGCATTAACAGTTGTGGGATTTGAACCCAAATGCTAATGTCCTCCATTCCCAAGATGTAAGAATGATGAATTCATTCGATGAACTGTAGACCAAACCTAGTTGTCCTGGGTGCCTCCGTGCCTCTGATCCCCCATGACTCACTTCTGAAACTTCCTGGACACTGCACTCTTTGTGTGTCTCCAGTATCTCTTTGGCCCTGTCCTTTGGCCCTCTTTTGTCTTTCCTTCTTGCTTGGGCTGTGAAGTAACTAGCTAAGGGACTGGTCAAGGACCAAACCATAGCCACAGCTGTTTCACAGGGGAGGACTGCATGCTGGGAGAAGAGCATTTTATCCTTGACTGTTGAGGAGTTTTGCTCTCTTTTCTCTGTGTGCCTGGTATGTTCTCACACGCCCCTACAGCTGAGAGCCAAATCAGCATGTGGAGAGCTGATGCTAAACCTCCGGTTGTTGTCGCTGTGACTCGTTTAGCACTAACACGTGGCTAATGCCAATGGCTTATATTTCCACCATGACACTGTTTATTAAGACCACAGTAGCAAGCCAAAGAGATGGTGGCGGCTGCCAAGCCAGATAACCTGAATTAATCTTAGGGACTTAAATGCTAGAGAGAGAGAAATGATCCCCATAAGTTGTCTAGTTGTCTTCTGATTCATATTCTCTCTCTCTCTTTGTCTCTGTGTGTGTATGTGTGTGTGTGTCTGTCTGTCTGTCTGCGTCTGTGTGTATATGTGTCTCTCTATTTCTTTTCCTCTTCCTCTTCCTCTGTCTGTCTCTGTCTCTGTCTCTGTCTCTCTCTCTCTCTCTCTCTCTCACACACACACACGCACACACACACACACACTTGTAATATTTTTTTAAAAGAACCATAGTAACTCTGTACCATCAAAATTCCTTTGGCAGCCTGTCAGCATAGCCCTATGTATTTTTCTTCAAGCTCTGGGCTTTGAAGTCAGGGATGAGCTTGCGTCCCTTTCTCCTCCCTTAATGAGTGCCACGGACAAACCGCCTCTCCTTTTCCACGTTCAGGTCTCTCTACTGCAGAAGCAATGCTCACTCACCTTCAGGCTTCTGTTTCCGTAGGACTGGATGAGACTATGTACAAGTACCTGCTGACTTAAAATTTTAAATTTATAACAGAAATGTAGAGACTAGTTCGTAGGGGCTGGAGAGATGCTCAGTAGTTAAGAACACTTCCTGTTCTTCTAGAGGACCAGAGTTCAGTTCTCAGCACCCCTATAGCACAGTTCATACCCACCTGTAACTCCAGCTCCAAGGGATCCAGTGCCTTCTTCTAGCCCCCTCATGTACTATGTGTGCAAGAGCGTGCTTGCACGTGCACACATACACACACACACAGAGACACACATACAGAGAGGGAGAGGGAGAAAGCAAGAGTGTGTGTTAAAGAAAAATATGTTTAAAAAAAAAAGATAGCACCCTGGAAAAATAAGGAAAAGGTGTCTAGAGACATAGTTCCCAAAAGAAATATAAATGTTCATTACACACATGAAAAAGGGGTGGCATCACTAATAAAAAAGGGGAGATTAATTTAAACTCCCTTTAAGCCATCGTGAAATGTAAAATAATAGAGCCATTTATAACACATACTTGGCTGCGGTGTGTGATTTGGAGATGCAGGTCTTTAATTGTTACGGTTGAGTCCTGCTTACTGTTGGCTGAGAGTAGAGGAGCTTCGGCCTACAAAATGGAGAGAGAACACAGTCAAACCTGCCATTTAGGAAACCAGTGCAGTCCTGGGTTAAAATATGCTTTCCCAGCCGAAGCATCCTAGGCTGATTGTATCTCTGTTGTGTCGTTGCCCTGCAGGGAGATGCCGGCCACAGAGAAATAGTTGGTGCAAACGTTCACACTTTTGAAGCCGTTTTCCCTTCCTTTGGATTCAGATGGGAGGGGTCAGATTTTCCCTTTAGGTCCTGTTGATTCCCTGGACCCACCCACCAGTAAATAGTCAAACTGTCTGCTTTTCTCTCCTTTATGTCTGTCTTTTATCTTTAACCTTCTACCCGAAGCCTGTAAAAATGTGAAACTAGTGGCGATTTGTTAAAAAAAAAAAATGAAACAAAACTATCTCCTTTTGCAACTAGGAAGTCAGTCATTGGAGGGATGATGGCTGGTGTCATCGGACAGTTTTTAGCCAACCCCACTGATCTTGTGAAGGTCCAGATGCAAATGGAAGGGAAGCGTAGACTGGAAGGGAAACCCTTAAGGTGAGTCGCTCGGGAAACTGATGCTTTTCCCTCCCCGTTTTCAGCCACCTGTTTCTTAGACATTTATCTGACGCACTCACACATTTGTAGTCTAATCTTTACTAAAGGACATAACGCTGATTCTTTTCCTCTGAAGTTACGTTTGTGAAGAGCTCAGGGCACCCAAATCATCCTTGTGCACTATGGTGTGTGGGGCATCTGACATACCTGTGTCAGACCAGCTATATGTGTTGATAACTCTTTGCATCTCCTTCTAATAAAAGTCAGGCTAGTCCCCCGTTCCAAGCTGAGGTAAAGAATTTAGAAAGCAGGTCATTGCCATTCAGGCCTGTAATCTCAGCACATGGAGGCTGGTCAGAATTGCAGAGAGTATGAGGCCAACCTGAGGTACATAAGGAACTCAAGACTAGCCTGATCTATAAGTGATACTGTGTTTCAAAAGGAGAGAGGGAGAAAGCGACAGATAGAGAGAGGGAGAGGGGGAGAGAACGTGGGAGGAGGAGGAAGGGAGGGAGGGAGGGAGGGAGGGAGGGAGGGAGGGAGGGAGGGAGGGAAGGAGAGAGAGAGAGAGAGAGAGAGAGAGAGAGAGAGAGAGAGAGAATATGTGAATCTTGTGCCCTGGTATGAGCCCTAACTTTGTCACCAACTTTGTTGGTATCCTGCGAGTCCCTTAGCACCCAGGCTCTGTATCTTCATTTTTAAAGAGGATTCTTTTTTTTTTAATAGTTTATTTATTTTTTCTCAAATCGTAATTCATTCACACACAGGGGTTATAAACATAGAAAGGCAGGATGTGGGGAAGGGGATGACACTGGAGTGTGGGTGTTCAGGGGGAATACAGATATCTTTCAGAACCAGGTATCGGCCGGGTGAAGGTTCAGGGGACAATTCACTATAACTCTGCCTGTGATTCACTTGTCCTTATCTAAGTTGGTAATATCTGCCAAGGCTACCTATTTACAAGGTCTATGACTACTCAGGCTGGTAAATTTCCACAAAAGCTGCCTGTTTACAATAGCTTACAGCCATCTGTTTCAATGTTTTTCCACAGAGACCCAAGACTTGGTGTTAGTATACATGTATGACAGGCCTATTGCTGATTTTAGGTCTATGGCTGATTTTAGGCCTTCAGTGTGTAAGCAGGGCTGCCCCTGGCATCTCCTCCCTTCTCTAAGAATAGAAGGGCTGAGGTGATTCTAATCTTGAGAAGGTGAGGATAGAGGCCTGACCTCCAGTAATTGAAGGGGACCTTGTAATGGCTCCGGTCCCCCTGTCGTTGTCCAGTGAGGCATGAGGGCCATACCCGTCCCGATGTTTAAAGAGGATTTAAAGAGGATTCTTGATGGTTAACACTACTGTCTTGAAAGATCTCAGTTTCCTTCTTGACAAGATTATAGAAAGGTCAGGTGTTGCTAATTTCTCTTAGCCTGTTTCTCCTGGGAAAAGGTGAGCTCTGTCAGATGGACCCCTACAGGAAAGTGTAGCACGGAGTTGAGCTGAGTCTGAAGACATCTGCTCCTGGAAGCACTGTCTTTAGCAGAGCTGGACTGGCTGGGACCTTCCTTGGCCAGTCAACCATTGACCACTGCGCTCCTGCCCTCTCTAGCCTGCCCTGCTGTAACTTGGGCTCCTCTGCAAACTTTGAAGTGTGGGGTGCACATTTAGCCAAGAGACAGCACTCTGACTGAGACAGTGGGTTATAGCATCCCAGGACCCACCCTGATGCTTTTCTAACATCTAATATCCAAGAATCAGTAAAAGAGATTTGTCTGGAGAGAGAAAAAAAAAAAAAGAAAAAAAAGAACAGCGACAAATACTTGTTTTCAGCTGGGCTGTAGTTGGTTTTGTTTTTTTTATGTTGGCTTCTTGACTTTCTTTTGTTCCTAATGTTGGTAAGTTTTAGTTGATGCCATTGTAAAAGAGAAGTAAAAGAAGGAGGAAGAGGAAGAGGAGGGAAGGAAAGAGGGACATAAGCACCTACACAGACAAAGCACAGAGCCAATTATGCATGTCAAAATAGTAGTACATTGTCCTTGGGTGAGATTCCGAGACCGCAGTGCCTACATAAAAGCCATGCAGTTAGCAAGCAAAAAGTGTGGGATTCCAATCCAGATCCTTTGGGGTCGCATAAGCCTGGATGGTTTTTCTGTAACAGACAGTGCTATTGTTTCTCATGCCAGTTCAGCTTCAGTTCTCACCTGCATACAGAAGAGTGAAATCAAGATAGGATGGTAATTTTTCACAAAGATTATATTATTTAATTTTAAGAATTCTCAGATGGTCTTTTCTGTTTTCTAACCTAAAACGTCATCTTGCTTATGAGATAGAAGAGTTTTAATTTTCGGTTTATTATTATGTTACATGAATGGGTGTTTTGCCTGCGTGTGTGTAAGTCTGTGCACTACATGTGAAGGGATCCAGAAAAAGGCATTGGATCCCCTGACACTGGAGGTATAGCCTGTCATGAGCTGCCAAGTGGGTGCTAGAAATTGAACCCAGGACCCTGGAAGAGCAGCCAGTGCTCTTAAGTACTGAGCCATCTCTCCAACCCAAGATGACAGGAGAGTATATGAGAGTCAGTGTTTGGTGGGTTCTTTGTTTTGTTTTATGATGCTAAGGATCAAGCCTGGGGACTTGGGCATGGTAAGGAAATGATCTACCACTGAGCTACATCCCTGGCCCCAAGTCAGTGGCTGGCTCTTCAGTATTGTTTGAATATATGTGTATATTTTATGTATATATATATGGTTCCTGTGTCACCATTAAAATGAAGGCTAACAACTATTACTTCCTTCTGTACTTAATGTGAGAGTTAGCAATATAAAAATACCACCAGTGGTATTTTGATCATCTTGCTAGACGAAGAAGAGAAAATCATGACAGAATTTACGGTGCTGCCCATTAAAAATGTTTAAATCTTGTCAAGCATAGCAGTACACACCTGTAATCCTAGTACTCTGGAGGTTGAGGCAAGGGAATTACAAGTTTAAGGCCAGCCTATGCTAAATAACAAGACTGAAGACTAGAAAAGAAAAGGAGGAAGAATGAAGACAGGAAGGGAAACGGCTAGAGAGATGAATGCTTCAGCAGGTAGGACTACTGGCTGCCCTCACAGAAGGCCCACGCCCAGGGTCCAATCCAGGTGATCCCTTACGACTACCTGTTGCTCCAGTTTCAGCAGAATCCAGTGCTTACCTCCAGCCTCTCTGCAGGCAAACTGCTCATACATGTAAAATAAATAGGCCACTTTTTAAGGGGAAATGTTTGAACCAAAGATTGGCCTTTCAACAACAAATTATTCAGTGACCTGGAGATGAGACTTTTATAATCTTTTAATTTCTAATGATTCTGAATAAATATCATTTCATTCCTGATTGTATCTGTTGGCTTTCATCGACCTGTACAGATCTGTCTGTGAGACCTGGGATCTGAGAACTTTAAAGAACGGGGTGGACTGCAGTCTAAAGCTCTAGACAGCCTTACTTCAGTTTCAGTGTACTTTTACACACTAATGTAACCAAGAAAGCAACGATCCAAGGAAGGTATTTGAGTTTAGAACAACATCATCAGAAAATCTCGTAAATAAATGCCAATAAGCTCATACTACAGAGTGACAGAGCAGCCCTTGCCCAGAACTTTCTCAGGACAGATCAATTTAAGTACAGTTGCCTGGTACTTGCCTTAGATTGTATCTGGGAGAGCATGACAGTGAGGCAGAAGGACATGCCCAGGTTCGGAGTACACGAAGGACAAGCATTCAGCAGGTCCTTTCATCAGACTGGGTTCTAGAGCTGTGTTCCAGCATCCAACAAGAATAAACATGTCTTATAAGCTAATGCAAGGATTTGTCGAAGGAGGCACAAAATCACTCCAAGAACAATCCAGGGAACAAAACGTGCCTGATATAAAAGTCCCTCTGCCATTTCTCCGGGAGCCTTCCTCACTGCTAGCTCCCCAAGGCATTGTTCACCAGGGGTCATACCTGTATCCGTGTTCTGACAGTATCTGAAGTGAGAATTTTGGTTTCTTTAAAAACACAGAAATAGCATAAAAATATGTTTTTTGTTTTAATCTCAGGGGTGGGATATGGAGCTGCTTCGAACTGTCCTCAGGAGCTGACTGTGATTTGCCTCATGCTGTAGCAGGGGCGTGATTTTGCCAGCTGTAGATAGTTTTGGGGAGTCTATAACATTGGAATTCTGGGAACTTCTCAGAGGATATACAAAGAAATGCTAGAGCCCAGACAGGATGGGTTGACTGGTTGATGGTTGGATGGAGTTTGTCGAAGTTTGTCAAGCAGTCCTGGGTAAAGAGAAGAGAAGAAACTAGACATCCTGACAACAGAGATCAAACTTGTCCCAAGGAGCTCAACGCCCCTGAACAGCAGGAAGTAGTCGAATGATATCGTCACCTGCTTCCTCCTGTATCCTTTTTCTCTCTCCTACCCAGTGTTAGAGGGTTGGAAAGGAAGAAGTAAGGGTAGAAGAAAAAAAGAACCCACCAAGTAGCCAAAGGTCTGGTTACAAGCATCACCTGAAGGTGAGATTTGCACGTCTACCTTCCAAACACAAGAATACATAGAGTAACATGTCTTTGTTATTATTCTTAGATTCCGTGGAGTACATCATGCGTTTGCAAAAATCTTAGCTGAAGGAGGAATCCGCGGGCTTTGGGCAGGCTGGATACCCAATATTCAGAGAGCAGCACTTGTGAACATGGGAGGTAACACAGCTTGTTGTGTGTGTCAGCCATAATCTCTGACATGAGCACTGGGATCAGGGATCAGGGTATGTGGAAGGCATTGTGGGTTTTTTTTCACTAACATGAACCAGCAATGGTAACTAGCATGTTTTGATCTCAATCACTGGTGTACAGAAAGGACCACATTTTCACCTCAGTTAGTAATACATGAGAAGGACCAAGGGGGAAAAAAAACTGTTCCCCTAGAGAGAAAAGAAAGGGTAGTTTCTGAGGTCTCCTACCCCAGTCCAGATCATCCTCTGAGATGAAAACTGAAATGTATAACTGACAGTCACTCTGCACAGATGTCCAGCTCTCTCCCCGCCAGAGGCTCTGCCCCTGTTCTGTTGGAAATCTTCCTGATCAGCGTGGCCTGCAGCCTGGGAACAGGAACATCCTTCCCACAAGGCATCCCTAACCTTCACTTCTCAGTTTTAATTGCTAATTTCCATCTTAAGTACCATAACCATAAAGTTTCTATTGGTCAGTTATACATCAAGGAAGCTAGAAAAGACTAAAACCCTTTTTTTGGAAGGCTGAGCTGGGAGGATCACGAGTTCAAGGCCAGCCTGAATCATAAAGTTATACCTACGTCAAAAAAAAAAAAAATAAGTGTGTCAGACAAATATTGTTATTTAGGAAATGCTATTAATATGGTAATGTATTGCTAATGAAGCTACAAGCTCTGCTAACTATTATATAAGAGGGAAAACATTTTAAAATTAGATTATATGTTGACAGATACCTTTACTGAGAAGTTACATATAGTAGTCCCTAAGAAGATACATTATTTTAAATGTATATGTCTACTCTTGTAACTTTGAACTCTAAAATGTATAAATATTTCATAACATCAAGAGGCTAATGGCCATTCCACTGCTAGACAGAGAGCCCTTGAAGTTGGCAGTGACTATATTTTAGACTCAGTGGGTACATCTATGCCATGGTTACTGTTAGGTCAGCCATGTGTATTTGCCAAAATGAACATGAAATCTTCATGAGAATTAGCATGTAGAAAAGATTTACAAGCAATAAGTAAATGGTAAAGAAGCAGCTTGCCATTTTTGTTAAGAATACAGAATTTGGGTGCAGAAATGAAAGATGTGTTTCTAGTTTCCTAGGTTTGCATCTCTGAGAATTGTCATTTTGTGTATATATCCACAGCTTCCTTGAAATGTAAATGACAAAGCTACCAACTACTCCCATCTTCTGGAATCATCTTAAACCCACCCCCCTACACCCACTCACAAATACTACTACTTCAATATCCCCAGTGATTTTCTAATAGGCCATACCATCAGACTACCAGCTGGACCTCTGCCACAGCCATCTGACTGGCTTCCTTCCCCATCCTCAAAGTTGTATAGCAGTGTAGCTATCCAGAGAGGTTCATCTAAATCACCAATCCAACATGCTGTGCATGTTCTTATCACCTTCTGCTGGCCCCTCATTAGATAACAAAGTGGAAATTTTGGAACATGATGTAGGATGCTGCAGAACTTGCCACATGCTTTCAGCTCCCTGAGTGGTTCATCTTATCTGCCAGGAGTACAGCAGAAAGCCATGAGCTAAGAGACCACGCCCCCATGAGCTGAGAGGCCACACCCCCGCACCTACAAAGCTGCTCCTCACTCTCTGCTTGTGCTCTTGTCCTGTCTTGTGATTAGTCTTTGTCTACACATCCCTTTAATACAAAACTAAACCGTTGCCTCTGCCCATGTATTATTCCTAAACCTCTTGCAGGCCCTCCCCATGGCTGGAGCTGGTCATGTTAGATGTCCTTTACTGTCTTGAGTTCTCTCAGGACATTACTGTCCTCTACTTGGCCTCTAGTGTGTGTCTGTGTCTTTGACTACATGGTGAGCCCCTGAAGGCAACAGCCATAATTTGTTTTACTTGTCTTTTCCCCACTGTCTTTCATACTGACTCATCAAATGCTCAGGGCTTAGTCAGCGAAAGAATCCTTTCTAAGATGGATGATAGGATGCTCAGGAGTGAATACGTAACGTCTGCTGTGTCTCATTGGTATCTAATTCTCCACCCCCAACCCCAGGAAACCCTCGTGACTGTAGCATCTCAATCTGTTCCTTCAAGGTTTTCTCAGAACCTCAACTCACCCAAGTTCCAGTTGCTTTCTCAGGGTCCTCCTCTGGTGTCTCTAGAGTATCACTCACTTCGAGTGTGTCTAAACAAGACTCCATTATCACACTGCTTTCTTTTCAGCTCTTCATTGTCTCCAAATACCCAAAAGACCGTTTTGTTACATTGTATGAATTTCGTCCTTCCTTGTTCCTTGTGTCGGTTAGCCGCTGAGTGCGGTTAATTCTGTCTTCTCGTGGTCATAGCTTGGTTCATACATGACTTGTTGCATCCTCCATAGCCACTGGACCCCTTCCTAGGCACTGCATAGCCACTTTGTCCCCGCTGTCCCCAAACTGGCTTTATGAACGCTGTTGCCTTGTTAGAAAAAGAAAAGCATAAAAGCTGTCTGTTTCCATCTTTATCACAAAAATTGTAGCTCTTCCCTTTCAATTGTTCATACCTAGAACCTTGCCTTCACCTTTCCTTTCTTCCCCTGTCTTCTATCTGCTGGCTATGTCTGACTATTTCTGCTTTCAGAATTTATCTAGCAGCTGAGCAGGGCTCCACAATACCCTGATCAAGCCAGTGTCATCTCTTATTGGGATTAGCATAATGATCTCTTATCTAGTCCCCTGGTCTTCCTGCAGTCTGACCTCTGACCTTCTCTTGCGTCACCTAGGCCAGCACAGGCCTGCTGTCCCCCTCCCCCCCACACACACACACACTCCCTTGCATACTCAGCTATACCAGCCTCAGCCTTCCGTAGTCATTCACAGCCCAGGCTGGCTCCTGCCTCTGGGCAAATACTTTCCTTGCATCAGGAACACTTTCTCTCAGCTCCCTAAACGCTTGTTTGTTACCCATGCTTCCTTTGGGTCTCTGGTGTCATTTTAGCAAGAGACCATCTATCCGTTTCACCCGAACTTTAAAATCCATCTCCTCGTCTGTTCTTCTGGATTCCTTCCTTTTTTGTGTTTGTCTGCAGGATACTTATTTAAAACCCACTGACATCTAGCCATCTGGTAGCTTGTTTGGCTACCAGACAAGCAGAATAAAATCCTCATTTTACTAATGACTCCTCCCCAGAGTTCTACAAAAGCATCAGTTACATCTCATCTCCATCCTCTGACATGCCTGTCCATTCTTACCATTCATTTGGCTGTTCTTCAGCGTGGGTTACCTTCGTTACACCCCAGCACTGTGGCATAACCCTCCTTTTAAAAATCCTTTCAACAGCTTCTTATTTGCCTTAGAATAAATATATAACAAGCTTAATGTAAAACAGTGGTCCAAATCTGTTGATTATAGCTGTCAGGATCTTAACTCAATCTGACTTGAGCTCAGACAGAAATTTCTCAGTCCAAAGACCAAAATTCCAGAGGGTAACACAAGCGTAGCACAAATACAACGAGTGGCCGTTTCTTTCCTACCATTTGTAGCTTTGCCTGCCTCTTCTTACAAGCAAGAACAGCATCTTTCATTCTGACACACAGTCCACCCCCAAGCCTGGCAGAATTTTGACATAAAAGACAGCCATTGTTGAGTGAATGAATAATCAACCCTTTCTCCTTTGCCAGATTTAACCACTTACGACACAGTCAAACACTACCTGGTATTGAACACGCCACTTGAAGACAATATCTCCACTCACGGCTTATCCAGGTAGGTGGCTGTTTGGGCTCTTCTTGGTTTCTCTGTTTCCTGGTCATTTTTAAGGGTTTAATTTTAACTTCAATTATGTATATACATTTGAGTCTGTGTGCGGGCATGTGCATGTGAGTGCAGGTGGCCCTTGAGGCCTGAAGAGCTTGTATCCCCTTGAGCTGGAGTGAAAGGTTCTGGGAACCACAGTCTGGTCCTCTGCAAGAGCAGCAAAGAGCTCGTAACTCCTATGCCGTCTCTCTGGACATATCTGTCCTTGTCTTGAATCGTTGTCATAACTTCTAACCTTGGGAATCTTCCGAGCAAGAATGTCATGCCATCGTGATGAGGGAAGGATGATGCTGTGATCTCAACGGGTCATTGTCTTCAAGTTTGTGGCAATTAAAATGTGGAAGAGACAGATAAAATCACAGCACATTTCAGATTAAACTCAGCAAACGTGTGTACTTGATGGGGCTGCCCAGGGGGAAGGGGGTACAGTTTCCATCCACGGTCTCTTTAACTCAGTTCCTTAACACAGTTCAGCAGGTATGTGTGGCCTTCTAGGCTGATTGTCCCAGTCTCCGTCTTGCAGTGGCCCTGCCCAGGGCACTCCCTGACTGGGAGAACTGGACACGTGTGAAAGTGATGAACAGTGAATGAGGTGATACAGGAGACGGTCACTTCAGGGCTCAAAGGACTGAAAAACAACAGAAACAACAGCAGCAAAGCAAAGGGAAGGGACCCAGAGGAAGCAGATCAGATATGAGGGTCTGAGGGAATTGGGCCCTTCTGCTCTTCCTTCTCTTTGACACAGCCTTTCAGTGGCTCCATTAGAATAAGTAGCATTTTGGTGTCTGCCGCCCTTCACATCACAGTGATGTTTTGTCTGGCTCCTGATTGTGTTTCTAAATCCTAAGAATCTTCAATCCCCCCCCCATGCCACTGAGGTGACACTAGACATGTGATATATTAATATGATCCGGTTGATGGGATTAAAGACACACACTGCTCCCCCCACAAGAATATTATTTTGGACATGCTACTCTTTGTCCTTGTAACCCTGCCTCCAGATCTGCGCTGACAGGTGACTCAGTTACCCCCCATGCCTGTCCCTACCTGCCTGTCACTCAGTTAACACCCATCACATTTGCCCATTTTATTTTTTTTCCTGGCACTGGTCAGTACCTAAAGCTATCTGTTTTTTCTCAGCCTCTCTCTAAGCAGTGTAGACGCCTCCAGAACAGGATCTTCCTAAACATTATCTTTATTCTTGGTGATGGTGGTGATGGCGGTAGTGATGTGGGGGGGAGGGGAAGAGACAATGAGAGAGAGAGAGAGAGAGAGAAAGAGAGAGAGAGAGAGAGAGAGAGAGAGAGAGAGAGAGAATGAGAATGTACCATCTGATTGTATGTGTGTATGCCACAGCATGCAGTGGAGGTCAGAGGATGACTTTCAGGACCATCAAGTTTGCAGACAAGCACCTTACTTCCCAAGCCATCTCAAAGGAGAGAATCTTATCTCCTGTTCTCTACAGCAAAGAAAGTCTGGCAGCAGGAGGCACATATCTGTTGCCTGTGCTTTAAAGTTTTCTCACTTGACTGAACTGAAGACCTCCACAGAGAGGAGACCCTCACTCAAGTCTCAGAAAGTCGTGACCACCCAGTAATCTGCTCGAGACACTGTGTACCAGAGCAATAGCGAGGTTTGTTAGGGCATGTGACAGCTAGCTGCCGGTCAAATTTGTATGCCCACGCAGGAGCTGAATTGACCCCGACAGCCAGTTTGAGAGGGGTTTTTAAGGGGAAAAACCACAAACCAAGGAATGGGGAGGGGGATGAGGGGTTGTTGAGGTGGCATAACATAAAAATAGCAGAACATTGCAAAGGAACCCAACCTACGTGAGTCAGGGTCATGTGAAAACTCTCTGTACGATAATGTTTCTCAAGAATGTGGTCCTGCCCTGTCACTGTGGCCTTGCCCTGTCACTGTGGTTCTCAGCTTGGTTCCCAGCTTGGTTCTCAGCTTGGTTCCCAGCTTGTTTCCACCTAGTTCACTTGCATTCTTTCCTTTCTCTTTGTGGGTCAGCCAGTTCCAGTAATGGTGACTGGTCTTTCCACATCCCTAACTTGCTTCATGGCTCGGTTTCTCAGAAAATTTTCCATGTCCTTATAAAGAAAGCCTAAAGAATATTTTATATGTCTAAAAAGGATTCAATATACCCAGTATCTATGATTTTTCACTCTACAGAACCAAGCATAAATTTTGATCTCAAGGAATATTTAGTGCTCTTTCTTTTTAAATATTAAATGCCTTTCTTTTAGAATTTGGAAGCTTTTGAATATTCTCTTTGAAATTTTTATTTATTCGTGTCTACAGTTTGTGTTCTGGACTCGTGGCTTCTATTCTGGGAACACCAGCCGATGTCATCAAAAGCCGAATAATGAACCAACCTCGAGACAAACAAGGAAGGTAGGTAAAGCCCTTAGTGCCCACATGCTGGAGTGTCTGCAGCAGTGTTGGTGACTTAAAGATGCTGTCTTCTAAGGTCTGTGTGATAGAGATGTATTCATGTTTTCTTCTTCAGTGAGGCAGTTGTTCATGTGAAATTACTTTCTTTGTCTGATGCAAATATACTAAGCCTCTGGGGAATTGAGCTACCAGACATGTTACTTAGACACAGAGGAGTTGTTGTGACTCTCTTGTTTTCAACGTGCTTTGAAAGCTTTGAAATACTGCGCTGAGAATTTGCAGATCACTCCGTTCAGAGCGTGTGCCCTTCAGGTAACAGACTACGGTGCGGTTGAAAGTAGTGTGTTCTTTTTGGAAGATGTCTTGTGGAATGAACACCAGAGAGGACAGAGGGAGTGATGGGGGGAAAAGAACCAGCAGGAGATGCCTACGAGGAACTGAAGATACTTAAGTCTTCGTCAGTGGAGCACAGACGCCGGAAGTATTTAGCTCAGAATAGTGCTGCATAAATGGCTGTGCTGCATAAATGGCTCTACTTACATCTCTGTCTACATAGGACGGGAGGTGACAGAGGTCTCTCTCTTTCCAGAGGACTTTTGTATAAGTCGTCAACTGACTGCTTGGTCCAGGCTGTTCAAGGGGAAGGCTTCCTGAGTCTGTACAAAGGCTTTCTACCCTCCTGGCTGAGAATGGTAAAGACGGTGGGGGGTTCTGTTTCTTCCTTTGCTTTTGTTCTCTTTGCATTTCAATTACTTGTACTTTGTGGATATTTTTCATTCTCTCCTCCGATGTGTGACATGGCCTTGCCGGCACAAGAGGCCCATTCATACTTCCTTTTGAAAATATTTATTATAGGGTTTTTTTCTGTTAACCTTTCCTTAGAATCATGTTCCGTTTCTTTACAGACTCAGGCTAAGTGACCCTGTCACATTTATTAATAAACAAGGTGATAATCCATTACGTAGTAGATAAAGACAGATTTTTTTTAAGTGATATAAAGCCTTTAGTAGTCTTCTTAGCTAAAACATCCTAGGTTGAGATGGATATAGAGATTTCAGAATTTCTAGGAAATGTTGCTGCTTCAGAACTTGTTTTGATGACAAAGTTATACAGGAATGATTTCCACAGAGACCCTGCTTTAAGAGAGTGCCGTGCCCCGCTGTGCTTCTGCCATTTACTGCAGTGTACTAGACAGTTAGCGGTGCCGTGGCTGTAATTCACAGCACAGTTCTTTTGTTAAGTGCTTGTAAATACTTGAAGATGTGGATGAATTATGGGGCTAGACACTCAACCTAAAATCAACATAATATAATCAGACACATACACACACACACACACACACACACACACACACACACACACACATTTGAGTGCACACCCTATAGAGTAGACTTAACTTTGAATAAGAAACTATAAATGGTGGCTGTCACAGGACGGCTTTCTAGTGCTTTGGAGATACACAGAGGGTAGTAGGTACAGTCTACACTGGGCAATTCTGAAGGCCTCTCCCTAGGAGAGACTTGAGGACTGAATAGGGCTTGGCCAAGCAAAATGGTAAGAAGACGTTCTCAGGAGATGGGTGGATATGTACTGAGAGCCCATGGACAGGGGCGTACAGAAAACACAACTGTCCAATATGCAGAGTCCTGGAGGAAGGAGGCAAAAGGCGAGGCAGAGAGGCAGAAAGCAGACAGGCTCGGGGAACTGTGCACACTGGGATAAGCTGCATTTCTAGATTATTCTGTCTTTCCTGTGTTGATAAAAAACACCTGGAGTGATCAATGAAACCTAACTGTGGTACAGAGGGGAGTGTGGCAGTGGGAAAAAAGGATACCTTTTCACAGGTATTTGGGGGCATAGAAGCCTTACTGGATGAGGGTAGCTGAATGGCCAGAGAAGATAAGGAGAAGAAAAGCCAGGACCTGGGCAATTGGTGCTGACAGCAGTTTGTACAGATGGGTATCATTTGTAGGACAAGAAAATGTAGGTTCAATAAATGTAAATTTTGATACAGATCATTTGGGGTGCCTGTAGGACATCTGAATAGATAGGTATACAGAGACTGTCTTAATGTCAGAATTAGATCAATATCAGAATCTAATATAGGGGAAGTAGGGATGGAGCCGTAGAGAGTATAAGAACATACAGATGGGACAGTAGATGCATATTAATAAGAATATTAACAGCAAAATCTCATAGCGACACCTGATGTAAAGTGTGTCAGTCAGCCTTCTGTTGCTATAACCAGATATCCAATGCCTGACAAAACAACCTGAAAGAAGACAGAAGGTTTTAATTTGATTTCCTGGTTTCAGTCTGTAGTCAGCTGATTTGATTGCTTTTGTAGGCTGGTGAGGCAGAACATCCTGGCAGGAGCATGTGGCCAGGAAGTGGAGAGCTCCTTACAGGAAGGGGCCGAGGACAGGTGCACTCTTCAAAGACTTCCCACACACACCCTGTCCAGGAAATAGAGAGCTCCTTACAGGAAGGGGCCAGGGACAGGTGCACTCTTCAAAGACTTCCCCCACACACCCTGTCCAGGAAATAGAGAGCTCGCTACAGGAAGGAGCCAGGGACAGGTGCACCCTACAGAGACTTCCCCCACACACCCTGTCCAGGAAATAGCTCCTTACAGGAAGGGGCCAGGGACAAGTGCACCCCACAAAGACTCCTCCCACTCACCCTGTCCAGGGGTAAAGGAGATGGATTAGTGGATAAAAGTATCATCAAGCAGGCATCATCATGGTGCGTGTTGCTGTCCTGTTGGTTGCTGCTATGGAAGATTGAACCCAGACATCTGCCTCATAAGAACCTTCAGGGACCCGGCTGGCTTCACTGGAGCTTAAAATTGTAATTATACCTGGTATATTCACACCACACCCTTGATAAATTATGCAGGTACCTGGCACCTCCAGGCCAGCATGCCCTTCAGAAGTTCAAGGCCTATGTGGGGCTAAGTCAGTATTAGAAAGTCACTTGCTAGGCATCACAGCCAGAGGGTTTTTTTGTACGACTATCAAGCCAAGAGGGCTTTTGAATAGCCAGCTCTCAGAAACAAAACTGAGAAAGGCCTGTAGCAGGTTCAAGACAAACCTAAGGCAGCAACACGGGACCAGACACACTTGGATTATTTACAGTGGTCCCAACTGTGCTGGTGGGGAACTCAGTAAGCACAGACAGCACGCCCACTGACAGGGCACAGAGGCTCCGTTAATCCCACTCATTAGCCCCCCACAGTCTTTAGCTAAATGCTCTCCCTCTTGAGCTCACTGAAATCCACCAAACCCCACCACCCTCCCTGTCACTAAGAAAGCCCCTAAACAGAGGAGGCATAGAGTTACTTCACCAAGCCCCTGTGGTTTTGAACCTATAATGACACATTCATATGAAGAGCAAAACTGACAACCACACCATTAGAGCTGGCCTCAGGGTCCTTCTTAAGCAGGAGCCCCTATCTCCATGGTCTCTCTGCAGTTGCCTCCTTGACCGATCCACCCTGTTGACACAGGGATGTGGCCCATTCATAGCTTTGTGCTTATCATCTCAGCTATGTGTGTGCAGATCAACTAACTGCTACGTAGAACCTTCTTAGTCTGCCAACGTAACATGTTCAGTATTTCCCAACAAAGGCATTTCTTTACAAACACAGTTAGCAGATCCAGTTTAGATTCTAACTAACTAAGCTTAACTCTCTGCTCTAGAAGGGAAATCCTCTCTAGTCACTGATCAGAACCAAACTAGAGAGGAACTCAATCCAAGCACCCTTTCTCTGGTAATCCCTGCTTCGTAGTATTTATGACTCCTTTCAGACCACATCCTTCCTAGTTCCTGCGGGTAGATTCATTCAAATTAAGGTCAAGCCATTCTGAGCTGGAGGCTCCTTTTTTCTCTTCCATGTGAATTTGTTTTATGCAGATTGCAAGACATCTGGGGCCAAGATTTTTAATGACCCAGCTCTTACAGACTTATCTGTATCTTCCTCACATCTTAAGTATCTAATTAGACAGCAGCTTAGTACAGAAGTCAAGGCATCCCAGATTGTAGCCTTTTAGCTAGAAACGGTCAGTAGAAAGACCGGTGTGGTCTAGTTCAACACCATGTCAGTGGGCAGCAGAACAGCCCAGTGTCCTCATATGTAAAACGGAGATAAGAGCTGTTTGTTTTATTTTGTTTTTCATTGCAAGTTGTTCTTAGGGAAATCGGTGGTCAATATGATAGGAAAATGCTTTTTAAGTTTCAAGGTGATTTACAAAGGTAGACTATTAAGATATTTGTGAGGCTTTTTTTGTCTTGTCTTGTTTTTACAAGTGGATTGAAAAATGACTGTCACTCAAAGATGTATATGTAGAACATTTATAATTGCTTTGAAATATGCACTAACCTCTTTGGTTAATCTTTCAGACCCCTTGGTCAATGGTGTTCTGGCTCACTTATGAAAAAATCAGAGAGATGAGTGGAGTCAGTCCATTTTAAGCCCTTAAAGCTAGAGTGCTCATTGTCAATGAACAAGGGCATCTGCAACACACGCCCCTGTTATTTCTACCTCTTTAGGAAGATACTTTACTCCACAGAGACTGCGATTTTCAGGGGGCAGCACTTTATCTCTCTATGGAAACCTGAGTTCTGTTTGACTCCTCGTTTTATCTGAGAGCAATCTGCCTGGTCCAATCTCTCAAGACCAACCACTGAGACACAGCGGGGCATTTGTCAAAGAATGGAACCCAAACCACTCTGATCTTGGGCCAGGAGGTTTGGACTTTGAGCTGCTGATCTGTGCAGAAGCGTCTACCCTAGAGGAGTACCAGAGGGAGCCAGCATCTCGGACCTGGAGAGACATAGATCAGCAGTGTGGAAACCTGTAGTGCTTAGGAAACATTTAACTTTGCGCCAGTATGTATTGTCACGGGTTGACAACTCACTTTTCTGTTAGTAGAATGCACATACTGTAATCTACACAGAGGCAAATGAGAAGTCACGAATAAACACCTTGAGTTTTCCTAGCGCTGAAAGAAGTCGCTTTAGCTTTTCATGCGAGGAAGATGGAAAGGTACAAGAGGCAACTTGATGTGCTGTTGGATTGCAAGGAAAGAGGCTCTTGCCGCTGGGTCTGCCTTTGCAAGTGTGCTCACTAGTTGCCACTCCTTTATGCATGCTAGAGGTGACGTCCCCTGACAGCCACAGTATGTCAGTGACAGCAGAACGCTTGCTGTGTAACACCCTCCATTACAGCCCACATTTATCCATACCTCTGAGAAGCATAACCAAGGGAACCACAATATATTTGCCTGAGATTCAGCTCCCAGGGTATTCTTAGGGAACACCTCATACAGTCAACTTTTCAGGGATGTTTAGGGAGTGAGCTCACTCTCCTGTGTCTCCCTCTATATCCCATCGGTTACAGATGGGGAGGGCAGAGAGAGCTAGAGAGCTCAGATACCGTGACACTTTCAGAAACCCGAGTGTTAATCCTTGTGAGTCGTATTCATCCTTGCCTACGGTGTGACAAGTGTCCATCTGTGGTTCTTGGTGATCTCTCCAGTCATTGTATCCAGTCCTTTTTTTCTCATTCTAGAATGGTTTCTCTAGATTCACCTGTACACACCTGCTCTCCCAGCCTCAGACACAGGACATTTTGGGATAGATGGCTACAGCATAGGGAAAATGGCTAGGGATATTACTAGAAAAACTCTGACCACTCAGTCCCAAGGTAGATCTCAGAGCCAACCAAATAGCTGTCATGATGGGCAGATGCTTGTGTGTAGAAACAGCTTCCCCAGGGCTGCGTGAATGAGCGAATGGAGAATCACTGCCATTTCAAAGGAGGAAGCACACCTTTCAAGACCTTTCAATGTGAGTAACCATCTCGTTTTTCTACTTACAGAAGGTGGAGTTTGATCCCTGTACGTCTTCAGGTTGCCCACCTTTCCGTGGCATTTGTCAACCTGCAATTGAGTCACTAAATATATATGTAGCCTACGTTGTATGCTCAAGTCCCCAAGTATTCTGCTCCACAAACTCAATCACTCTGGGGACATTTTGCTTTTTCTATGTTTTCTAATGTTTATGACTAAGTAAAACTGGAATCAAATAATTACATGCAAACTCGACTATTAAAAACTGGCTCAGTTTTCTTCTTTTGGGGACTGGGGACTGGGACACGGACACGTTGTTCCTTGGGTTGGAAACGGAAGCCCAGAGAAAGGAGGCTGTTGATGCCACAAAGTGCAAAAATCCCAATTACTATGGGTCTTACAATGGACCGTCACATTGCACACTAGTGAGGTACCCAAGCAGAACCCTTCCATCGGCTTCACAGCAGCCACCTATCCGATTCTTTTGAGTCATCTCCAGATTTGTTGTTGTTGTTGATGGTGATGTGGTCTTGCCTCATAGATTTTCAGTACATCTGTGTTGCTTGCAGCACAAAGTTTAGGCTGAAATGGACTTGAACACTAAGAGTCTTCATCATCTGGATGCTTGTCATGTCTCTGACACATAGCCCATTACTCCCATGCTTTCTTAGCAAATTCGGCTTCCTGGTACCTACTTGGAATATGCTAGGTCCTTTTCAACAGTAAACACATCAGAAAAATCCTGTGTAACTTTCTCACTTCCTACTGTGTAACTCTGGTGCATCTCAGGCTCTGCAGCTCAACAGTCATAATTCTAGGCACTTTTCTTTCTTTTTTTGTTTGCTTTTACATTTTTCTCTAGTCAAATAATATCTTTTTTCTTTTTAAAATCTATGCATATTTAGTTATAAATTATGTTCTGCTATTTATAAGCAAGTTAACAAGCATATCTAATTAAAAGGATAGCATTTAAGTCTTATTTTAGTTAGAAGTAATAAGGGTTTTTTATTTTTTTATTTTATTTTATTTTTTTATACGTGTGAGTGTTTCTCCTGGATGTGTGTCTATGTACTATTGCATGTGGTTCCTAAAGAGGCCAGAAGAGGGCATTGAATCCCCTAGAACTAAAGTTACAGATGCCATGTTGGTGCTGGGAATTAAACCCAGACCTTCTGGAGGAGCAGCCAGTGCTCTTAACCAGTAGGCTATTTCTCCAGTCCTGGGAATAGATGTTTTTTAAAGAGCTCTAGGCCCTGGATTATAATTCTTCAGGGTTAGGACTAGGTAGGTACCCTGGTTTGATGTGAACCACAGCCTTCACTAATAGCTTTCTTTGTCTGGTTGTCTGTCTATTTATCCATTTGTCTGTTTACTTATTTATTTTGGCTGTTAGGTACCCAAGAAAAATTGTTTATTGCTAATATAATATTAATATATAATAAAATTATATATTGCTAATATAATGTATATTAGTTTTTGTTATCCTTATTTTAAGGCTAGCTGTCATATGGGTGTGAAATATATCTCACCTTGTTAATTTAAAAAGGAAGCCAATTAGCGATTTAAATGAAAATTTTTATTATTTGTTTCAGATTCTCAGCTACATTGATTTGCAATTGAGAAAATTATACTTTTTTTTCCTCTCCATGAACAAAAGCATATTTCTGCAAGACATCTCATGGGGAAAATGCATATTTTTAATATTTGATGATTCAAATATGGGTTTTGACATGTGCCTATAAAATCCTAGTTCTTGGAAGGTGGAGGGATGCAGGAATATCCGTGTTCAAGGCCATCTTGACTATTTGGTAGGTTTAAGGCCAGCCTGGGCAACATGAAAGACTATATCTCCAAATGAAATGAAAACAGAAACCAAATATTTGGTAAGAAAACCATTCTCTTTTCCCAGGTTAAACCAAAGCTCTTCACAAAGATTGCCAGACAAACACGTACTGTTACTGAGTAGCCAGCTAGTTAACATCGAAGGAAGCCTGACCCTGAAATCTGACCACCTTCCCCCCACGCTTGCAGTCTGCACTTTTAACAGAGCAGAACTTTGACACTGTGGTCTAGCCCTTCACATCTCTAGATTCCTGTTTCTTTATAGGAAGGAATAGAGAAACCACTGCTGTCTGTATCTTAACCTACTCTGTAGCTGAGGGGGACATCATTTTGATACTCTGTTGTAAATTTTTTAATCTAGATCTGCTTTTCTCTGAGTATAATTATTTCCTCATATTCCAAGGTTAGAAAAAGCTCTAATCAAAATAAATGTTATTCGTATAACATTTGTTATGTTACTATGCACTGTTAACATAAGCACCCGCATCTCCTCTGTCTCACCATGAACTTAGTTTTCCTCAGGATAGTTTCTCTCAGTAACTGGAATGCATCACTGCGTAGTATTGCCTTCAGTTGCTCCATCATATCCACCACAGAGTTAAACTCGTAGTGACGTGCTTAAGGTCCTCTCCGTCTGACCCCACCCATTTTTTTTCTGGCCTTCATCTCTCCCTGTGCTTGCACCTCTTCCTGCTCTCAGATGCACAGCACTCTGCTTGTCTCCCTAGAGACTGGTCCACTTGTCTGTGCATTGTGAGGCCTTCATTCTGAGTCCTTCACTTAACTTCTGTCTGATCACCCCGCCTATCCATCTTCATTTCGATTGGCTAATTAGCTCCAGATACTGCCTATCAGAAGCTTTCAAGAGCCAAAGCACCCATGGGTCCCATTGTTTCCCCCACTAAGTGGATAGAAATGTTATTTTCTCCTACACGAGGGAACTCTCTAAAAGCAAGGATTCTATAATAGTTCTCTGGGAGCCACACAGAAGACATCTGCTCAATCAGGACGGGTTTCTCATTTCTAAGGAAATGGAGAGAAAAAACATTTATGGACAAATTATTGTATTTTATTTTCCTTCTATTTTCAAAAGAATTTTGCTGAGTAGCACTTCTAATTTCATTAAATTACTTATGAACTTCCCACTGAAAAGATCATTGGTTCTCAAATATATTATAATTTTTGAGAAATGCCCTCTTCGTCGGTTTAAAACCTTCCACCATAGGCCGGTAAGATCTCTCAGTGAGTACTGGCACCTGCTACCCAGACTGACAGCCTGAGTTCTGCCTCAGGCCCCACATGGTAGTACAGACACCTCTGACTTCCACACACACATCGGACACACAAAGTAAAAAAAAAAGATGCCTGAGGGGGAAGGAGTGCACCAGGAGGGGCTGGTGAAGTGGAAGTTTCTAGTGTGTCATATGATGCAGACTCCTGTGTTTTGTTGAGGCGAGACACCTGGGAGGACATGTGATGTTTGGAGAAGTATAAATAGGGCTGAAGAGACAGTGACAGGGCTCTTGCATAGCCCTGTGGGCTCTTCACTGGTCTCCAGTCTTTGATGGTCTTTACTTTGTTGAGAGAGGCACGACAGAGAACTCCTAGCATTTCAGCTGGTCCTGGTCAATCCCACTGACTTGTGCCAATTCAGCGGAGGCATGGCAGTTTCTGCTGGATTTTGCCACCCTTGCTGATTAGTGTTTGGGGACGCTTTTGAACCGGACTGTTGACATCTTGACAGTACTGAACTGGACTGCTGGTATCCTGACAACGGAGATTGGAATCACTCCAAAGAGCTAAACAGGTCTACATCCCCTTGTCCTAGTTACCGTCTTTCCTCTCCTACCCTTGGACAGTGGGCAAGAAGGGGGACAAAGTGTTTGAGAACACTTATTAAAGTAGGTTTGGAAAAATCTAAACCTACAGGTGGGGAGGACCAATTGGGATGTAAGATGAATAAATCAATTCATGGAAAAATACCTCCTATATAGACGACCCAATTTTATTATATTGGGTAGCTTTATACTTACTAAGTTGGTTAATAGCTAATAAACTGGTATGATAATGTCATCTTTCATTTTAGAGTAGGTCTGGAAATTTGTCACTCATTTAATATCAAACAAATGCAGTGTCTTTGCATCTCTGAACCGTGAGGAGCACATGGTTGCTTTTCTCACCCCCCCCCCAACCCCCATACTTTACCCCCAGCTGGCTGTTGTGATTTCTGACAGCAGCAGGAGCCACTTTGAAGGTTTGATTGACTCAGATGATGGCACCTAAAGAGGTCTGTTTGCTGAAAACGCCTCACAACAAACAGGAACATGCATGAGTAAATAAAGCATGATATTCTGAATTTTGAAAATAAATGCTTTTAAATGGCCGTTGATGTAGTGATTATTTTCAACCCTCTATGGTTTTGAGATAACAATAAAAATTTAGAGGGTTTTGATTTTGTTTTGTTTTGTTTTGTTTTTTTAACCTTAACTGTTCACCATGGAAATTGAAACAGACTTGTTTTTGGAGTGTCGGGTTCAGGGTATTGCTATTGTCAAAGAGATAGTTGTATTTCATGGCTATAATTGGTTATGAGTATTCCCAGTTCACCCAGTTATTCTGTGCATAAGCTCACTGGCAGAGGAATGGCAAAGCAGTTTTTGTCTAACCATGAATCTGTTGAAAGTTATTTGGGTTATTTATAGTGTGGGGCTATTAGGGACATAACAACTATAAATATCAGTGCACAGTTTACTGCATGAACAAGTTCTCACTACTGCCAGCTAAATACCTAGTGTAAGTCATATAGGAACCACATGTTTAGTTTTTACATTTTAGCCATACTGTTCTCATCAGCACCGTAAATGAGTTTTTCCATGTTCCTGTCATTGACATAACCATCGTTGGTCATGTTTATTTACACATGTTGGGTATATGTGTGCATGCTGCAGTACCTGTGTGGAAGCACACAGACAACTTGTGGGAGTTGGCTCTAATTGTCCACTATATGAGTCCTAGGGATTGAACTCAGGTAGCCAGACTCAGCAGTCTCCTTTACCTGAAAAGCTTTCACACCTTCTTGTTAGTACCTGCCCTAATATTTAGGGTAGACGCTAGTACCCTTTCTAAAGTTCTTGACTGATTCATTATCTCTGTTGGGTTAAAAAAAAAAAAAAAGCAGAAATAATCCTTAGCAGAACAGGATGCAGGAGGCATGGAAATTTCAGACACAGCAGACAGCATCAACCAAGAGAGAAGGGATTTTATTACAGGTGAGAGAACACACAAATCAAGGTACACATCAAGGACAGTCTGCAAATCAGAAGCAGTAGCCCTGGCTCCCCTGGAGGGCTGGGAGTTTTAAGGGTCTTTGAGGGGGGTCTTCTTCCCCTACTTTAGTTTGCATGAACAAAGAGGTTGATGGGTTTACAAGTTTAGGGTATGTGGAATATTGGACCGTGAAAGGATAGCTTGGTTTCTGGTTAGGCATTGGCTAGAGATGGCCAGAGACCCAATAGGTATCCCTGCAAGGGACAGCATGCATTTCACCATGCTCCCAGACTCTAGGGTCCTGACAGGAGGCCGAAGACCTCCAATGATCCGTGCCTTTCAGTCATGTAGGGCAACGCCCCTACAGCCCTTCCACAGGTAGAGGGCGTGACTACAGGCCACAGAGCCTCAAGAGATCTCCATATTAATGAGATACCCAAAGGCCAGAGGGCGTAGCCAATTAAACATTCCTTCCCAGACCCTCCTCCTTACAAAAGATATTTAACCTCAGGCCCGCCCTGAGGACATGGGGTACAACGACATCCACTTTCTGCCATGACAATAAACCTTTTAAAACCATGGACTTCCTCATGTCTATGGGGCCCGCCCGAACTGTGGAGGTGGCCTTGGACTACCAAACTGCCGTTTAATCTCCCCCCCCACACACCCACTGTGGCCCTCCAGCCATGGAGCCCACCAACTCAAGCAAGCTAGCCGAGCCAGCCATGACCCAGCCAAGCAAGTCATGAGTCACAGTGACTAAGAGTCTCATCCCCCAGGGTGCCGCCAGAGCTTCTCCCCCTCATCCCTCTCGGCTGTGGGCAGGTCCAGCCTGTATGCCCCCTCTGTTTCAGTCCTTCTGTGGTCCCCAGCAGTGTCTGGGTGCCCATGGGCTGAGACCACCAGTTTCCCACGGGTCACCTCAGCCTGGAGACCAAGAGCTCTGCCCCTGCAGGACCTCAGACTGAGATCTCCCCATGCCCAGAGTGGAGTACTGTGACTTCTCATAGCCACGTGGAGTGAACTCAGTCAAATTCCTGTGCTTCTGCCCTCCTGAGCTGTTGCAGACACACGGGATCTACAACTCAGCCCAACAGGACCCACGTCCACGTACGAGCTACAGACCCACAAGGGTAAACTAGTGCAGGTATGGCCTTGAACTTGTCTATAGGCTGAGGCATGCTACTGGGAAGAAAAAGCCTGTGGGAACTTTGTTTTACACTGCCAGGCCTTTTGTCAGGAGGGTGAGGAAGAAGCCAGCCATCTTGGAACTCATCATTTTTATTGTGTAGTCACGTCCTCTCTGCCTATGTAGGAATCTAATGCCTTGTCCCTCAGCTGTTACCACTGATGTGATGTATCCCTGTGGCTTTGTTTTCCCCAGCGGCTAACCTTGCTCAAGTGAGGTTACCTTGCAGTAGCAGGTAGCTTACATTTAAGTGCCTGGCTTTGTATTAGACACTTGTTGTGGATCTCTTTCGCTTCTATTGTACACTTAATTTTTTCCCTATAGTGACTCCTCTTCTTCACAGCCCCCCCCCCCCTTATTTTAGAAGAGTGGTATTTGTCGGGTATAATCTTGTTAATTTGACTGTTTTGTTTTTTTTTCCTGTTCAGTCTTAAAGGTCTTTGTATATATTCTTTCCTGCTTCCCTGCTGGTTTTCTGTAAGCAGGCCCAGTTTTCAGGAGTAGCTCTTCGGGGTTTCTCAATCATCCACATCAGCTTGCACATGAGACAGGGAGGAGTCTCAAAATATGAAGCAACAAATATCAGAGGCTGCTTTTTTACTACATACCTAATAACTACTTGCCCCCCGGCATTTGTCCTGTTTACTGGGAGTAATTAGAGGCTGAAAACATTCTCATGTCCTTTGCCAGCTGTAGATCCTTTTTGGTAAACTAACACTCTGGAATTGTTCTCGAATACTTTCCTGCTGCTGTGATAAACACCATGGCCTAAAGCACCTCAAGTAAAGGGGTTATTCGGCCTAGACTTCCAGGTCACAACCTATCATTCAGGGAAGTTGGTGGGATGGTTTGTATATGCTTGGCCCAGGGGGTGGCACTATTTGGAGGTGTGGCCTTGTTGGAGTAGATGTGTCACTGTGGGTGTGGGCTTTACGGCCCTAATCCAAACTGTCTGGAATTGAGCTTCTACTAGCAGCCTTCAGATGAAGATGTTGAACCCTCAGTTCCACCTGCACCATGACTGCCTGGAAGCTGCCATGCTCCTGTCTTGATAATGGACTGAACCTCTGAACTTGTAAGTCAGCCCCAAGTAAATGTTGTCCTTGTAAAAGTTGCCTTGGTCATGGTGTCTGTTCACAGCAATAAAACTGTAACTAAGACAGTCAGGGTAGGAAAGTCAGCAGGAACCTGGAGGCAGGAACCACAGATGAGCAGAGCTTGCTGGCTCACTCTATGAGCTGCTGTCTGTCTCAAGCTCAGCTAGCTTTCTTTCACCTACCTACCTAGGGATGATGCTCCCCAACAGTGGATGGGGGCCCTCCTGTTGGGTGTTGGTCTGGTGCTGCTATGTATTCTAATGCTAAATCCTGGCCGCCAAGATCTGGTTGCCCCTCAGTGGAGATCCTCACATAGACCAAGTGATGCTTTGTAAACCCTGCTGTCCAGTTTAAACAGTAAGTTACAAGGGACATACGGCTGGGATGTAAGTTAGAATAGCTCAAAAACCTGCCCAACCTAGGCTCACAGCTTGTAAATAAAATACCAGGGTTGTGTGTCTTTTATGTGGGCTAGCTAGAATATATAATCCATTTTATACACTCCCCATCAATAGGCAACCAAGACGGTGTCTCAGAAATGCCCACATGCCAGCCAGTCTGATGTAGGCAATTGAGGTTCCCTCAGACCTAAGCTGTGTCAAGTTGGCTGTTGAGCTCATTAGACAATGGCTTTTGCCCATTTTCACATCTGATTCATTGTTTATTTGGTTGGTTTGCTTTATTTTGGAGGACATGCTTGAGACAGGGCCTGTTCTTGCTAGCCTCGAACTCACTATGTAGATCAGGCTTGAACTTGAGATCTGCTTGCCTCTGCCTCCTGAGTAATAGGATTAAAGGCTTGTACCATCATACCCTGCCCTGTTTTACACTGGATTCTTTATTCTTGAGTTTTGAAAGTTACTCTACGTGTCATCGATATAAATCTGAATGTGTTGTAGATACAAGGATGAACATGTCATTTGCAGAATTTGTCTCAGAACGTGTAGCTTGTGGTTGTCATTCTCATAACAATGTTTTCTTGCTTGGGTTATATCTTAAATATTAACTGGACAATAATCTAAGCATACTTTAAGGCTGAAGAGGCAGCTCTGCAGTTAAAAGCACCAGCAGTTGCTGCAGAGGATCCAGGTTTGCTTCCCAGCACCTACATTGTGGTTCCAACTGTCTGTAACTCCAGTTCCAAGGGATCTGCCATCCTCTTCTGACTTCACCAGCACCAAGTACACATGTGGTGCACAGACACACATGCAGGCAAAACACTCTCACGTAAAATAAGATACATAAATCTAATTAAAAATTAAAACCATAGTTCATGGACTAGACTCTGTACCATGTTTGGCTTAGGGTTCTTTATGTAGGATGTATCTGAACACAGAAAAAAGTATCATTTGATTTTTTCCTAATTTGGGGGATTTAAAATAATTCAAAATACAGTATTAAAACCCTTTTCAGATGTCTCTCGTCTCATCCCTGGCTTCTTCCTTATCTCTTTAGTTCTTAAATATAGGATTAAAATGAAAATATCGCCTACTTTACTGAAGGCACAGCCCTCTCAGGACTAATAGGGAGGGGAGCTTATACTTTTCAATACAACTGAAAATATTTTCCATGATAAAGAACAGGAGATAACTTAGTTGGAGGTTAATCGTCATGATGTAATGGTCCAACTTTGAAAAAGAATACCCACTTCTCTTTCATACAGAATAATAGGATTGGAAAAAAATGTAAAACAACCTACTCCAGAGACAGATGAAAGAAAGCACTGAAATTCTTAGCAGATGTCAGCACTTACTGTTTATTCCCTGACATTTCAGGGTTCAGATCTTTAAGGGACGTGGAAGAAATGGAGAGATTCTAAAAATACACATGTATCTCTCCATTTGGCTATCAGAAACAATGGACCCCAAAGAAATGGGAATTTCTCCCCAGGAATCCCAAGCTAGGAGAAGGAAACAGCTCCAAGGGGGGTGGGGGGCAGGGGAGGAGGCTACTTGTCTCCTTTAAAGAGATTTCAAATAGCTCCAACAACTTGCCAGACACCTTGCTGGATGAGATGAAGCCCAGGCAGTAATAAGTCTATGTTGGGCTGGACACCTTGGCCATGACCACTGAGAGGTGCACCCTGGCCCCTTATTCTGCTGTGCCATATTTTTTGACAGGAGGTCTCACTCTGGAGCTCTAGCTGTCCTGAAACTCACTGTGAAGACCAGGCTGGCTTCAAATTGACAAATATCTGCCTGCCTCTGCTTCCCAAGTGCTGGGATTAAAGGCACACACACTACGCCACACTTTAAACTGTAATCTTACGTCAGGACCCCAAAGATAGACAGACTTGGGGGATTCACTAGATCTCTTTGTTCTGTTTCCCAATGTGGCCACAGTCCCTTTTCTGCTTTCCACTATTAATTTGACTCTTGTAATTGTCTTATTGAGGGAGGGTGGCTGAACCTGGCTTGGAGCACAGGCTCTGACCCCCAAGTCTGGTATCTTAGGGATGGACAGTTGCAAGAGCAAGGTTAATTGGAATTAAAGTAAAGGGGTCACCTCAGGAACAGAGAGACTAATTGACTTTCCTCAGACCACAGGGGGTGGGGACTGACCTGCAGCACATGGATACATTCCACAGGACAGACTGTTGGCCACCTGCAGACAAGGGAAGTCCCTGCCACCTCATTCCTTAAAGATCAGTCAGTTTAAAAGGCACACTGTTTTGCAAATCATATTGTGCCTTGTTGCTATTCTCTAGTCTACCCCTTAAACTGTATAAAAACTGACCAAATGGCCTGCCAGGGGTCGCCACTCCACCTTTGTCAGTATAGGATGACCTCAATGAGTTGGATCATTAAAATTCATCTTGCTTTTTTTTCATTGATTCTCATCTCCATGTGGTTCACTCAGGGGGTCTCCAGTAAGCTAAGGCTCACCAGAGTCTTACAAAAGGTCTTGTGTGCAGTTCTGTGGCTGGGTACCTGCTGAGCAAATGTAAGACCATAGGTTAAATTTCCAGTACCTATGAGTAAATAAGAACTGATTGTTTCTGGTGTATAATATTTGGTTGTATTACTTAATATATATGCTTGTACCTAGAGAATTGAAATCTCGGTAACTCCCATGTGATGGTGAAACCATTTCTTAGGGTGAAATCTCCACTCCATCTTCGTTCTAGATTTACTCTCTTCCTTAAATGTTTGCTGGGTGTTTGAATTCCAGCGCTGTATGAGGCACTGAGAACAGAAAAATAAATAAGAGTTTCTACTTTGATGGAGATCGCACTGCGATAGAAAGGGAAACGGCTTCAAAATATCATGGACTGCATAGTGTGATGACGAGAGACAATACAGAGGCTTCTCCAGTTTGTATTCTTGCAGAAGCCATTTCAAGTTAACTAAAATTTGATCTCCTTGATGGAGGATCCCTAGGAAATTTATCTAACTCTATTCTAGGGATCCTAGGTGAAGATGTTTTAGCTAACTTCTTCTTCGCTTCTGTCGAACCGCTTGCTTGCCAGAAGTCACTCTCCACCCCTAAAGTGAGATGCCAGAATTTCTGCCTTCAAAAATGCTATGCTCCAGACACTCCATGCTACTTCACTTAGGTCTAAAATACCTGAGTCTCGTTCCAGCAACCTGGAATAAGGTCTTTGCATTGGCTGTATACTGTATCTGAGTGGTCATTTCTTGTGGGCTCCCTGTAACATTAGCACTGTGCAAAAGACAAAGTAACAGAGTCACCAAGAAGAGACATTCTTGCTAAATACTTGAAAAAAAATTTTTTTACTCATGTGTATGAGTTTTTTTTTTTTTTCCCTACGTATGTGAATGTACTCAGTGTGCTTGTCTGGCACCTTCAGAAGCCAGAAGGTGGCACCAGGTTCCTTGGAAATGGAATTACAGATAACCATAAGCAACCATGTTGGTACTGAGGCCTGAACCCAGGTTCTCTAACCCAACCTTCCAGCCCTAAGAGTTGTGTGTGTGTGTGTGTGTGTGTGTGTGTGTGTTTCATGGAGTCCAGGAGTCCAGAAGAGGGCATAGGATTATCTGGAGCTGGAGTTACAGTCAGTTGTGACCTACCCATGGTGCTAGGGTTGGAAATTCTATCCTCTGCAAAGGCAGTAGGTCCTTTTAACCTCTGAGCGATCTCTCCAGACCCTTGCTAAATATTTTTTAATCCAATGTTTGCTTTTCTTCCATAATGAAAAAAATTAAAGAATTACAGAAAAATAACACAAGGAATTGAAGTTTTCAAGGATAAGCTCATCATGTTAAGGGAAAACTTTGGACAATCAAATGTGTTCATTCAATAGCTACTGTGCATTTCATTTCCTCCATCCCATGTGGGCTAGTGGGAAATCAGGTAATAAGTTGCAACACAATGGGAAAAGAAACCATCCAAGGGGATTTAGAAGCATGGGTAACTTCTCATCAGGAATACACTGCAATTTAGTTGGGCCAGAGGCACAATTAAGCGCTGTCTTGTGTTAACCCTGAAACCTGCAGTGAGATGTATAGAAAAGTCCTTTAGAGATGTATACAACTTTGCGAATGCACAGCAAATCTAATGCAATTGTCTATCAGGTGCACCTCAAATTAGACCTGCATTTTCTGTTCTGCTTCCATATCTTTGGCAGAGATTTTCTTTGGTAAATTAGGAGAAAAAATCTGATAATAGATAAGAGTTTGCAGAAATAACTCCGTCCTTTAGGCTTTGGGGGCAGGAGAGGTCTGCAGGTGGATCTACTTATGTCCTCACACTGAATCAGTAGAGCATCCTCAAAGTTGGGTGCCCTAGCTGGACGTAGCTTTGCAACCAGGAAGAGAAGGAGGGAAGAAAGCCACACCAGACAAAGCACTGAGAAGAAACCATAGACCTCAGACCTTATCGGAAGTGCCTATGGGATCTGTCACTCAGAAATGAAACAGGACCATAGGTTACAGAGGCTCTGGCAGCCTCCAGATCTCCAAGGCACCAGGTGGGGGAAAAAATTCATTCAGGCCCTGCAGGGCGCAAGCGCACTGCTGGGCCTCATCTAGGCCTTGCCTAGAGCCATGAAAGTTCCAGCCTCAACGCCCAGGAAGGCACCAACCTCCATTTTTTTCCCTTCCCAGTTTCTCTTGTTTCTCTTCGGGAACTCCAATGGCTGGCACGGTCCTTGGTGCTCAGGGCTCCATCCACTTCGAGAAAACCTAAACGGAGAGGACTCCAGACCCTGCGCTCCTACAGGATCAATGTCAGGCATTGCCACTGAGCTTCCCGGAGTCAAAAGCATCCTGGGAGGAAGCAGGACACACCTTTACCCTGTCCCTCCAATCCTCAGGTGTCCCCTGTGCCGGGAAGCCACCCCTCGGGTCGCCTTGAAACCCCCCGCGCCGGGCAGGCAGGCAGCCGCGCGCTACCCGAGCCTGCGAGGCACGGTGGGCGGTTGGCCGGCCGCCGGCTGCTACCAGTCGCGAGTCCCCGAGGCCCTGCGCCGGGCGCCTGGCCGAAGGGTCGCCTCTCCGGGCGTCCTTCTCCTTGCCTCAGTGCCCCGGACCTGGCTCGGTGGGACCGTCTCCGGACGCTCAGGGAAGCTCTCGGCCGGCCGCAGCCATGAGTTCGACTCCAGGGCTGCCCACTCCCGGGGCCTCACTGGCCCTGCGGGTGTCCTTCGTGGACGTTCATCCCGAGGTGATCCCGGTGCAGCTGTGGGGGCTGGTGGGTCAGCGGCGGGAGGAGTACGTGCGGCTGAGCCGGGAGATCCAGGAGGCGGCAGCCACGCGCGGCCCCTGGGCTCTGGGTGGGGCGTCGGCATCGCCGGGGGAGCTGTGCCTGGTGCAGGTGGGGCTTATGTGGCACCGCTGCCGCGTGGTCAGCCGCCAGGCGCAAGACAGTCGCGTCTTCCTGCTGGATGAGGGCCGCACCATCACGGCGGGCGCGGGCTCGCTGGCACCAGGGCGCAGCGAGTTCTTCCATCTGCCCTCCGAGGTGCTAGGATGTGTGTTAGCCGGTCTGGTGCCCGCGGGCGGCGGTGGCACCGGCGGTGGTGAACCCCAGCACTGGTCCCCCAGCGCCGTGGACTTCCTTAGCAACCTGCAGGGTAAGGAGGTGCACGGACGGGTCCTGGACGTGCTGCTCCTCCATCGCCTGGTCCTGCTGGAGGTGCCCGTTGTGTCTCAGCAGATGGAGGAGCTGGGTCTGGCCCGGCAGGTACCCGACAGCCTCTTCTGTTCGCTGCTCAAACGCTACCTGACTGCGGCCGGGCTGGGTAGCTCAGGAGCTCCGGTTCTCCCGCGAGCCGCGCCCAAACAAGAGCATCCTGGGTTGGATTATTTTTATCCCCAACTGCAGCTGGGAGTGACGGAGCCGGTGGTGGTAACCCAAGTATGCCATCCCCACCGAATTCACTGCCAACTCCGGAGCCTCTCGCAGGAGATCCACCGTCTCTCTGAGAACATGGCCCAGGTGTACCGGGCGCCCACGGGGACAGAGGATGAGGACTCTGGCAGTGCCACCTGGGAGGAGAAGGAGGAGAGCCCTGACAAGCCGGGGTCTCCATGTGCTTCCTGTGGCTTGGACGGACAGTGGTACCGAGCTCTCTTGCTTGAGACCTTCAGGCCTCAGCGCTGTGCCCAGGTGCTTCACGTCGACTACGGAAGGAAAGAACTAGTGAGTTGCAGCAGCCTTCGCTATTTGCTGCCTGAGTATTTTCGAATGCCTGTGGTGACCTACCCTTGTGCATTATATGGACTCTGGGACTGCGGAAGAGGCTGGTCCCGCTCACAAGTAGGTGATCTGAAAGCTCTGATCCTGGGCCAGGCAGTGAATGCGAAGATTGAATTTTACTGTTCCTTTGAGCATATGTATTATGTCACCCTGTACGGGGAAGATGGAATTAATCTCAACAGTGCGTTCGGAGTACAATCCTGTTGCCTGGCTGACCGGTTTCTTCAGAGCCAGGGGATAGAGGAGGAAGAGGATGAAGATGAGGACGAAGTGGAAGCGGCGTTTCAGTCTCAGTCTCCGGCTGAGGAAATGGAAGAGGAAGTTTCCCTCCCATCCTTGAGATCCATCAGGTTGAAGATGAATACCTTCTACGACGCCCAGGTGGAGTTCGTGAAGAGCCCTTCGGAGTTCTGGATTCGCCTTAGAAAGCACAAGAACACCTTCAGCAAACTGACGAAGAGAATGTGCAGTTTCTATTCTTCTGCCAGTAAGCTGGATGGGGTTATCTTGAAACCGGAACCGGATGACCTTTGCTGTGTAAAATGGAAAGAAAATGGCTACTACCGGGCCATGGTCACCCGATTAGACAGCAAGAGTGTGGATGTGTTTCTGGTGGACCGAGGCAACTCTGAGAACGTCGACTGGTGTGACGTGAGGATGCTGCTGCCTCAGTTTAGGCGGCTACCGATACTGGCTCTGAAGTGCACCCTGGCTGACATCTGGCCTCTGGGGAAAGCTTGGAGCCAGGAAGCAATTTCGTTTTTTAAAAAGACGGTACTCCACAAAGAATTGGTGGTCCACATTCTTGATAAGCAGGATCGCCAATATGTCATAGAGATCCTGGATGAATCCAGAACAGGGGAGGAAAACATTAGTAAGGTCATTGCTCAAGCTGGATATGCCAAGTTTCAGGAATTTGAAACCAAAGAAAACATCAGACTCAGTGCCCACTCCCCTGGGCAGGTTTCGGGTCATTTTATTTCGGAGTCTAGCAAAATACCTTCTGTCAAGAAGGTCGAAGGAGACCAGAAAGCCAAGAAAGACAATAAAACCTTCTCAGTTTCAGAAGCTTTGGCCGACACAGTAAGCCTTTCCAACGTTCCCACTGGACAGACCGCACAGGACAAAGAGAAGGCAATGTCTGACCCATCTCTCCTCATGCTGAATTTCTTGAAGACGAAACCAGACTGCTGTGGTAAAGGGGAACTGGAGGTGGGCAGCACCGTTGAAGTCAAGGTGTCTCACATCGAAAACCCTGGCTCCTTCTGGTGTCAGCTGATGAGGAACTCGCAAGGTTTCAGAACCCTGATGTGTGACATCGAGGACTATTGCAAAAGTGAGCCGTCTCCCTATGAGGGGGACACGCGTGCTTGTCTGGCAAAGCGAACAGCAAACGGGAGATGGTCCAGAGCTTTGATTAGCGGGGCCCAGTCTTTAGAACATGTCAGAGTGGTGTTTGTGGATTATGGAGACAAAGACGTGGTATCTATGAAGGACATACTCTCGGTCAGTGATGTGTTCTTCAAGGTTAGAGCCCAGGCCTTTCGGTGCAGTCTTTATAATTTAATTCAACCGACTGGTGAAAATCCGTTTGTCTGGGATGAAAAGGCAGTACAGGCTTTTAGTGGGTTTATCGATAACGCTTGGCAGAATAACTTAGAATTAAAATGCACAATCTTTGCTTTGGCATCAAGGCATGAGGAAGAGTGGTTCAATGTTGTGGACTTGCTGACGCCCTTTCAGAGTGCCTGCCATTTTTTGGTAGAAAAGAGACTTGCTAGGCCTGTAAAACTCCAGAAGCCCCTGGAACCTTCTGTTCAACTACATTCTTACTACTACTCCACCCATGACCTAAAAATCGGAAGTGAGGAATTGGTGTACATAACGCACGCTGATGACCCCTGGACATTTTACTGCCAACTCGCAAGAAACACCAACATTTTAGAACAATTATCATACAACATTATGCAGCTGAGTAAAGCTTTACTGAATTTAAAAGCATCCACCTTGGTCCCTGGAACCCTGTGCCTTGCCAAGTATACTGACGGAAACTGGTATAGGGGAATAATAATAGAAAAAGAACCAAGTAAAGTCTTTTTTGTTGATTTCGGGAACACATACGTAGCCAGCGATCATCTGCTCCCCATCCCCCGAGACGCCTATGATGTTTTACTTTTGCCCATGCAAGCCGTGAAATGCTCATTATCCGACATCCCTCATCGTATCCCGGAAGAAGTCACGGCCTGGTTTCAGGAGACAGTTTTAGATAAGTCATTGAAGGCTTTAGTCGTAGCGAAAGACCCGGATGGGAGACTGATTATAGAACTGTATGACGAGAGTGTCCAAATCAACGCCAGTATTAACGAGAAGCTCGGGCTCCTTGGTTACAAAAACAGAACAAGGAAAAAAGACAGAGAAAATGAAATAATACTCCACGAGACCGAAGTGCTTGAAGATAAAAAGGAGAGCGTGAAGCCATTACCCACAGACTATTTGGGCAAATCAGGAGAGAGCAAAGCACACAGTGCAGAGATTATGGGTGAATCGTGCAAACCCAAGATCAGCCCAGCATGCAAGGAGCTCAAATATTTACAAGGCTCAGCAAAGGCCAACCTAGTCACACCTTATCAGGACTCGACGGGAAACAAAAGTGATGGAGGGTTTCCCTTAACAAGGGAGAAGAAAGAAGACATGTTTGCCAACTCACCCATGAGTGCCTCCAAACTAGACTCCGCTCTTCCTGAGAGAAGAATGGGAGAAGCCAGCAGCAGAGATCTGCCTCCCAAGATCTGTGAATTCCCACAAAAGACAATAGCGCCTGGCTTTAAGACCTCTGTGTATGTTTCGCATATTAACGACCTTTCAGATTTCTACATCCAGCTGATAGAAGACGAAGCTGAGATCAATCGCCTTTCAGAGAGACTGAATGACGTCAGAACACGGCCCCAGTACCACGCAGGTCCACCATGGCAAATCGGAGACGTGATATGCGCCGTCTTCCCAGAGGATAACTTATGGTACCGGGCAGTAGTTCTGGAACAGCAGCCCAACGACCTTCTGTCTGTACAGTTTATCGATTATGGCAACATGTCTGTAGTTCACACTAACAGAACGGGTCGGCTTGGCCCCATTGATGCCGTGTTACCTGCATTGTGCTTCCATTGCTCCCTAAGGGGGCTTTTGGTACCCGACGCCGCCGTAAGTTGTAAGGAAATGGTGGGCTACTTTTCCCAAAGGACAGAAGAGGCTCAGATAAGATGCGAATTTGTTAAATTCCAAGGCATCTGGGAAGTGATTCTCGCGGATGAACACGGAATCATAGCTGAAGATGTGATGAGCAGGTGTGCATTCAATGAAAAATCTCAAGCGGGGCTTACCACCCAAACCATGAAAGGGGACTGTTCGAAGATGGCTAACAAACCCAACATTGATACTTCAGTGTTTCTTAACTGGTATAACCCCAAAGCAAAACTGATTAAAGCCTACGCCACCGTGATAGATGGGCCCGAGTACTTTTGGTGTCAGTTTGCCGATTCCGAGAAGCTGCAGTATCTAGAAACAGAGGTTCAAAGTGCTGCCAAGCAGCTCGCAGACAGGAAAAGCTGCACCCAGTGTCTGCAAATTGGAGATCCCTGCATCGTGAGGTACAGAGAAGATGGGCATTATTATAGAGCCCTCGTCACTAATATCAGTGACGATCACCTTCCGTCGGTCAGGCTTGTGGACTTTGGGAACATGGAAGACTGTGTGGATACCAAAGCACTTTGGAGCATCCCTTCTGAGCTCCTACGGATCCCCATGCAAGCGTTTCCATGCTGCCTTTCTGGATTCGCTGTCTCTGGCGGTGTGTGCCCTCAAGAGGGAAATGATTATTTTTATGACATCATCACAGAGGACGTGTTGGAAATAACAATCTTGGAGATTAAAAGAGACGTTTGCGACATCCCCTTAGCCATCGTGGAGCTAAGGAGCAAAGGCGAGAACATTAACGAGAAGATGAAGAAGTATGCAAAGATAGGCATGCCCAAGAGTGACCTGTTCTGTGAGAAGCATGGCTCCGAGAGAAAGGGAGGCCTTCCCAGTCCTGACCTGGGCCTCAAGAAGCCAAGTCATAAAATAGCCCAAGATAAGACATTCTACATGGAAGCCCGGGCAAGCGAGTTCTCAGAGAGACTTGAGAAGGATTTAAACATTGAAACCAAGCCAAGTAAATTCTATGAACGCAGCACTCGTAACATCTTCGACACTTTCGAGAACTCATGCAAAGGTAAAATGGGTTCTGAGAGGCTAGAAGGTAACATGGATTACCATTTCGTGGACAGAGTCAAGTACGATGATAACTATCTCATTCCAGGATTTAACCCGATATTGGCCCATGCTAGTGACCCAAAGGAGTTACTGGAACTGAATTCACTAGAGGTACCACTCTCCCCCGATGACTATGACGAATGCAAAGAATTCTTAGAACTGGAATCCATTGAGTTACAGCACTCCCCTGCTGGGGAGGAAGAGAAAGAGGAGCTAGGCCTGGGGTCTCCAATGGCACCGCTGTCCCCAGGCTGCCAGGCAGGAGCCACCCTGGGGCCCTTCATGATGCAGCTTCCCCTGGACTGCGAGGCCGAGAAGCAGCTGGAACTGGAGCTCCCCACACCCCAGCTGTCTTTGAATGACAGCATAAGCCCTTTATCCGCAACTGTCAGTCAGAGCATCCAGGAATCCAGGTATGCCGAGGATGAGAGGAAGTCCAGCTGCACGGGCTCTTCTGACGACGACAACAGCACGTCATCTCCACTCCCCCACCACGGGAAGGGCGGCAGTTCCCCGGCACGCGAGGAAACGAACCTGTCTGAAGAGGAGTTTCCACAGTTTGAAAAGAGAGACAGCACCACCTTATTGGCACCCTTGTTCTCTGAAGAAGAAGCCAGAGAAGGAAGGAAGTGCGGGAGCTCCGTACCAGGTGCGTTGTTCTCTTTCTCCTTTTAGTTGATAAGTGATTCTCATTTTCCAGAAAGGGGGAGAGAGCTATTGCGGAGTTACTTACATTTTTTTTCTGAGAAAAATTAAACACAAAGACTTTAGCTCAGACTTGAATTTTGTGAGGGGCGTTTGAATTTTGCTTGTTTGGGTTTTTAGAAGGAAAGCCTCTGTCTCTACAGCAGACTTATCTTGAGTCTGAGCTACCTCTGGCTCAGCCTGATCAGTGGGGGTAGAGAGAGATGGCTCATTAGTTAATAGCACAAACTACTCTTACAGAAGACACATAGATTCTAAACACACACACATCAAGGGTCTCAGGACTCCAGATCAGGAGAGATCCAGTGCCCTCTTCTGGCCTCTGTGGGCATCTGCACACACAGATAACAACTAAAAATGAAAATCTAACCTTTTAAAATGTTTGGAATGGGTGAGAACCTTTGTCAGCTACATTTCATAGAGATGGCTTACATCTGAAATACACAAAGATCTTTAAACATTAGCCATTAAAAAAAAAAGTACTCACAAAGTTTTCTAATCAACAACTTGACCAATTAACTGAATGGACAGTTTCCAAAAGGAGACAACATTTTTAATACACATTTAACATCCTTGGCCATCAGGGGAATGCAAATGGAAAGTGCTTTAGTAAGATGGCTGCCATCAAGAAAACAAATGGAAACAAGAGAGCAAATGAGGGCTAACCTGAGATAAAGGGCCAGCCTTTACTCATTGCCGGTGGGAGTATAATCCGGTGTAGTCACTATGGAAAGTGGTATGGAGGTTGTTTCTCAAAAAGTTCAAAAATAGAACTCTCATAAGATACAACCATTCCTAGTTATATTCCCAAGGGGCTCCTAAGTCCCCCCACACAGACTTGTTTTCTTGGTTAGAGTGTCATGATAAAACACTGTGACCAAAAGCAACCTGGGGAGGAAAGTGTTTATTTTGTTTTATAGCTTGTAGCCTGTCACCCAGGGCCAAGCTTTGACAGCAGGAACTGCCTCCTCCGGGCAGGAGCTGACAGGGAAGCTACAGAGGAGTGCTGCTTACTGACTCGGTCCCCAGGCTTACTCAGTCTGCTGTACTACAGAACCCGGGACCACCAGCCAGGGGTGGCTTCACACACAGTGGGCTGGGCCCTCCCTCATCACCAGTCAAGAAAACGCAGCACAGGCTTGCCCACAGGCAAATCTTACCAAGGCATTCTCTCAGCTGAGAGTCCCTCTTACCAGGTTACTCTAGTGTGTGTCAAGTAGATGTCAAACTAGCCAGCACCCTTGCTTATCATGGTTGCTGCTGAATTACCCACAAAAGAGCTATGAGCAAATCAACCTAGATGTCCATCAGGAGATGAACCAACCACAGAAACGTGGCACACATACTCAGTGGGATTTTATTTAGTCACAAAGAAAAATGAAAAAAAAAATCTCAGGAAACTCGATGGAACTGGGTATCATTATGTTATCCTAAACATCCCAGACTCAGAAAGAAAAATACCTTGCATTCTTTTTCACATGCATACCTGATACATCAATCTTCATCTACGGATGGATGGCAGGGTACAGGCTATGACACTAGAACGCGTTCACTGATAGTGACAATACATGTGTTTAGTAGCAATTTTCAATGTTAAAGGTCAAATTTAAGGATGGTTTTTAGTTTTGTTGTTTTGGGGAAGTGCTAGGATTATATAAAGTTGGGGCATACAGATATGTGTGTGTGTGTGTGTGTGTGTGTGTGTGTGTGTGAAATATATCTTATATATAATAAAATTGAGGAAAGAGAAAACATACTAACATACAACTTGCATGTTCCTGATTAAACAAGGAGAGTAGTAAGTTTTGACTAGAGAAGTGCCCAGTGTCTCCTGCTAAGGCACCAGGCTGTGCACACTGAGTCTCCCTGTGTTCAATTCAGCAGTTCAGCTACAGAACACCTACACTCTGAAAGGCTTCTCGGTTGGATCGAAGTGTGTCGTGTGGTCGAGCCTAAGAAACACATGGTCTAAGTGTGAGATTCTGGAACTTGCAGAAGAAGGAACAAGGGTAAGGGGAAAGTGGGGGACTTTATTTCAAGCCAGACTTGCTTATAAAAGCTTTACTCACGTCCCCAGACTGTCAGAGATTCCGGGTAGCTATTGGCTTATCTCTGCTCATTTCTCCTGGCACTCATTCTCCTTGGCACCTTTGTGGGACTCAAACCTACTCAAACACTGGTGGGACTTTCAGTTTATCGTGGTATTATTTGGTTTTGTATTCTGTCATCTGGAAAACCAGATACACTCGCATTTGTTGGCCTATTCATTAAATTCTATATTCCTGGACCTTAGCCTAACTTACCAATTCTGAATTTCTTGAGGTGGATTCAAGAATATACATTATTACACCATTAATACTAGACAGCCTGGGCTGGAGAGATGGCTCAATGGTTAAGAGCGCTTATGTTCTCATAGAAGAAACCATTTTAGTCCCCAGAGCTCCTATCAGGAAACTCACAACCACCTCTAATCCAGCTCCAATGGAGCAGGCGCCCTCTACTGGCCTGCATTGGTCCCTGTATGCATAAGGTGCACACACACACACACACACACACACACTCAGGCACACACATATACAAATGAGTAAGCAAGTCTTAAGATGGGAGAGCTACTGTGTAGAATGTAAATTAATGTCATTAGCATTCATAGGCAGGCCACATTCAGCTGAATGCCCGTATTTTCCAGCCTTAGAATCATTTCTTAATATTTTGTACCATATTTTAGACATCAAACTGCTTAAGTTTGCATATGTATATGTGTATGCATCTGTATATGTATGCTTTTGCTTTGGTGTATGTCATAAAGCAGTCCCATTTCACCCATGTTCCATCCTGTCTATCACAGGATTTTTGTTTTGTTGTTGTTTGTTTTTTGAGACAGGGTTTTTCTGTGTAGCCCTGGCTGGCTTTGAACTTGGCGGGTGGGGGGATCTGCCTGCCTCTCCCTCCCAGTGCTGGTGTTAAAGGAATGCCCTGGCTCACCACATAATCAATTCCAAATAACCCTTAGTGATTTCCTTTAGCCATTTCTGCTGAGAAACACTGTCCAATATTACTGTGTAGATTTGCCCAATAACTACAAACTCTACCCCCAAGAAAGAGCTGTATACCTATAATCTATCCAAACATTTGAGCATATTGAAGCAGACCTTTCAGGGAAACAGTGTACACACTACACTCTACACTCCATTGTACTCTGATTGTAGGCCCTTTTTTCCATTATACTTGGAATTTTAATTATTTCTGATCCCTTAGCATATATACCCAGCACGTTTGTAGTACTGAGTTTAAAAAAAAAAAAAACAGAGTAAATTTTAACATAACCTTTTTCTTTTGAGACAATGTCCCATGTACCCCAGGCTGGCCTCAAAACTCTGTATTTAACCCAAAATTTCCTTGGACGTTTGAGCCTCCTGTTTCCATCTCCCATGCGTGATGACAGGGCACGCATCATCACCCTTACGGGTTGAGCCTAGGGCTGTGCATGCTAGACAAACACCCAACCAGCTGAGCTACATCCCCAGCCTCTCATGAAAACACGTTTCCTGCTTTATCGTGACGATTCCCATGATGCATCAGTCATCCGCAGTTTGTAAATCTTGCCGGGTTTTAGTTGTGTTTGTTTTGTTTTCACCAGTTGCTCTCTTTCCTCTTGTAGGTTTTGAACCTTTCAAATGGTGTGGAGGAGACAGTAAGCCCTGAGAATGTCTGGAATGGTATTCCCAAGGTAGATAAGAGACCCTCTGAGGTATGCCTGAGTAAGCGTTGAGTAATGAAAGCTTTGTTCTTTGTTTCCCAAGACATTTGGATGAGCACCTTTTCAAAGCCCTTGTCTTAGGAAGAATGCACACAGGGAAAAGAACCTGAATCAACACAGTTGACTACATCAATGACAAAATCAATGTTTCTGGGATTGGAGGCCAAGTATCGCTTTGGGCAAATTAGTCATTCATTATTTATTCCTTGTTTGTCTGTTTTTTCACTTTGAGGTTAAAGAATTAAAAAAAAAGTTGGGTATTAATAATTCATATGACACACACACATATATACATATATATACATATATATACACACATATATACATATATATACATACACACACACATACACACACACACACACACACATATATATATATACACATATATATACATATATGGAGAGAGGGTAGGGCGAAATTTAAAATGAAGTTGCTGGAGATAGCTCAGAACTTAAGGTCACTCGCTGTTTTTGGCTACAGATATGAGCTGAGTTCTCAGGACCTACTTTGGGCATCTCCTAAATGCCCGTAACCCGAACTCCAGAGGATCCAATGCCCTTTCTTTTGGGCCTCCAAAGGACACCTGCACTCACACAGGCACACATAAATATATATAAAATAGATATGTTTTCTATTTAAAAATGAAAAAGAGACCGCCATTTGCCGTCAACCTTGGAAAGACAAGCTGGTTGATGGTTTCGTTGCCTTTCCCACCTTTTGCCACCCAGATTGAATTTACTCCTCTCACACATTGTCAACACGGATGCTGCCGCAGCACGTTACTTGACAGTGTGTGGAGGACCGTCGTGGCGGACAACTTCCACAGCCACCAAGATGTGTCTGCACGGTTGAATCTGAACTTCTCGCTTCCGCCATCTCCAATGGCTGATGGTCACAGTTTCCCTCTGTCGAGCGTCTGTTCCCTGGAGAGGCAGTTCAAGCTTCCTTCCTTCTTAATAGGCTGAGTCATTGTGGATTATTACGTCGTGAACATTTTGAATCACGTATGACCCAGGTCCTGTAAACATCCTCTGGAGAAGGCTGAGGTTTTCATTTTAGTAGATGACTAAGGTTCCTGTTGTAACCTCCATCCATCTCTGCCTTCCGGTTCCAGTTCAGTTTTCAAAGTTCAGTTGTCTTGTTGCCCGGTCTGCCCCGCACCTCCGCCACCGGGGGGGGGGGGGTGTCAATCTGGAACTTCCAGCGGTAGTCAGGTATGAGAGAGTGTTGGGCTACTGCTGCCAAGCGCAGGAGCTGCTCTGAGACTGAGCTCATACTTAAGTGTTAGCATGTTAGCGTTAAAACTCTGCTTCCTCATCCCTGAGATTTCTTCTATGCCATGTCACTTTTTTCTACGTGTGGAGGGCACACAGGCATGTGTACGTACATGCATGTGGAACACAGACGTCAACCTCTAGTGTGCCTTAAGAGCCACCCACTATGTTGGCTTTTGTTTTGTTGGGGTTTTATCATCATTTGTTTTGAGACAATGGTCCTCACTGAGAGGGAACTGGGGCTCTTCGGTTTGGGCATGCAGACTTGGCAGCGAGCTTGTGGTTGCTGCCTACCTCTGGCCCTGTCTACAAAGCACGCTCCAGCACACCCAGTTTTTTTATACGGATGCTGTTGATCGAACTCAGATCCCCCTCATCCCCCGTGAGCTTCACTTTCTGATCCCTTTTGGTAAAGTTGTTAAATGTTTCTTTCTTTGGCTTTCTCTTGGCGATCTTTCAGTTCTTTGTGACCGAGATTGCCATTGGAGTGAAGTGGGCAAGAGAAAAGCATTAAGTACAGCCTTGCTCAGGTAACTGCAGGACTGAGACAGGCTCCTCCCGAGGTCTAGGTGCCTGTACACCAGGGTAACGCCATCCAAGACCAAAAGAAAATAGCACAATGGAATTTCCCGCCCATTTCCTGTCTTCCGCTATTCAGGGTTGCTGCATGTCAATCTCTCTCAAGAGACAGAGCCTTTCTCTGATACTGCTGTCTACCCCATGAACAGTTTTCTGTTTGACCTGCCCTCTGTGCAAAAGTATACAGATGTGTGTGTGCATGCATGTGCATGCATGTGCGTGTGTGTGTGTGTGTGTGTGTGTGTGTGTGTGACTTGTGTCTATTTTTAAACTTTATTATCGGAATGATTTAATTTTACCACAAAAATGTCTCACTAATAAGTTCTACTTGCGCGTAATGCTATTAGTTATTGAAGGTACAGTAATGAATAATAACTCATCAGAGTCTTACCATGAAATGGTTAGGTTGAAAGAGCTGCTATTTCAAGAGCCATGGCCCGTTTTTTTCTTCTTCTTCTTCTTCTTCTTCTTCTTCTTCTTCTTCTTCTTCTTCTTCTTCTTCATTTCCCTCAAAGCCTGGCTAGGTTTTGTTGTGGTTTGTTTTTAATTTTTTGAGAGTTTCATGCAATGTGTTTTGGTCCTCTACGCTCCCTTTCTCCAGCTCTTCCCAGATTCACTTCCTCTCTCTACCCACCCAGCTTCACATTCTTTGTTTTATAACCTTTCAAGACCAATCTGTGCTGTCCAGGTATTCTTGGTTGTGTGGGTTTTCTGCTGGACCTTGTAAGGGCTGGGCTCTAGAGAAAACAGTTTCTTCTTTCAGCCGTCAATGTCTTCATGCCTAGGGGTAGGATTTTGGTCCCAACACCCATTCCCATGTTCGGAATTGGTCCAACTCGTGTTTGCACAGGTCTTGGGCATGCTGCCATAGCATGCTGTGAGTGTAGCTGCTCTGCTCTGTAGTTATGCACGGTCTTTGGCTCTTTATACTCTTTCTGCCCCCTCTTCTGGCAATGAACTCCGAGATTTGGGAAGAGGAGGTCCAGTCTATATGTTCCCTTTAGGGCTAACTATACTGCATCTTCGTAGGCTGGCCTTGAGCTACACACACACACACACACACACACACAGGGTGGAGGATGATCTTGGACTTCTGGTCCCCCTGTCTCCTCCCAAGTGCTGGGATTATAGGTACATACCAGCACACCCGTTTGTACAACTGCCCTCTCTTTCCTCCATCAAACAAAGCTGCCATGGTTGGAAGAACATACATACAGGAAAAAGGCACTTCCCTGCCTGTGTGGGACGCTCCAGCAGAGATGGAACAAACAGAGAGAACTTGATAACGCTAAGGCATGCTTCTGCTTCTGATCCCTGGCCCTGAAACCAAACCTTGACAATTCCCAGGAATTCATCTTACCATTTAACCCCATCTGTGGTGAGGTTCTGATTTCTGTGTTTACAACTCTAACCATGATAATAACTCCAAGGTTCCATTTGTTAGGCTGCATTCCAAACAGTGGGAAAGGACCTTCTTCCCTTCACGCCATTGGATGACACCACCATCAAAGGTAACCCGTGTGCTTAAAACCACAGTGTCTTTGTCACCCAGAATTTCCAAGTCTTAAAGATAGCATTACCTTTAATCTCTCAAATGTAATGAGTTGGGAGCTTCTGTGGATATTAGCAGAACTGAGGGCGGGGGTGGGGGTAGCGTGTTTAAATGTGGTGAATTGGGATGAGTAAGAGGAAGACCTGCTGAAATGTCAGAGGGAACCTGTTGGTGAACTGAGTAAATCTTAGAAGTTAACTTCTGACCTTGACAGATTAGTATTTTAAAAGGCATGAAATAGCATTCTTGGGACAAGCAGGATTGCATCAGTGAGTGAGTTAAGGCACCTACTGCCGTGCCTGTCAAACCTATGGACCCACTGTGGTGAAAGGGGAGAGGTGATGTCTGCCAATTGTCCCCTCACCTCTGCACATATGGGCACCCACCCACCCATCCTCCCTCATCACACAAAATACTAAAACTTAGGTCCATTCTCGGAACTAATTTACTTGCACATCCAGTCTGTCTATCAGTCTTTTGGAATTTCCTTCTGGACATTTAGTTCATCTCCATGACAAGTTTCAGTTTGCTGGGCACCCCCAGAACTTCACATGGCTTTTTTGTAAATAGTACCTTGGTGGGTGGCCATATTGGTCGGTGGGTAAAGAGACCTGCTGCCAAGCCTTGCTGACCTGTGTTCCATTCCTGGATCCCATATGAGGTGTTCTGGTTTGTTTTGAATTGCTGTGATAAATGCCACGACTAAAAGCAACTCGGGAGGAGAGTGTTTATTTAGAACGGTCCAGTCACAGTCAGTCAATGAGGAAATCCAGGACAAGAACTCAGGCAGGAAGCAGAGGCAGGACCCATGGAGAGATGCTGCTTACTACCTTGCTCTATGGTCACACCCAGCTACCTTTTTCATACCTGCCAGGACCACGTACCCAGCGTGGGCACCACCCATAGTAGGCTGGGTTCTCTCCACATGGATTATCAATCAAGAAAATGACATACAGACTTACCCAAAGAACAGTCTAATAGAGGCATGTTCTCAATCGAGTTCTTTCTCCATGGATGACCCTAACTTGTGCCACGTTGAAAACAAACAAACAAACAAACAAACAAACACCTAACCCGTCCATGGTATAAGGAGGAACTGGCTCTTACCAAGTTGTCTGTTTCCACACATCCCTATACATGTGTATATTCACTGATTCAGAGAGAAAGAGAGAGAGAGAGAGAGAGAGAGAGAGAGAGAGAGAGAGAGAGAGAAAGAGAGAGAGAGAGAGAGAGAGGGAGAGAGAGAGGGAGGGAGTGAGGGAGAGAAAGATTGGAATGGTTCTGGTTACTTCTCGGGGGCATCCATCCCATCCTCATCCCCACCCTGTTGTTACTCTGCTTTCTCTCCCTCAGGTTTTTCTTCTGCTTCAGAGGAGGAGAGTGGAGGTGACGCAGATTCGACTGCGGCCAAGCTGAATGCATAAATGCAGCCAATCAGAAGCTGCCTTTAACAACCACGTGCTACCCAGACCAAAGGTGCTGGAGGAAACGTAAAGCACGTGATCCCGGAAGTTGTCCTTTACGGGGACAAATTGATGTGTGGTGGAAGCGTTGGTCTCAGGTTGACAAAAACAGCCTGTGTATTGCTATTTAGAGGTATCTGGCCTTGTTCCTCAGTCTATAGCCTTCTCATGTTTCTTTTCAGCCAGGATAATTTATTTTGCTAAACAATTTGCTAACATATTGCTATATTCCTAAAAGTGCTAACTTTTCAATAGATTGTTTGTAGTAAAATTAAAACTTCTAGGTTCACGATGAGCATGATAGGATGTTGCCAAGTTAGCAAGACTGTCAGAAGCCCTATTTTTCTTTTGAAACTTTGCCTTGTGTGTCTACTGAAATAGGTGGCTACTGTTCTGTTTGAACCTAAAACACAACAATGCAACCCAAGATTTGAATAAAGTTTATCCTTAAAGCTGTGGCAGCCTCGTCTGTTCTTCTGTCTCTCCTCTGTATCTGAGAAATGGGTAACTTTGGTGCTAGGAAAACTTAGTTCTGAGCATGCACTTAATAAGCACATGCCTTTAATCCCAGCACTCAGGAGACAGAAGCAGGAGGATCTCAGTTTGAGGGCAGCCTCATCTATATAGTAAGTCCCAGAACAGCCAGAGCTACATAATGAGACCCTGTCAAAGTAAAATAAAATGCAAATAGCTTTTACCTGTTTGTCACTCAGCTGGTACTTTTAAGACTACATTTATTTGACGTGTGTGTGTGTGTGTGTAAAACATACGTGCAGACCAATGAACAACTTTGTAAGAGCTGACTCTATACACTACCTGGGTCTGGGGGACGGGACCCCCATCATCAGGTTACAACATGAAAAGCGCTTGAAAGATTTCGAGTGCCTTTCTCCTTTCCTGTGAGAAATGCCCAGTGTGCTAGTTTATTTGTAAATTGTAGCTCCCTGGATGTTTTTCATCATTTTTCTCCTTTGAGCATCTGCATAAACCACAAACTGAAAAAAAAAAAGAAAAAAGAAAAAAAACCCATCTCGGTCACAACACTTAACCATTTTTTAAAATAAAAAGATATGCCCAGTGTAAATAGGGTGAGGATATGTGGATAGAAACAAAACTATCAGGCCCTGCAGGCCCATGGGAACACTGAGAATTAAACATTAAAGACTAGGTGTTGTTGCGCATGGTGGTAAGTGTCTTTACACTCAGTACTCATGAAGCAGAGGCAGTCAGATTTCAGAGTTCTAAGCCAGCATGGTCTACATGGTGAGTTCCAGGCTAACTAGGGTTACACAAAGAAACTTTGTCTTGAAAGCTTAACAAAATGCGGGTACCATTTAAGTATGTGGAAAACTGAGAAGTTGCATTACAAAATAAGATGCTGGAGAGATCTCTCAGCAGTTAAGAGTGCCTACTGCCCTTGAAATGGACCAGAGTTCAGTACCCAGCACCCACGCAGGACAGCTCATAACTGTCTGTAACTCTAGTTCCAGGAAACACAATGTCCTCTTCTGGCCTCCACCTGCACCTGCACAAGAAGTGGCAGGCACACTCACCAGTACACACACACACACACACACACACTCTGACACATACACTCTGACACACACACATACACACACATTGACATACACAGACATAGAGACACACATATGATGACACACAGACACACACACACACATACACATGGACACACACATACAGACACACAGAGGGGAATTCTTACAAAGTAATTGAAAAACCTTGTTTGTCTTTGGGATAAATGCAGTAGATAGTTTGGCTGGCATAGCAAGCCAAGTATTATAAATTACCAAGAGGAAAAGAAGTCACACTATGGCCAGATTAAAAACGCCTTCAGTTTTGTGTGAAGGAATTTTGTTCCTTTGAGATATCCAGTTTCTCTTCTCGGTTTGAGTGACCGTGCACTAAGTGGTGGCAAATCAGAACACAGTTACCTACTAACTGAGCTAGAGAAGGATGAAGCCTAAAACTGACAACCCTGGTTCACACTGGCCAGGCCAAGCCATGCTCTGGAGACTCTGGAGATGCAACAGGACAGTTACACTGGAATGAGTACTTAACCAGTGGGCAGCCTACACCCTTGTAGCCCTCAGCAAACATACTCGTTTTCTATACGCTTCTCAGATGTATACACACGTATGTGCCTTTGAATGGCTGGAGAGAGGAATCTGTAGGAGCAGCAAGGGTGAGGATATGAATCTCTAGTTCCCAGGTAAAGTCAGGGGCAGGGGGACTTGTCTATAATAGCAGTGTTCCTCAATGGGGCAGGTGGTGGAGACAGGAGAATCTCTGGTAGTTTGAGGGCCAGTTAACCTGGTATACGAAGCAGAGAAGAACAAAGACCAACTGACTCAGGGTGGAAGGATGTCATCTAACCTCTACACATGCGTGATGACGTGCACCCGCATGCACATGCACACATGAATAAACACACTCATATGCATGTGTGCAAACAGAGTAAACACAAAATGCTATAAGACCCCCTTTAAACTTCCACTTAGCTGTTAATCTTACCGTGTCATCTCATATAGTCTTTTTTTTCTTCTTTTTAGTTTTTTCAAGACAGGGTTTCTCTGTATATCCCTGATTGTCTTGAAACTCACTCTGTAGTCCAGGCTGGCCTCGAACTCAGAGATCAGCCCGTCTTTGCCCCTTGAGTGCTGGGATAAAGGTGTGCACCACCAGGCCTGGCTTGACCATATAAATAAAACATCCAAAGTTGGCTGAGAATTTTGAATGTTTCCTTTGTGTCCTTCACAGTCTTTGGGTAAATAACTAACTGAGTGTGGGACTGTATAAGGGTATCATGGGTCATGGTTGAGCAGGTACTTAGAACCCCGAGATTCTCCGTGGAATTCTGCGTGAGAACCTGCAGGAGTTTGGTCCTTCCCATTATCTAGGATCCTGAAAACAGTCACATTTCCATTGAGTCACATATAGGCCTCAGGCCCTAGAGATTTACATACTAATGAAGGCCAGAGGGCAGAGCAAATTAAACATTCCTCCCCCAGATCCTCCCCTAATCCTCCCCCTTTCTCCCTCCCTATATAACTCGGGACGGCCCTGAGTTTTGGGGGGGTACGCCTAGATCCATCTATTATCCGTCATGTCAATAAACCTTTTTGGAACCAAGGACTTCCTCGTGTTACTGGGGCCCGCTGTCGCCAAGGCCCTCAGGCCGCTGGAACCGTAGGATCTCCCTCCCTGATGTGGGGACCCGCCACGGCGGCGGGCTTGCGCTGCTGTGGCGGCCTTTTTAAAATTTTCCCCACAACTGAGTGGGGTAAATACCTACTGAGTTTGGGTAAATACCTGTCTGAGTGGGGATTCCTGCCCTGCCTCCTCACGGCACCTTCATTTAGTAAACAGAACACACGAGAGATTAAAAACCTAAAGTACCAACACTGACTCTATTGCCCTTGTACCAGGGATTCTAAAACCCTCGCCCACATCCCCTTTCATCGTCACTGGAAATGGGACAGCATCACCAATCCTACAGTAGAACAATGGCTTCACGATCAGATCAAAGGACGATTCTTACCTCAGCCAAATGTCGTAGAGAAACTTGTCAAGTCTGAGCACTCTCACACTGCTCAGACTTAACTCTGATGCTCAGTACAGGGCGCCAAAGGTGGGACAATCTGTTTTCATTGTTTAGTTTGGGAATTTTACGTCATTTACAACATGTTTTCTCTGGCATTGTTCCCAGCAAGAGACTTTGTAAATATGAAAGTAGCTTTTCATTTGACATTTAAAGGACAAGCTTTGTAAAATTATTATTTAGACCAGCAATAATTTTTGTATTCTCTATTTTATGTTCATTGCACTTACCGGGGGAGGGAACCTTAGGTCAGGCATTCATGACTACCCTATATTACAGTGCACATTTAAAAATGCTTATTTGGGTAAATACATTGCTGTTTATCTCTCCCATTCTCTCTCTCTCTCTCTCTCTCTCTCTCTCTCTCTCTCTCTCTCT
>NW_021604617.1:11529014-11535023 GCF_004785775.1 Grammomys surdaster
TCTCTCTCTCTCTCTCTCTCTCTCTCTCTCTCTCTCTCTCTCTCTCTTTCTCTCTCACATTTCAAAAGGCAACTTTGTAACAAGGTCTTCTAATTCTGGGTGTGTGATCCTGGAGAGTGTTGCAGATCCGGGGACTTGGTGACTGCATCAAAAGGTGACCCAGGGATCAGGTTCTCATCATCTCCTTCTACCAGAGAGTCCCACTGATCAAAGTCTTTATGAAGTCCTATTTAAAAAACAAAAACAAAACAAAACAAAACAAAACAAAAACTTGTCAATATTAAACCGTTGAGTGCCACTAGGTGGCACCATAAGTCACAAATTACAAAATCATTACCGTGATAATAGAATTCTTAGAGGCCAGGTTGCTTTAGAAAATACAGAAGAGCTTAGAAACAAGCAAGATGCTGTCAGTAGCTCCAACTTGCAAGTTCACTCTACGATCCATAGAAGGACTGTTAGCTTTAATGAGTACATGTATGTGATATGATATGATATGCACATACACGTATTAAACAATGCAAGGTGACATAATTCACTTTTTGAAATGTTTCTTTTCAAATTAGTTTACTGCATTGTCTACCAAAAAACAAGTGGAAGCAGCTACAGTGAGACTATGCCAAGTGCATATAAAATGGTTTTGTCCTGAGAACCAAGCAACCTGAGTCGTTGAGAAATGTGCTGATTCTTACCTAAATGCTTTTGTAAGAAAGCCAGAGAAGCTTTGTTGGTGAGGTCGATGGCCACACAAGAGTCTATTTCTCCTTTCAGTGTCAGCTTTTTTCCAATTATTTTGCCAGTTACAAAAGTAAAATCGGCAAAATTCTGGTGCACTGAGCCCCTAAGAGAGAAAGATATTCATAACTCATGTAAGTAGTCAGTACTTAGCTATAAATATAGCTATATATTTACAAAAGTACAAAAAATAGAATCTGACCCCATTAGACAATTCTCTGCAAAATAGGGAAACAAAGTGTGCAATTTGATCACTTTAATGTATCTGGGGAGTCAAAAGCCATTTATTTAAGAATCCTAAAATATTTGTGCCCTGGTTTAAGTTTCTTGTTATGATAAACACTACAACCAAAAGCAACATGGGGAGGAAAGGGTTGACTTCAGTTCCAGATTGCACACAGACCTTCACTGAGGGGAGGCAGGGCAACAACAAGACAGGAGCCATGAGGCAGGAGCTGAAGCAGAGACAGACCGTGAAGAAGTACTGCTTCCTGGCTCGCTCAGCCAGTGCTCTTTTTTTTTTATGGATATTTTATTTATTTACATTTCAGATGTCATCCACTTTCCCCATCCCTCCCCCTTCTTGCTCTTTTTTTCTTTATTAGTATTTTAAGTTGACATACAAAGTGCTAGGTTTTATTACAGCATCCTCATACATGTGTCATTAGAGTTCTGATTTGTTTCCCTCTGCCCCTTCCCTTTCTTCCTCCAGCTAGTTTCCTCATCTGATTTCCTGTCACATGTATTCCATCACCCTCCCTCCTCATCCTTTTTTTTTTATTAGTAACTTTTTTAAAGATGTTAATCAAAGGCTTTATAAGTTTGGTAATGCTCAATAACAAGATGCCCATATAATCAGAAGTGTAACCCAACCTACATATACCAACTATCTTTGACTGGTGGAGACACGTGAACATCTGCCTCCGCGTTCCCCTCCCTCTCTCATCTCCTAGCTCCTCCTCTCCTCCTCTCCTTACTCCTCCTCCTCTTCTTCTCCTTACTCCTCCCACCTTAACTCCTCCCACCTTAGCTCCTCCCATATATCACCCTTCCTGTTAAAATAAAACTTTTCTCTCAAAATACAATTAGAACATAACTATACCAATTTGTATCAGTAAGGTACAAGATAGACATAATACCCAGTCCAATATTTTGTTAACTAACCAGAACCTCTGTCATCTCTCCTAACTAAAAGACTTAGTTCTGAACCTGTCAGCCAGTACTCTTAACCACTGAGCCACAGAGTTCTTTTATGTTCACCAAAATAAGAAAAGTAATCAAAACTAAGAAAAAGAGAGAGAAAAGAAAAGGAGAGACATGTGAAAGCAATTTTCTTTCTCTTTTCCTCTTTCTCTTCCTCACTAGCTTGCTGAACTGTATTTAATCTTGAATACTGTAATATGATAGTTGTCGTGATGACTGTCATGACATTGGGTGACTATCGAGAGGTTTGCACATAGAATCTGCATGACTGGATGGAGGAATAGTCCCCATCAAAGCAGGATGGTACAAGGTTTTGTTATAGTATAGAGAACGGATCACACTTAACAAAACAAATTGTTTATTTCTATAATTTTTTTCCAGTAAATGTCTCCTGATCACAACTGGCCATAACTAAAACTATGAAAAGAGAAAGTAGAAACCCAAACTATGGACAAAGGGGAACTATTCTAAGTAAATCCTTTTTGCCTTTCCTACCTCCCCCGCCCCCCTGGCTCCTGAACTAACCAGGTTCTAAAGAGCAGAAAGATGAGTTCTATTATTGCTTTAAAGTCTTTTAAGTAGTTTTTTTTTTCATTTGTGTGTGCATGCGTGAGTGTGCATTTGCTGGCAGAGGCCAGAAAAGGTCATTGGATCCCCTGGAGCTGGAGATGCAGACCTTCGTGAGCAATCTAACATGGGAGATGGGATCCAAAACCCAGTCCTCTGCAAGAGCAGCTACTGCTCTTAACTGCTGGGCCTCTCACTCTCCATCCATTTTGAATAATCTTGCTGTTTGGAGCCATGATAGGGTATAAGCACATGGTTATTATGCAGGGCATTCCTTCACGGCGTTGTGGGATTTATAAACTCAACCATTGTTCCAACAGGTAGACATGAGTGTTCTCACCTTTTCTTTAAAGACTTTACATGGCCTACAGATGAACTGGTGTCCCTCAGTACTGTATGTATTGATGTTCAGATGAAAGTAGTCAATACCTAGCTATATATATCAAACTTCAAACATAAGCACTGTGTAATTAACAGCACCCAAAAGTGTTTTCCTTTAAGACTGGGGCTGGAGAGACGGCTCTGTGTTTAAGAGCACTTGCTGTTCTTGCAGAGGACCTAGATTTAACTCTCAGCTCACATCCTTCCGTAACTCCATTTCCAGGGGTTGCTGACACCCTCTTCTGGCCTCCACAAACACTGTGCACTCTTGGTGCACATAGAGACAAGCAGGCAAAACACTTATATGTATCACACCAAAAAAAGAAAAAGGGCTGGGGGGGGCGGGGCAGAAGGCATCCCAGAGGACTCTGGGCCAGTGCCACTAGGATGAGCAAATATATGGTGGAGATATAGGGAGAGAGAAAAATGGAATGATTGTGAGGTATGAAGAGAGGCAGAAGTGGGGACTCGAGGGTGGTAAGGAACAGCCAGGTGTGAGTGGCCTACGCTGCCACCTGAGGCCATGGTGGGGGTCCCAGCCCAAGCTGCCACCAGAACCATGTCTGGGTTGGTGGTTCTGCAGCAGCATGGGTCTGTGTTCATGGCCCATGTGGACACAAAAGGCCATGTAGTCATTCCTGGTCTAGGCTGCCACCTAGAGGTCATGTTAATGTATTGAAGACTATGCAGAGCTGCCCCCTCACCAGCTTTGCCACTCAGGAGAGCTGTCCTCACCTCTCGCCTGGGCAGTGTGGTAGAGCTCGCCCTGGTGGCAAGATTACATAGGACAGTCGGAGGGCTGATTAACTCAGCTACCACCCAGGGCCAGATCCGGGGCTTTGAATTGGCTCTTCCTAACATCTGCCCCATCTATGAACTGCTGGAGTGCATGAAGGGGCGGGTCCCGCAGAACCAAAGCTGCAGGATCTCCATCACACAGGGCAACAACGGGATATCCAAGAGGCATCCTGATGAGAAACCAGTATTAATAGTATAGCAGGGGCCAGAGGCCTTGAGCTGGACCAGTGACTCATTGCAATGAACATTCACAAGGAAAGTTGTTTGGGCAGAAGATACACTGTGTGACACACTGCCAAACAACGCAGCTTCCACAGTGAGATTTTTTAAATTTATTTTTATTTTTGGGGAGGAACAGGTAGGGGAGGTTGCAAGGACAGAGAACAGATATGGGGGGTCAGAGAGACTGAATGGGATTGGGGTGCATAGTGTGAAAATCACAAAGAAGCAAGAAAAGTTTAAAAATTAAGGCAATCGATTATATTTTGGTAAGCTTTTCATGGCTAGCATGGTCTTTGCATAGTACCAAGAAATCAACAGCCAACATTTGTAACATTGGCAATTTACTCACTGAAGCAATGAGTTTTAGCTTGAAAGTTTTGGCCGCTCTAGATTAGTGAACATTTTTTTTTATTCTGAGATTAATATTGAAAGTAATAATATTGAAAGTAGAGTAGGTGCTATTTAAAAATCCAAGCTTTTATGTTACATCCACGGATCTACAAACCTTTCTACTCCAGAGAAGACACAACACAGTAATACATTAGACATGCAAAGTTATAAATGTAATAGGGGGTTGGTCTAGTACTGCTATGTAGTCAAATGCTACTACTGGTACCCAAGATCTAGTTGCCCCTGACGAGATCCTCATGAACACCAAATGATGCTGTATAAACTGGGCCTCCTGAGTTCCCCGATTGGTTAATAAAGATGCTTACAGCCTAGCCTGGGCAGAAGAGAGAGGTGGAGCAAAGGATCCCCGAGCTTGGGACCTCAGGCAGTAACCACAAGGAAGGAAGAGAGAAGGAAGCAGTCACTATGGGGTAGATGGCTCTTGAGTGCATGACCATGAGGGCTGGCCTGATGGAGCAGGAGCAGCACAGACAGAACACGCGGAAAAGAATATCTTGGGAATCTTAATGGGGAAGTAGATAGAACAGCATAGAAGATTGCTATCACCCCAGCTCTAGTGTTTTATGGCTTACTATACATCTAAAAGGTCTCTGAGTCTTTTATTTGAAAACTAAATAGTCTGAAATGGGGTAGAAATCCCTACTAGATATTAAAAGGCAACAAGAGGTCGTCGCATTCCCCCAGGATAACAGTTACCACAAAAAATGAATTTCATTGTACTGTTGAGGTTATTTTTTTATTGTAACTTCCTATGACAGCCTAAAATGTTTACTTGTAACTAATTTTAAATAATCGAAGTTTCTTGTTTTACAAGAAATAAAAAAGCCTGAGAGTACTGAAGACAGACTACATTCTCCGCATTAAAAATCTAAACATCGACACAGCCATTCTGCAATGGCTCCCAGATGTTTCAGATGTTGAGATCACCCTCCAGGCCATGAGCACTTACTTGATTGTAATCATTTTCCTTTCCCTGCCAGGCTGGTAGAAGTTTTTCATTTTTGCGATGTCCTTTGGAGTCTGGAATTCAGCAGAGTTGACAAAGAAGAGAGGCTGTGGGACTCTGGAGTATAGCTCCTCACTCAAAGGATACATCCATGGATCCAGGGCCACCCCACATCTGCAGACATCATTGACAATGGCAGAGAATGACACGTTACAGGCTAGCCAGCAGAAGCATAATATAAGGTTGCTGGGAGAGCTACAATCAGCTTTGTAACACGGCTGAACTGGAATCCTGTGATTACTCTCCTTAGGAATCACAACCTAAAGAAAGTTACAACCTTAAAGCTTTTTCATATTCATTTTGTCATGTGGTTTTTCAAAATACATTTAAATAAGTTGTGATTTCCTCAAAACTGATAAACAGCAAATTTGCCCTATTCTGTGTTTCAAGACAAAGAGGGGGTGGGGGTGGGGGGGGAGGATGGAGAGTAGCATATGCAGATTCTTAGAGAGGCCAGCAGAGGGCGCCAGATCTCTTGGTGCTGGAGTGATTATGAGATGCCTATGTGCTGGAAAATGAATGATAGCGTGTGCTCTTAACTGCTGATTAATCTCTTCAACCTGTTTCAACCTGTTTCCAGAGTCTTGGGTGCCTTACAGCGTGTGTGTTACACCTATTTCAGAGTAACATGATACCCCAGACACATAGGATTATATTTTACAGGGCAAAACACATGAAGCATACTA
>NW_021604617.1:11535423-11539415 GCF_004785775.1 Grammomys surdaster
AGGGAGAGAGAGAGAGAGAGAGAGAGAGAGAGAGAGAGAGAATTTAAAAATTAAAAATCAGACCAGACTAAGTCTGGTCCTGTGCTCCCTAGACTCTTTGAAAATTTATCTTTATGCAGCGTGGATGCCAGCAGGAAGTGCCCTCATACTGAATGGAAACATCTTAAATGGTCCACCACACTCCCTAAACAGACTTCAATGTGAGCCTAGGATGAAGCTGTTCAAGAAAGAGACTGTTTCTATTATGTTAGAAAACTGGGCTTTTGTCTGACTTTTGCCAAAATAAATCTGATTGGGATCTAGCTTCACCTGAAAGATGAAAGAAGAGAAAAGCTAATGATAAAAAAAAAACCCCTAATATGTTTAGGGAAGATTGAAAAAGTGTTGGCAATATTATCACACATAGGTCACAGAGAAGACATAAAGATGAAATTTTAAGTGAAAGGGTAAATCCTTTGTAGATAAATAAGGACAGCAGGGGATGGCAAGGATGGGTGGCAAAACTGCCTTTAAACTTAGCTTATAAAGTAGCAGGATTCTGTATGATGTACTCGTGCATACTTAGTTTGCAAGACCCTCCTTCCGCCTCTCTCCATCTCCATCCACATTTCCCCACTTAAACCCTAAATATCACGGGCTCTATTGCTCCTCTCTGTGCTCCTCTGCCTCTGCTTCACTGCTCATAAGACCTTTCTAGTTTCCTGGCCGCTACACAACTCACCCCAATCGTGGTAAGATCCACATTTGAGAGAGACATGAATGTACATAAAATATACAAAGAACTGGAAACAACTAAATAACAAGAAAACAGCCCAACAACAACACAAGATAAGAATGGGCCAAAATGTACCACAGCAAGAGTTCTTGAAAGGAAAACAAATGGCTAATAAGTACTATTTAAGGCATTCAACATCTGTAGTCATTACGGAAATACAGATTAGAATTACACTGGGAGGTCATTTCATCCCAGTGAGAATCAACAGATGCTAGCAAGGGCTGGAGAAAGGGGCAGCCTTATTCACTGTTGGTAGGGATGTGAACTGCTGAAGGCACTTTGGAAATCAATGTGGTGTCTTCTCAAAAAGCTGAACATATTGCTACTGTGTGACTCAAATACGTTAGTCCGGAGCATATACCCAAAGGACTCCATGTCCTGCTACAGAGATGCCTGAGCATCCGTGTATGTTGCTGCTCTGTTATCATGGCAAGGGAAAGGTTTTAGAAGTAGGACAAATAAGTGGTTTCTGCCTAGGAAAATGTACAAACCTGATGAAGCAAAGAACGAATAGTAAGGCTTGAGCTGGAGAGATAGCTCAGTGGTTTAGAACAATTGTTTCTCTGGCTAAGGACATAGGTTGGATTCCCAGCATCCACATGGAAGCTCACAACTCTCTATGACTATAGTGGCAGGACACTTGATGCTTGCTTCTGACCTCTTTTAGCACAAAGCATGCGCGAGATGCACATGTGTATAAGCAGGCAAAACATCCATACATGCAAAATGAAACCAACAGATATATATATATGTATACACACACACACACACACACACACACACACATATATATATATATTTGTTGGTTTTTTATTTATATTTGTTGGGTATTTTTATTTTTTATTTATTTATATATACATATATATATGTATTCATATATATACATACATACATACATATATATATATTAAGAATTATAAACCCCAAAATGTCCCTTAATTGCTGGAATTTCAGAAAACTGGTTAACTATCGTGTGTCACCTGTGCCCTCTCTCCCAGTCACGTTCAGCTGTTTTGCTTTGTCTTATTCTCTTACCTAAATCTATGATCTTCACTAAGGGTTTGGATAACTGTCGCTCCTCCAAAGGAATGTCCGATCACAGCTATCTTATTCTCATCGATAGCATCCTGGGTGAAAAAGCAGGACAGCGAGTTACCATCTCACCTGGCACTAGAAGAGTACATGAAATAATTCTATCATGCAATCATTTTTCACTTCACAGGGCTGGATAAATACCTTGCTGACTTATAATATAGAATGCACAGAGAGAGACAGACAGAGACAGAGACAGAGACAGAGAGACAGAGACACACACACACACACACAGAGAGAGAGAGAGAGAGAGAGAGAGAGAGAGAGAGAGAGAGAGAGAGAGAGAAACTTATTGGTCTTTATCACCTACACCTGAAACTAACCCCATCTGATACCGAGTCTCCTTGCTGAGCTCTGTCTCACCTTATCCCATGATTATCAGGTTATTCGTCCCAAGTATATTTCTTGAACATCTGCCAAGCCAGACACTGTGGTCTCATTTTTAGTGAGCTCAGTTTATCATGGAAGAAAATGATAGCGATTTTTGATACAATGCAATGCACGCAGCATAACCAACGCAGGCAGCATAACACCCTGAGACAAAGGAGCACTATGGTAGTACCGTAGCCAACCCAGGCTCTGCAAAAGCCTGGGGGGCTTCTCAGAGAAGGTGATATCTGATTTGAGTGTTGAAGATGAGACATGAGTTAGTGAAAAGGAAGTATCTGTGTCAGTCCAAGGGAACATGCATGAAGCATGAAGACAGAAGAAGGTATTTTGTTGGGCATAACCTCTAGAGAAGAAGCCATCATCTTATTCGCAAATCAAACTACTTCTAGTTCCCTCTGCACTGTGCTTTCTAACCCCCAACTCGTGCCATTCACACTTACAAACATACTTACAAACCCCCACCCCCTCCAACTGTCATTCAAAACATTTGGCCAATTCTTTCAAGATCAAGCTTAAAAAGTGATGTCATCATTATTCAATAAATTATACCTCCCTTGGATATATGAAGTTGAACCATATGAAACTGCACTTTTCAGCTCAAAGGGGCAGTTTTAATTTACATACAATTCAACTTGGTGAGGGTCTTACTGGAGCCTGCTTTGTGTGATTGTGTGTGTATGTGTGTGTCCCCATTCTAGCTCAGTATTATTTCTCTGGAATATTATATCCTGGAAAAAAGTCAAAGTAGATGGGAGAGGGTTTATTCTAAGCTCACAATAGCATGTTTATAGTCCATGATGGTATGGAGGTCAAGATGGCAGAATATTAAAACAGCTAGTCATACTGCATCACCAATCAAACGTGGAGAGAAATTAATGTTTGCATGATCTACTTGCCTGCTAACTTGTTTTACTTGTGCTTTGCTGGCCAGGACTTCTTGCCTAAGGATTAGTGCTGCCCACAGTGGACTAGCAACTAACTTAAGACAACTAACTTAAGACAAAATCCCCTACAAACATACCCACAGACCAACCCAAATGTAGACCATTAAGCCTCTCTTCCTAGAAGATTCTAGATTGTGTCAAGTTGCCTATCAAAGCCATCCATCACAAAGCCTCTTATCATATACCCTGCAATAGAGCAGAAAAGAAGCCAACTACAATTTACAGAAATATAGCCCAAGGAGAAAAGAGTTCTGTTAAAAACTCACCTTCAGCTGTTTCACATCAAAAGCTGAACCTAGCACGTTCTCTCTTGGGTTTCCATGCTCAATGTCAAGAAGCGCACTGAGAGCCTGGGAACATTCTTTTGCTCTTTGCCGAACCTAATACAATAATTAGAAGGAAAATGACGGCGTAAGGTATTGTAACACCTTAATGTTTGTGTAGAGTTGCCTGCGGGAGAAATTGTTAGTTACATCCTGCAAATACCTCATTGAAAAGTGAAAGGAGTACAAGCTAGCATTGCGACTAGGGGTTCCAGCTCGGGTACCTGCTGCAGCTAGGCTCACCTCAGCTCTGGCTTACACACTGTGTGAATTCTTTGGGTTTATATTTATTGTGTGGTCATGGTGGAGACAATATGAGCAAAGTCTATCCATCTCAGAGAGGATGTCAAGAGACCAAAGAAATTATTCCACCTGAGTTCCAAACTAAGCTTGGTGAACCAGTAAGTTTATTAGGGTCACGTGTGTGTGTGTGTGTGTGTGTGTGTGTGTGTGTGTGTGTGTGTGTGT
>NW_021604617.1:11539425-11590591 GCF_004785775.1 Grammomys surdaster
TGTGTGTGTGTGTGTGTGTGTGTGTGTGTGTGTGTGTGTGTGTGTGTTGACTCAAAAACTATATCCCTTAAGCTGTAAAACAGTCTTTTGAGCAATAAATGTTTCCTGCCTATGTAGCCTCAGAGTGGCACAGTAGCCTACGTCAGTGAAATGTGTGTAGGTCTACCTACCCTGCCACATCTAACACACCCAAGATAAAGCCGTAACTGGTATCTCAAGAAATCATTCCAATGACCACAAGAGACAGATACTGTTATTTACTATTGTATAGCACATCAAATCACAATATTTGCTTTCCAGGACCTTCCCACTACCAAGTGATGGAGCCAACATTTACAGAGAGTGGATTTTAAGGCTTACATGCTTCTTTTTGAAGAGGGAAGAGGCAGGGTTTCATTAAGTAGCTCTGGATTTCCTAGAACTCACTATGTAGACCAAGATGATCTCCCACTCAGAAGTCTGCCTGCTTCTGCTTTCTGAGTTCTGGGATCAAAGGTGTATACCAACACAGCTGAACAAAACATTGAAGGCCACTGTATGTTATCTCTCAAAAATCCCTTTAATAAATCCTCCAGGGTTGAAAAGCTATTCATCCTGTACATAGCCCAATCATCATCAGAGAGAGTGCCTATGGCAGCTGATGGGAGTAGATGCAGAGACTCACAGCCAAACATTAGGAGGAGACAGAGCTCAAATTGAAGACTTCCATCAGATCCTTCCCTTTGGAACTCAGGGAACTCTGAAGAAGATATGTATGTATGTATGTATGTATGTATGTATGCATGTATGTATATATGTGTGTATATGTGTATAGATGTATATCTGTATATGTGTGTATATGTGTATAGATGTATATGTGTATATGTGTATGTATGTATGCATGTATGTATATATGTGTGTATATGTATATAGATGTATATGTGTATATGTGTGTATATGTATATAGATATATATGTGATATCTGTATGTATGTATGCATGTATGTATATATGTGTGTATATGTATATAGATGTATGTGTGTATATGTGTATACATGCATATATGTATATATATCATCAAGCTAAAACTATATGTGTTAATACACATATATATGTGTATATGTGTATATATATATATCCACACACATATCAAGCTAACAACCATAACATACATATATATATGTGTGTATGTGTGTATATATATATATACATATATACATGTACAGCTATAACATACATATATGTGTATATGTATACATATACAAACATAATATATGCATATATGTATGTACATGTATATATACATGTACAACCATAAAATACATATATACATATGTATGTATGTTACAGTTGTTAGTATGTTTTTGTGAGAGTGGGCATGTCTCTAATTCCTTTACCTGCTCTAGAGACTCTTTTCCTCCCACTGGGTTTCCTTGTCTCTTTCATCATGTTAAGGTAAATGACTTGAGGGTTTGTTCCTAGTCGTCTTATTTTAACTTGTTTTCGTGGTGTTTATTTGATGTCCTTGGGAGGCCTGCTCTTTTCTGAAGGAAAATGGAGGAGGAGTGGATCTCATGGAGAGGGGAAGTGGCAAGAGGGACTGTGAGGAGTGGAGAGAGGGAACACTGTGGTTGGATGTAATATATGAAAGAAGATTGCATTAAAGAAGAAAAAAAGGAAAGCATGTTCATCTATTTTCTATTGGCTGTGAGAGTCAAAAAACTAGACACTTTAACAGAGAGGACTCCGAATACCATTGTCATTTCCAAGAGTAACTTTGTTTTTCTTTGAAACAACCCTCTCAGTAAAAGGAATGGTCAGCAGTCAGAGAGTCTTCTGACAGGTCTTTAAGGGTAAGCAGAAGAGCTAATGGCTTTAACAAAGGCTACCATTTTCTTGGCGCTCAAAGGGCGCCATGCCCCTTCTCTCACTGAAATATACCTGCTCTTTCCGAATTCGTTCCGACTCTTCTTGTTTCATCTTTCTCAGGTAAAACCAAGACCTGTTTTCCACTTTTGCAGCAGCCTGGTCTTCAAAATAGTAACTTGCTGATGCAGACCTGTCTCTACAAGGCACAGAGATTGAATTACATCCTATTCCTCATAGGACTGTCTTCCTCAGACACATCCTTGATTCTACTCTCCTTTCATCTGTTGACTTCCCTTTCTCTTCCTCTCTACTTCCCCCCCCCACATATAAAAGAGGACTCCAAGGAGGTCAGGGAAAACATCTGACTGTCCACTGTCAAGTGACATGCAAATAAATAACCCGTTCATTTAACCCACTCTTAGAAGGTAACATTGTGACCGTGTTCAGAAGTCATTCTCATGAGCTGGAGACCCAGCTCAGTGGTAATGTGTTTATCTAATATGTACAGTGTTATTTCCAATTCCATGTGCCATGAAAAATAACAAAACAGAACGGAACAAAACAAAACAGCTCTCTAAAACCGAATTCCTGCATTGCCACCTAGTAGCTGTCTGACTTTACACAAATTACCTTCATATCTGCATTTTGATCTTGTGTAACATGAATAAAATAACTATCTCATAGGATTGTTACAAATTCTAGAATGTAGGGTACCCCAACCATGCCACCAGAGGAACTGGCACAGAACAGGTAAGGTTGAGAATGTCCAAACCCTAGAAATCTCAAAATTTGATATTAGAATCTCATCTTGAGACTGGAAGGATTAACTTCCTCCCTGTTTCTGTGCCTGCCTCAGAGCACCTAATCAGGAGACCCCTACCAGGTGATCACAAGTATTCAGTCACATAGCAGAGCACCTGGAAAGTCTCTCCATGCTAAAGAGGCATCTCGGTACGTTAGCTTTCAGCCAATGACCTTCTTCCACCCTGGATAGTCTCATGTCCTTCCCCCAAACTATATAACCCTTGGTTCACCCTGAATAAAGGGTATGCGTTCAAACCCACACCCAGTAAAGAAATAAGACCAAGTTAAGATCATTGGAGAAGGCCTTCATCTAAAGAGGCCATAACACTATGATCCTCTCCCTCTGTAACCTCTCAACCCCCCTTCACCCTCCCTGGTCCAAGCCTGGTATATAGTGGTGCCCCAGAGGGAAGAGGCAGACCTCAGACCCCACCTATTCCAGACTTCCTGGCCTCTCTGAGCTGGTGTGCTGGCAGCGCCCAGGCACCCAGAGAGGAGAGGCAGAACCAGAACCACACTAAAGGACTGAGATAATGTCTCTGAAAACCTGCAGCTTAGTTCATTGATCTATTTTAAAGGTCGCAACAATGTAGTTCATTGTCCTTCTGTTCCCACTATGTAAAATCCCACCCATGGTTTTTGTGCTTATAGAACAGTTACAAGTTTAGTTCAGGTTGTTAACATTGGTTTTCTTTTTGTTTGTTGGTTTGTATTTGACATACACTGGAACATACCTGTGTTCGACAGTGGCCACTATAAACCCATTAGATGCCAAGCCAACGCCGATAGCAGAATAAATTGTCCTGAAAATCAAAAAGCAGGAAATATCACAATTACCAACCATGATTATAAATCAGTAAGAAAATGAGAAACATGATGGCCACTACACCCTGCATCAGCACACGGGAGAGCTCCCATCTTCAGAGAGCTTACCCCTGAGGAGGCATGTGGCCCTGGGGAAAAGAAGGCTACTGTATCTAGTGGGTAGAGAGGATACTGCTTAGCATCCCCACAGTAAGCAGGATAGAGCCTCTAAAGCAGGTCTAAACTGTCAAGAATCCTAGGTTAATGAAATAGTGAATATGAATAAAGAAAACTGTGTTAACGTTATCGTGATTACAAATGGTGATTTTTGAGAGTTGATGCAGATCCATCTATGCGTGCACTCGTGTGTGTGTGTGTGTGTGTGTGTGTGTGCACACGCACGCACATAAACATCCCTTCATTCCTCACTTGACCATCTTCCTCAGCTCCATTCTTGACTCAAGTTCCCTCTTTTCTATTGACTTTTCTCCTTTTCCATCCATCATCCATCCATACACAGACACACACAGACACACACACAGACACACACAGACACATACACAAACACACACAGAGAGACACACACACACCACACACACACACACACACACATATATATATATATATATATGAACCATAGGAAGTGCCAGGAAAAGAATGTGATTGTCCATTGTCTGGTAGCATGGAAAAATCCCTTCCATTATCACAATCCCAGAAGGCAATGTGGGCACCATATCAAAAACCCTTTTTTTCATGAGCTGGGGACCCAACTCAGTGGTAAAGTAATTAGAACTTAAGTTTCGGTTTCTTTTTAATCTTTGTCACTTCTCAGCTATATGGTTTTTAGATAGCCATTCAATTTTGTTGCCACCTATAAAATAGAGCTAAGAACAAAGGCTTACACTTAGGACAGAGGAGACAAGGGTTTTGTTTTTGTTACGATTTAAAATTTGTTTTTATTCCTGTGTATATGTGTATGTGCACGTGTGTGCAGGTACCTGCTGAGGCCAGTAGAGGGCACTGTAGCCCATGGAGCTGGAGTCACAGGTAGTTAAGAACTACCTGACATGGGTGCTGTGATATCATCTTGGGTTCTCTGCCAGAGCAGCCAGTCCCTCTATAGTCACTGAGCCATTTCCACAGCTCCAGGTATAAAGTTTTGACAAGCCAATGCATGTAGGGAGGCAGTATACAGGAAGGTAGGCCAAGCTCCACCACTTCCTAACTGCTTGTCCTGCGTCAAGCTTTTGTGTCTTCTCAGCTGTGGCTCTTTATCTGCGAAAGGAGGTCCTCCCTGAGGGGCGAGTGAGCGCATGCGTCTTCAGTGCCTTAAACCTTTTTATAGCAGTGTGACTAGTTAACATGCTCTTAGTGTTATGGAAATGATCAAATTGAGAGGAAGCTAAATGACTGTGTGCTGAAGCGTCACGTGAACGCTCATTCCATGCTGCCATTCCCTACCTCTTCCCCCCATCATGTATTCCAGGGTCAATGTAGGAATACAAAAGGGTTGTCTAGGAACAGTACCTACTGCTGAAGGCACAGGAAGGGAGGGGTGTCTACTGAAGAGCCTGCCCACTGCAGGTTTGTGAGAAAGACATCATCTCAACTCGGCTGTTACCACCACTGACGACATAGAAGCTGACCGGGTGGGGCTGTGCTCCACAAAAGCTTTATATAGATGGCTAGCTGGATCTGGTTCTTGAATCCCCATTTGCCAACCACCAGGGCAGCAGAAATCAAATAATTTTTCTGACTATGGTTATAGTGATGAAGACAGTGCTTTTTAGTACAGACACTCCCCAACTTCCCAGCAGTCCCCTGGTCAGTTCTGAGGGAACTCCAAATGTCCAACATGGGCCAATACTACATTCTGGAATCTGATTTTTTTTTTTTTTTAAAGAAATGGATCTAGTCAATGACTACTTGGAACTAACACTGTCTAGTCTTCCAAGTATTACCTGAAGGCTCCGAGACCATGAGAAAAGACAATTAGTGGGTATTTTTCTCCAGTCCTCAAAGGAGAATTCCAGCTTGCAGGAGTTGTCAGCGAACCTAGGCAATAGTGGGCAGTAAATCAGTGTTTCCTTTGGCTTGAGTGCTGCTAGTTAATTTAATTTACATCTCCTGACCACAGATCCCCAAACCGTAGAATTTTAAATATGATTTTGCAAATTAGTTACACTCATTTTAAAAGCCAGATACTAGATAGACACAAGCCAGTGATTTCCATTTGCCTTTTACCCATAAATTCATCAATTACCAGTCCTCACTGCCACTGAACCTACAGGGGAGAGATTTTTCCTACTGATAGGTATATTCTGGGAGGACACAAATTGTTACTGTTTTGAGGTTTTTGAAATAACGTTGAATATTTAATTTTAAAACTATCCATCCAGTAAACTTAGACCTGCTGACAGCCAGGGACCATGATATACCATGGTCCAGCAAAAGATGGAGGGACACGGACTGGAAACACCAGAAGGAGTTTTTCATGACACTTGCCACTGGCTAGTTACTAGCCTTGAGCATGGTCCTCAGACTCTTCCAGTTTCACATTGATTCCTCATCTATAAAAGGGAGGGAGTGATTATGATCTTAGATAGTTTCAGTGAAACTCGTATCTAACTAAGTTTTATAGAAAGCGCTTACCCAGTTGCCTAGGAAGCAGCTCAAAGCTGGAAAACATAGCCTCCCTTCGTTCACTAAGGGAGACTAAGGGACTAAGTTCACTAAGGGACTAAATTGTTAACATCATTGTTCTGATCATTTGTATGCTGTTTTCTTATCGCAAACAAAAATTCGGTCACGAAGGCTGACCGTGACGGTTGCTATGGAAGTGACTTATATATAGATGGCTCTATACCACACAGTAGTGTTTTCTACTTTAGGATGTTTTCCCGTTTTTAAAGCAATTTTCTGTGAAAACTCTAAGATAAGCTTAAAATGAATTCCCAAAGCTGACAAGGTTGAAGGATGTACTGGAAAGTGTAATTTGCATACGCTCAGATTCACACCTGATCTACCAGATGTTAGGAACGGGAAGTCTCCCGTGGCCATAATGCAGACAAGGTAAATGATGACTGCCAAAGACTGGAGGAGAGAAGTAGATCCTTTGGGAACGGGGGATGGGCACAAGGTGAGGCCTTCGCTTGTGGTGAGTGGAAGTTAGCTGCCTGGCTTGGCATCTATTTTCTATCTTCCTCGGACACAAAAAGTATGGGGCAATCAATGGTCCCCACCAGAAAATTCGCCACTCTGACCACTGTAGAGGAATTCTCCCCTATTTGATTGAATAATAAAGAGGACAAGAAGCCAATCACTGGGCAAGGAGGAAGTGGGCCTTCTGGATCCTAGAGAGGAACAGGGAATGCCAAGGAGGGCACTTGCTTTTGGACAGAGGGGAGCACATTGTGGCTTCCACCACAAGGCAGAAGAAGGGGAAGGGAGGGTCAGGCATAAGATGTTAAGACAAATCTGACACCCTCATCCCATCCATTAAAATCTGGATGTATAGCGATAAAGTACCTTTGCTTCTCTCAGAGTTGCCTAATTCCTTAAGAAATCCTGTCTTTCTGGCTAGGGAGATCACACAACTTGAAAAGTGTTTGCCTTGCATGTGGTGCTATAAGAATACCAAGCACACAACTGTGAGCCCAGTGCTGGGGAGTTAGAGCCAGGAGGCTCCCTGGGGCTTGCTTATGAGCCAGCCTAGCCTAACTGGCCAGCCCCAGGCTACTGACAGACCTGGCCTCATGGGAAATGGGTGGACTATGTTTCTGAGAAATAATACCTCAGGACTTCACAGGAATGTACACTCGTGTGTGTAAGAACACACCTATACACAGTTTAAAAGAAGAAAAAAGAAAGAAAAGAAATCCCACCCTTACCATCTTAGAAAATTTACCTCAGTCTTACTACCTGTAACTCTTGTTTCTAAAATATACGTATGCAAATACAGATAGATATGCATGTAACTTCACACCAGGACCAATAGAAACCTTACCATATAAGAGGTGCAAAATATCGCCTACAATACTGGGTGTTCCAAGAAATATACTAAGACCCCCAAAATATTCTTTGTTTGGGATCCAAACAGTGTCGAGGCGACCTTGCTCTTGAGCTGGGTAGTACAAACGCAAGAAGATGCTCTGTTGGAAAAAAAAAATGAGCCGAGTCTCAGTAAAATGCAGTCCAGCAAGTGCAGCACTTTCGATATTTTATTACGAGGGTCCAGATCCCTGTCTTTTCCTAAAAGGTCTAGGGAAGTGTACAAACTGCTGGGTGACTGGATATAACTACAAAAGAGAAGATGGGATAATGATGCTCTGAGTAGAAGAAAAATCTGAGAAAAAAATAAAATTTACTGGTAAATTAATCAGGAGACAATAGGCAACTGAGGAATGGCACAGTAGCAAAAGCTGTTGCAACAGGGGTGGCCAATTAGTCATCCTCGGGAGACAGCAGGGTCACACTATCACCTATGCTAGAAAGCAAGAACCAGCCCTTAGGATTTAAGGAGAAGTAGGGCCTTACCTCGTTCCCATAACCGAACATCAGGTCTGTACAACCGACCGGATAAGATCCATTTCCTTTGGGGAATTTACTATGGCCAGAGCTGGCAGCAGACATCACCGATTGGAGCTTTTGAAACATTACTGAAAAACAGGTGCATGGAATTTCATGTAAACCCATGGTAGTAACCCTGTCTACCTAAGACTAGGTGCTAGGAGTTCCAAGGCAATGAAGTACTACTCATAGTTTCTGACTCTCTCTCTCTCTCTCTCTCTCTCTCTCTCTCTCTCTCTCTCTCTCTCTCTCTCTCTGTGTGTGTGTGTGTGTGTGTGTGTCTGTGTGTGTTTCCATTTGTGCATGTGTCTATGGCGGCCAAAGGTCTAGTCTATGTTTTCTGTCTTCTTCAGTTGCTCTCCACCTCATTTTTTTTGGTGACAGAATCTCACTGAACCCAAAGCTCATTGCTGGGTGACAAGCCAATAAGCTCCATGAATTTCTGCGTGCGCACACACACACACAGCACCAGGGGTTATAGACAGACATCCAGATTTTACATGGGTCCTGTCTCTCTGAACCCTCATCTTCATACCTGTGTGACAGGAACATTACTGACTGAGTCATGTCTCCAGCACTCTCTCATTTCTCACCCTACTCAAGGGCCTGCTTTTACGAAACATACAAGAGACTTTTGAGAATAAAACAAGATGGAGGTATACATACATCTGCTGACAAGACGCTTGGGAGATCACCACAGAGACTTGTCTTCAAATTCTATTTCTATACAAGGTGTATGAAGCATGACTTACATATGTTTTTTTTTCTATGTTGCATATGAACTTCATCTCACACTTCAGATTAGTGTCTACACTCTGTGTGGTGTGTGTGTGTGTGTTTTGAGACAGGGTTTCTCTGTGCAGCCATGGTTGTCCTGAAACTCACTCTGTAGATTAGGCGAGCATGCTTACACTTCTTGTGCATCTGGACCTGACATCTTTCCAAGGCATTATCAAAGCCAATGGTCCAAGATGACCATCCCCCTCCTCCCAACCCCCTCTTCTCACTCTAACTGTCCAGTTTTACCCCCAAATTCTAGAATTCTTTATCTTATGAATTCCAGGCTAGAACCCTGGGAGGCAAACATGTCTCTACACAGTCTCTATAACTTGTCCTTAGTTTGGAATAATCCGGATCCCAGACGTAATCATTTCTTCTTCAGAATCAGGAATTCTGAAGAATTCCTTCAGGTATGTGTGAAATATTACACGATGCCAAGAACGATAGCAGCTACTGCTCAGGACCTGACCCTCCTAGTCTAAACATAGCCTCTGACACACCAGGCTCAAAATAATTTTGTGGGAAGGAGAATTTAGCTGAAACACCACCAACCTCCTTTGTCCTTCCTTCAACCCCACCACATGCGTTCTTCGATCTGTCCACACTTATCTGAACCCCAAACCCTTCCATATACCTGTAACCACCTTCCTTTCTAGACCTCCATCAAACCATGCTTTACTTTTAGGTGTTAGGTTCAAATAACCATACGTCCAGATTCCTTCTTTCCCTGATACACTGAGCCGGCCCCCAACATTGCTCTGCAGCACAGCGTTTGCCAAACACCCGGAGCTATGTGAGGTGTGGCACCAGCATCAGCATCATGCATCATTGCTCAGCAAGGGTTTGAGTTTTGGCAACAATCTTATTCACATCCTCCACGGATGATTCATTTGTGGAGGACCAGTCCATGAGAGAGGCTTTCAATACATAAGGCCTCCTACACAAACCCGATCCTCAGGCCAGCATCACAGCCATCACCTAGGGATTTAGAAATGTAGACTCAGGCTAGAACAAAGAAGTAATTTCAGGCAGGAATCTAAATTTTAGACTAGAACAAGGAAGTAGGCTTCAGACATGAACATGACTCTGGGCTAGTAGGCTCAGATATTTTGGTCATCCTGATAAGCCCTTAGAAACAGTGATCATGGGAGTGTTCACGGAACTTTGTTTATTGCTTTGCTTGTTCTTTGACTATTTGTGTTTATTGTCTTGCTTGTTCCTTGACTATTTGCATCTATTATATTGCTAGTTCCTCAACCTAGAACTGACCTTAACACTTGCATGTAATTAAAATGGTATAAAAGCAAAAAGGAGGAGGGGGGATGGGGTAGGGGTTTTCTAGAGAGGGAAAATGGGGAAAGGGGGATGCATCTGAAATGTAAATAAATAAAATATCCAATAAAAAATAAAGTTAACAATTAACAATTAAAGTTATCCAATTAAAGGATCACATCAAAAAAATGCAGACTCCTGTGTGGGACTGCATAAGGGTATCATGGGTCATGGTTGAGCAGGTACTTAGAACCCCGAGATTCTCCGTGGAATTCTGCGTGAGAACCGGCAGGAGTTCGGTCCCTCCCATTATCTAGGATCCTGAAAACAGTCACATTTCCATAGAGTCACATAGGCCAGGCTATAGGCCTCAGGCCCTAGAGATTTACATACTAATGAAGGCCAGAGGACAGAGCAAATTAAACATTCCTCCCCCAGATCCTCCCCCAATCCTCCCCCTTTCTTTCTCCCTATATAACTCGGGACTGCCCTGAGTTTTTGGGGGGTACGCCTAGATCCATCTATTATCCGCCATGACAATAAACCTTTTTGGAACCAAGGACTTCCTCGTGTTACTGGGGCCTGCCGCCGCCAAGGCCCTCAGGCCACTGGAACCATAAGAATCCTCCTCCCTGATGTGGGACCCGCCAAGGCGGCGCAAGCTTGCGGCCGCCGTGGTGGCCTTTTTAAATTTTCCCAACACTCCTGGTCTTAATTCAACTGAATAAAAAAGATTCAAAGTAGGCTGATTCAAGGTGAAGAAATGCTGTGTCGCAGCCCAAATCTCTTGGCCTGCCACATGGGTAAAGCAGTGATAAGAGGCAATTTCAGGAAAGACAGAAGGTAAGCAGAGTGGAGCCCAGTATTGGATCCAGATGGTCCTGTTTCAGATACCAAATTATGGTGATCTGGCCTAAGCAGTTTAACTCTTCTCTCCCTCTGGTGCTCACTGGTGAAGTGGGACACCAAAGTTCTTAACCAGGCTGCAGGACAGCCATGAGGATAAAGACGGATGACGCAAGTGTATTCATTGTGGGCTTAACACCAACTGTATTATGTAACTAGCAGTCAATTGCCATGACTTCCTTCCTTCTCCAGAGCTTGGGAAGCCTCACAACCCAGAGGCTGAGGAATCCTTAGAAAGGTTTAGCAGATCTATACCACAGTTTCCACACTTCTCCAGGGACCATTTGAAATTCATAGCATTTCCTCAAAGTTGTGGGGGTTTTTTCCTCCTGTTGGTGAACATTCTAGGCCTTCTTTAGAATTACAAAAGGTTCTTCTGCTCCCACTTCAGGTTACTTGTGGAGTCAGACTTGGTGTAACTGGGAGGTGACATGTCTAGAGAGTAACAGGGTAGGCAACGCCTTCTGCCTTGCCTTCTGTGGTTGGCAGCCAGCCAGGGCTAGACCAGGGAGAGACCACTGGCTCTCACAGTTCAGGGAGGGGCTCCAGAGAACTCTTAGCTACCTTGGAGACCCTAACTTGTCAGCAGAGTTCCAGAGCACACAAATGAACCTCCCCTTTTGTGAGATTGTAATTCCACTGAAACTAAGGGAACCTCTTCTAATAACCTATGGATCTCCAAAACCTTCTCTACTTTAGGAATCTGGTCACCTAGAATTTAGGAGTCAAGGTACCACACTGGGTACAGAAAAGGTCTTCTTCAACTTTATTTGAATAGAAACTTTAGACCCTATAGGATACTGATCAGTATATAATTTTGGTAGTCAAATATTCCTGAGTCTTGAGATGTACACATTCTAGGAAAAAATTGCATTTTTAAAAAAATATTTTTATTTTCCTTCATCAATATAAGAAGTATCTCTAGCCCATACTTGGAAGCCTTTCCAGGCACAGCAGCACAGGCCTGTAATACCAGTGCTTGTGAATAGGAGACAACAGGATAAATACTGCAAGGCCAGTCTTTACTACATAGTGACCTAGAGGTCAGTCTGGGCTATATAAAGCTGTCTCAGACAGCCATATGAAGTGTATGGGGAAATGGTTTGATGGGTAAAAGTACTTGTTGCATGAACATGGAAAGTTGAGTTTAAATCTGCACCACATAAAAACTTAGGCATGGCTACACAGAGCTGAAACCCTGGTCCTGTGATGGGTAGACAGAAGTGTTCCTCTGGTTGCTGGCTGTCAACCTAATTTCAGGTTCAGTGAGAGACCTTGTCTCAAGGCAATATGGTAGAATGTAATAGAACAGGACACTGGACATTTTCCTCTGGCTTCCACCTGTGTATACAAGCATGGACACTCACAGACACACATGCACTTATAACACAAACCCACATACTCACAAATTAAATAAATTACAACCTTAATAGCTACATTTTCTATTATCCACTTAATAAATTATAAATAATAATTACCTATAGTTTTAAACTATTCATTATAACTTTTAAAATACTCATGTATCCACTTCTGAACAGCTAAACTAACTATAGCATTAACACAAGACCAAGGGAGATGAATTATCAATAACCCTGTTCCTAGATTTCCAGTGATGTTTTAAAATGAGGGTAAAAAACACATCTTTAAAATTTCACCCTGCACCAATAAGAGTCAATAATATAAAATGTACCCTGGATGATAAGTGACCCATTGTGTGACCTGTTTCCAACCCCTGACAATACAATTTCGAAAGATGGACTTCATTTCAAGTAGGTCATAGGTTCTCTGACTACAAGCTCCAGCACCTTAGTCACCACCATATCCGTGGTGTCTTTGCTTCCTGGGAAGTGTTGAGGGATGAATGGACCCTGAAATATTATTCAATTACCTGTGTAAATATCACCATAAGGTCCAACCCCTTTCCTATTGATTCTTGCATTTCCTCAAATATAAAATAGGGCAAAGGTTACATCCATGACACTGAGTTACCCAAGCCCTTTTGCAGATGCTGTGGTAAAGAGTCACTCAACAAACCTAGCAACTAGATATGGCATGAGTACATCCATCCATGTGTGCAGATCTGTGGGTGTAGATGGTGTGACATCATTCTCAAGCCACCTCCTGCTGTGATCTCCACAGGACAGAGACTGAAACCCATGTGTGTCACAGTTCTTTAAGATGAACAGGTATTCACAGTGCTCCAGAAGCAATATCTTTGCAACATAGGCCCTTCTTGGTGGCACTAGATGTCCCCACACTGGCTACTCATTCTTATATTATCTAAGTCATCGTCCTCTTATATTCTCCCCTTAACACAATGAAGAGAGAAAATGACCAAGGCCATTCTCTTCTGGAGGTCCAAGCAACTACTTGCCTCTGCTTCTCCTCATTGTCAGGTAGGAACGGTCGTGGCCCTTTGGACCTCAAGAGTCCAGACTGTCATCTTCTCACAAGCCTCTTCACCTCCACAGACTAGGTTTGCTTGTCAAGACACAAGACCACCCTACCTTCATGGAGCAGCGTTGAAGACTGTCTTGTAAGCTCCAAGGCAAGTATGGTCTCGTACCTGGCAGGAGTTAAACTAGGGTTGTGAAGGAGGGGAGGAGAAGGAAGTGTCGAAAGCGTTTTTCCATGGTCATAGCAAGCTGACAACCTATGTGTTACATTCCTTTTCTTTGAGTTTCTTTGAGGAGTTGTAAAGAATGAAGTGTGGAGATCCTCCCTACCCCAGAACAAAGATTCCCCTGAATACATATGTTCCCGTGTGTGTGTGTGAGTGTGTGTGTGTGTGTGTGTGTTGTAAGTGCTTGTTAGCATGGGCATGCATATTCAAGTGTACATGTGTGTACAATGACCATAGAAGCTGGAGGTCAATGAGCAGGTGCACATGCATATGTGTGTACATGACCGTAGGAACCAGAGATCAATGACTCAGTGTCTTCCTTGACCATCCTCCATCTGTGCTTTTTTGAGGCAGGGTCTCTCACCAAAGCTGAAGCACATTAAATCATCTAGGATGATTTTCCAATAAGCTCCAGGGATCCTCCCATTTCTATTCCCCACCCCATAACGCTGAAAGCGTCTCACATCAGTGATGGGGATCCCAACTCAGGACCTCATGCTTGCATAGTGGGTACTTTATCACCGGGGCCATCCCCCCAGTCCCTGCATGGACACTTCTTAAAAAGGCTTTCTCACACATCAAAACATGCAACATCTTGAAGTCACTCGGAGTTTGATGCCTCTTACCTGATGGCCTGACGTCAAAAGAAGACAGGTCTTGCCAGTGAAAAGGATGCACCCGTGGGAGGCAGCAGAGGAGGCAGAAAAGCACATGCAGTTTGAGTGGCACCATCTTGGGAGCTGAGCAGTGCCTTCGGTTCAATGTTCTTTGGAGTAGATAATTAAAAGAAAAGGAAGGAAATGCAATGAATGTACCAAAGAGGACGTAAGTGTCTGCCAATCAATGAGCCTGAGGTCCAGTAATGTTTATTAACAGTGAAACAGGCATTGTTGTTTTCAGAGATGACTTGTAGATAGGTACTGAACTGGCAGAATCCTTTATGCTGATAGATGACAGAACACAGGAATAACGTTTTGAGACAGCTAAATATGATTTTCTGTGTATTTTATGGGTGCCATTTGGTTATAAAGAAAACATCAAGTCATAATAATGACAACAAATGTGTCCTCATCCTCATTGTACCCAAAGACATGCCTTGCACAGATAACTAACAGCAGTTAGTGGGTGCTGCTGGATAATGTTTCTATAACAGTTTCTCTTCCTGTAAGTGATGCTACTGGGTGTTGTGTGTGTGCCCTACCCTGTTGCGTTTCTGAAAAAGTAGAACACAGGTCTAAATAGTTGGCCTCTGGAGGCAGCTGGTCCTGGAGAAATAGTTCCTAAATCAGTGGATTGATGAGACAATAGGGTACCAGAACTGAGACAGTAAGAAGTTGTAGTTAGAGCCATATGCGAACATCTTCTTAACAAAAGGTGCTCAAGTTTGTGCATACATTCCCCCCTTCAGTGTGAATCTCTCCATGCAAGGACACAGCCCCCTTGGTAGGGTGCTTGGTTAGCATTTCTGAAGCCCTGGATTCAGTCCCCAGCACTGCATAAATTAGGTTTGCTGGCACATGCCAGCGAGCCTAGTATGTGGGAGTTAGAAGGAGAAGTTCAAGGTTATCATCAGCTACATATCAAGGTCAACACCAGCCTGGATGGCATGAGACTTTGTCTCAAAAGAATAAATTGATTAAATAAATACAAACAAAGTGTCACTCTTCAACTTTGGGAGGAGTTGATAGAAATGGCTCAAGCCACCATTGCCTCTCATTTTAGCAATAACTGTCTCTCTGTTTTTGTCCTTGCCCCAAAGTCTAAGCCCAAAATAATTACAGATGGCAGTATTATTCTTCAGATCCCAAACTTCATCTGCTTCTTATGTCATAGGGCAAAGGCATACAAGGCTGTCCCTGGTCTGTACTCAACGGGCTTGAAACCTTACCTCTGTCTCCTCCAATTGCGTGCCTGCTGTCTCCACCCTGGTCTCCTTGTCACCTGACAATTGTACCAGGTATCCTGACCTCTCCACCCTACCCCATTCTGAAATCTGTGGATACTCCCGTCAACAGCAGGGCTCTTTGCCTTGACCCTGGAATGGCTCCCATCTCCATGTCACCTTTACAGTGAATTGTTCTTGATTTCTCCATTTAAAACAGGACTCTAAGCTGCTTCCTCACACCAGTACCGGTTCAAGACCCCATGTACACCTCTCCAATGTTTGTTGCCAATTGATATACTCTGCGTTATTACTTTATTATCTTTCTGTAGAAATGTAGTCCTGGAAGTGTGAAAACTCTGACTCTTTTCCTCTATGGTTTTCCAAAGACCTAAAATAGTACTTAGTATACAGTCAGCACTAAATAAATGCCTGTTTAAACAAATTATGAATCCTAGCAGTTTTGGATACCGGTGTCTAACACACACTGAAACAAATTTCACAATCCACATGAGTGAACCTAAGGAGGCACTAACTAGACAGCTAACTAACTAGATAACTAACCCATCGGTATAGTATAAAGATGTAGCATGGATAACTGTCACACCTGGATGTCCCTATGTATCCTGCACAGCCTGCTCTCTTTCATGGCTGGAATCTGGTCTTGACACTAATTCTCAATTGACAGAAATCTCAAAAGAAGTGACTTCAGATGCTTGAGACAGTCTTCCCCCTCCCTTCCCTTTTCCAATATCCAGGTGACAGCATTGGGTCTCCAGCCTGAGAAGTCTGGATTCCTAGTCGCTAGGCAGAAAAGAGACTTTCCAATGTGCACACAGCCTTACACGAATAAGAAATACATTCGTGTTGCTTCTGTTGCATGAAAGCATGGACATTTCCAGGCTGCTATTGCCTCTTTGCAGCATTGAATGGCTTTACTTTAATATCAGATCCCAGCTGTTTAATTCAAGGGCATTTATCAAGTATGTGCTATATACTTTCCATGATGAGAGCAATTGGGAATCCTGAAGAATTTGATACAATCATTGACCTAAAATAGCTTATCAATGGAACTCAAAAGCAAGATGAGCATATACAATATGGGAAAGAAAGGACTCAGACATATTCAAAAAGTCTGAAATGACATGCAACTAATTTGGAGAGCAAAAGGAATTCAGAAAGACTACAGAGGACACAGGCTGTAGTAAGATTGGACCTGGCCATCAAAAGCTAAAAACCATGTAGATGCCAATTAGCTGGGAAACTGTCTCTGGAGTGTCTTACAGAAGGACTGTATTTGTGTATTCAACTGGTTTCTTCTCCTGGTCAGGAAAAGGGAAGAGAAAGGGGGAAATAGATCATACTGCGATCTGTGTCGGGGGAGGGGTAAGGAAAGCTGCTCTAGGCAAAGGTTAGCCTGCACACAGTATCTCAATCTTCATTATGCCTTCCCACCAACAACCAAAAGAAGCATTATTAGAGACGATAGCAAATGCCGCTCTGCATTTCTCAGGTCCTTAGGCGGGGTGGGGGTGCTCTGTTCCCCTGGGCCGTAGCTTCTCACAATGGAGTGGAGGAGAAGCAAGACACAAAGCCGCAGAGACTCTTGGGAGCTCTTTCTGGGCCCTCTGTCCTCCGACTAGGTAACCCACAGGCCCAGTGTTTGGAAACTGTTGCAAATGGACAATAGTATCGTTTGTTTACTACCAAGTTTCTCCCTTCCCCCATCTCAAAGGACCTCTAATTTTATCCTCAAAACACAAATCCTCTCAATCAAGCATGGCTAACTCACTCGTATGGTTACCTCACTCGTATTCTATATACATTTCCTCACGACTTCGATTACCTCATTTGAAGGGGGGACATTTTCCAACTAGCAATAATCACACCATGGATAAACCTGATTGGTTATAATGCTGCCGCTGTGCAAAGCTTTCTTTTACTCCGTTTGTTAGAATGTCTCTGTATCAAGGCTGAGGAGGTTCAGTCAGCAGGTAAGTGCCTACCCTGCAAGCCAGAGATCCTGAGTTTGGAGCCCAAGCCCCTGGCTAAAATCATGGTGATTGTGTGGGTTGTTTTTGTTTGTTTGTTTGTTTGTTTGTTGTTATCAACTTGACACAAACATAGACACAGTTGGGGAGAGGGACTCTTAATCGAGAAAATGCCTCTGTAACACTGACCCGGAGTGCTGCTTTGATTAACAACATGGGGTGGTTGGGAGGGATTCAGTCTATTGTGAGTGGTGGCACCCAGGAACAGGATGTGTAAGAAAGCAGGCTGAAGAAGTCATGAGCAGCAAGCCAGTAAGCAGCCCCCACTCCAAGGCTTCTGCTTCAGCTCTGTCTGAAGTTCCTGCCTTGGTTTTCCCTGATTGACTGTGAATTGGGGTGTGTAAGCCTGGTAAACACTTTCCTCTCCAGGCTGCTTTGATCATACCAAGGAACTAAAACCCTAACTAAGACAGCCATGAACCCCATAACTGTTGCACTGGGGAGATGGAGCAAAGGCAGGAAGAAGATTCCTAGAGCTGACTGACCAGTGGTAGACACCTGGGTCTACTTCTGACTTCCACACACATGTGCCCGCACACCTACAAGCATGTACACACACACACACACACACACACACACACACACTTTAATCTTAGCCTAGACACTTGGAGCCTCCAGAAGTTTCCTCCAAAGGAAAGAGTCTCCTGCCAGTGGGGAGGGATGTTTTAGAGAAAGCAGATTTATTTTTTGAGACTATGCCACAGAGACTGGTCTTGTACTCCTCCTAACTTAGTCTTCTGAGTTCTAGGTTTGCAGGAATGTGAACGGCAAAGAGGAATTTAATATCCTATAAACCAGATCCTATGCAGCAATCCACTCTAGCTGTCCCAGTGTCCCTGGCTGCCAAGCTCAGACAGGAGTGAGGGGGCAGCTGTCCATGTTCCACACTGTTCTTGAGGACTCAGGGGCTTCTTTGTCACAATCCTGCTGCAGCTTCAGTGCGTATGTGGGAGAGGCGAAGGCACACTTCAGAAAGCATACCTCCAGAGGCAGAGGGAAGACTGCAGAGCAGGCAAGTCTGTTCTTGGCATGCTGCTCTTGTTACAGTTGAAAGGAACAAGGGAGGACTGTTCTGCTGTGAAGCACACGATTCCCTGATGGGGACACACAGGGGTGACAGTGAGGCAGCCCCGAAGTCCTGTTGGGGCTAGACCTCAGCTTCTTTCTGAAACTTGCCTGTTCTGAGACAAAGGGCTAAAGAAATGAGAATGTTTTGATGCTCTTTTGACTTTTGTCCTTTTTTTGGGGGGGGAGTGAGGGGGGGATAAGAGTCTCATGTAGCCCAGGCTGGCCTGGAAGTCTAATGTGTGACCAAAGATAACCTTGGACTCCTGACTCCACCTTCTGAGTGCTAGGATTTCAGGTGTCACAGACACCCCTAAGAAGGACTCAGAAGGTGGCTCAATGGGTAAAGTCCTGCTGTGCAAGCGTGGGGATCTGAGTTCAGATGCCCAGAACCTACATAAAGCTGGACCCGATAGTGTGAGTGTAACCTCAGCCCTCCTATAGCCTGATAGGAGATGACAAGGAAGTCCCTGGAAGCTTGAAGTCCAGCCAGCCTAACATAGAAAGGCAGAGGTGAACTAGAGGCCTCCTCTTAACCCAAATGGAAGGGAGCCACACCCAAGATTGCCCTCCAACCTCCACACACTCATGGCCACATAAGCACACGTATAAATGAACATACACACATACGCACATGCACCTCACATGCACGATTTAAAAACAAGACAAAACTTCAACAAGAGCTCTACAGATCAGGAAGAGACATGATGAAGCCTGCCACCTGCTTCTGAAAAGACAGACAAGTGCTCTGATTGATACAGCATAAGTGTCTGAAGAGACGCACACTGGCCTTTCTGGTATCTCAACCTGTTGGTTTGGGTTTTGTTATGTTTTCATATTAGAACAGAGATCCACGGGCAGCAAAGTATTTTGCCTTCCATTAAGACTTCTGAAATCACAAATTTGAGTGGTTATGACAGTTAAAAATGCAATAGGAGATATAAATAACTCTCCTCTACTCACTACCCACTGTGCATGGCACTGTCTGGCTTCAAGAGTCCCATGGTCTCTGTTTCTTACATCATGGGGTCATTGGCACTAATGCCATCTGCCTGGGTCATATGAATGGCAGGCTTTAAAGCCAGAGAAATAAGCCCGTGACTCTGATTCAAATTTAAAAAAAATTATTGATGTATCATGGTCTTGTTTCTACTTAAAATATGTAGTTTCTACATAAATAGGGGGAAAAACACACCAGATAAACAGAATCCTAGATTTTCTTCAGTAATCTCTTCCAAAGGATAGAATAATGGCTGTTCTTCTTTTTCTTTTAACTTGTACTTTGTATTCTGTGCCTGTTGGCAAACCAGAGCAAGCAAAGAAGAGAGTGTCTCTGGGAAGTAAAACTGACCCCATCAGAAACACAGCAGGCAACATCAGGAACAAAGCCAAGACCAAGACAGGCAATGAATGGTACCAAGCTGGCATAGGAAAGGAGATGAAAATACAGAGTGGGAATTGAAGAAGGGCTGAAACCTCTCAGGAAAATAACAAGCTGAGGAGATGCTTGCCATGGCCAGCCCTAGGAGGCTGAGGCAGGAGGACTGCCCCAAGTTCAAAGCTACTTAGTGAGTTCCAAACTAGCCTACACTACACAATGATACGCTACATAAACCAACGAAGAAAACCAACAACGTGCAGGCCTAACGGCACATACCTGTCATTCCAACATTTGGGAGGTAGATTCGAGAAGATTGGAAATTCAAGGTTATCCTCAGCTGTATAGGAAGTTCCCAAGAGCAGCCTGTGCTACATGAGAGGCTGTCTTAACAACGACAACATACAAGCTCAAGACAGGGGAAGGAAAGGTAAACCTTAAGTCCTTTTGCTAAGCACACATACGGTTTTAGGTGACTTTTAAGGAAGATTTTGTTTTGGTTTTAGGTTTACCAAGACACACGGCTTCATCAATGAAGCATCCACCGTGTAACGTGCGCACGTCACACTTATTTCCAACATACTACCCAGTCAGTGAGGTTGGTGCATTTCTTTCAAAGTCCTCTTCCTAGATTCTCTAGCCAGAGCCCCTGCCCACAGTGCCCACTGGAGCGCGTCCATTTCCTCTGCCGATTCTTCTCTCAGGGCATGCAAGTCTCTTCAAGATGGAGCACATCACCCATCTCATGAACTCAGTACCCTCGTAAGTACCCTCAATACCTCAGTACCCTCAGTACCCTCAGTACCTGCAATGCTCCGAGTGCTAATTATAGGGCTGGTTGCTATAGGAACATTAAACTCCAAAGAAAGAAAACAAAACAGCAAGAAACTACTGGACTTTTGTCCTGAACCTGGCATTTCCAGCGCACTTGGCAGTGAGGGCGTTTCCACCACCGGGGGTAGCACATGTATCTGCTGGGCTAACACAGGAATGACTTCTGCCATGCAGAACCGTGTCCGCGTCTTTAGTCCATCAGTGTGTGCACATGCAACAGCCTTAGGGGACATGGGATGGAGAATGGAGCGGTAGCTGTCTCAGCCTCTCCTCTGGGCACACCTTACTACAGGTGCCATCTGCGTCATAGGGAGCTCAAGACAGCCTTCCCGATTCACTAGCTCAGTTCTCCCTGTCAAACGATGCTCATCCATCCTTCTTTCCACATGATTTCCCATCCCTTGCAAATGAAAACATTATCCTCTAAGGAACAGGGCATGTCAGAGCCATAGTCCTTATGTGACCCTCCCTTCAAGTCGTCTCCCGTAGGAGACTTCCGGTATCATCTCTCCTCTCTCACCATCCCTCGGACCCGATGTCTGGAGATCTTGAGCTGCCTGTCACTAACTGCAGCTTCGCCAGGGCCTCTGCAGTCCCTCCAAGCTCTTCTCAGTCCACGCTTTTACTTTGCGTATATTTCTGCTACTTCATCACAGTTAAAGCAAGTAGAGGTTATAGCTCTGTGGGAAAGTACTTGGCTGTGTATCTGCACGGCTCTGGGTTTTGGACTCATTCTCTAGTCCAGTCTCTGGTTTGGGTCTAGTAAGTTTCATGTTTTAAAATCTCATAATAATCTTGTACCTCCGGGGCCGGAGGGGGCGGGAGGGGGCGGGACAACACATTCCTCTGGCTTCTGATTCATTTGTCTGTCTTGTTTTGTCTGTCGGCTGTTTGTTTCGTTCAAGGGACTTTATCCTAAGGAACTGCCCAATCCTTTTGAGATTGCACATCTTAATTAAGCATGACACCAATTTTCCCAGATTACACAGATGAAACAGAGCGTCTTGCTTTTCTGAACAAAGCACTGATACAAAAACATCCAGATGTCCTTGACTTCCCTAGGCTGCTTCTAAGAGTCATTAAACTGCGTGAGAGACAGCCGCAGCCCCCAAGGCCTTTTGTGAAAGGGGACTCTTTCTAGAAGACTGTAATGCTCAAAGTCTCTTCAAGCTCTGCCTGCCGATAAGAGTTGGCTAAAAATAAGTTTACATTTCAGAAGTAGAAACTTAATTCAAGTGATCACTTTAGACATTATCTAAGAACTAGAGAATACAAAGCGGTCTATTTTCATTTTTCTTAGCTGTGCTAGGAAAGGAACTGGCGCCTCTTGAGTGCTAGGCAAGAGCTCTTCCACTGAGCTGTACCTCCAGCCCCCAAAGTGATCACGTAGCAGTCTGCAAAATCACAACGTACAAGAGCCTTTTCCTGGGCCACCGCCACTGGTCAAGAGGACACAAAAATACAACCTGTTCTTTGAGAAAGATGGAACTAGACACATATCAGCAACTGGTAAATCAAAGCCAGGGGCACAGCACCTTCTTAGACTTTGAAATAGGAGAATTTGCAAAATAAAGTCAGCCACGCTAGTAAACTTATGTAGTAAATTTTTAAAAAGCAATTTTGGGGGCTGTTGCTATGGCTCAGTGGATAAGAGTGTGGGCACTGAAAGTCCAAAGACCTGAGTTCAGGTTCTCATACCTACGTAAGATAAGCCTAGTGTGGCAGTGTGTACATGTGAGGAATCTCAGCCTTGTCTGAGACAGAGACAGGAGAATCACTGGAACTCTGGCTCCCAACCTACTCCAGGTTCAGTAGAGACCCTGCCTCTAAGTAATAAAGTGGATAGAGATAGAACAGTGATAGACACCTCACAGCCTCTTCCGGCAAACACACACACACACACACACACACACACACACAGCCTCAGTTCGATTCCGAGTCACGGGACCAACGTTGTGTGTGTGTGTGTGTGTGTTTTTTTTAAAAAAAGAGGAACCAGGATATGTTTGGTAGAGCCGCAGTATGGTGCGAGGGAAGGGGATAGCTCTGTGGGCCCATACTGAAGCATCCCTTCCCCCTAAGATAGCACGGATATAGTATGGAGGAGGGAGGGGAGGAGGAGGAACAAGAAGAGGAAGAGGAGGAAGAGGAGGAGGAGGAGGAGGAGGAGGAGGAGGAGGAGGAGGAGGGAGGAGAAGTTGGTTTCTATTATGCTGGATCAGGAAGTCAGAAGCGAGACAAAAAGCAGAAGGTGGGTACAAGCTTCAAAAGCCCATCCCTAGTGATCCACTCCTTCCAGCTAGGCTCTGCCCCCTGAATGACCCAAAGCCTTCCAAAATAGCAACATCAGATCATTTTGTTTTCCCCCAAAGACACTTGGAAATATCAAGAGATGTCTTCCATCATCCTGTCAGGGGATTACTGCCAACATAGAATAGGCAGAGGCCCAGCATGCTGTTAAATATCTTCAATACACAGACTGGCCCCCACGAGGTAGTGATACCTCAAAATATTAGTGGTGCTGAGGTTAAGAAACCTGAAACAACCGCATTCTTGTTCAATGAGGAAAGACCAGTGGCTGCAGAGGTGACTCGGTCAGTAGGGTACTTGTCTTACAAGCATAAGGACTGGAATTTGATGTCTGAGAATTATGTAAAAATAAAAAAAAGAAGGAGGAGGAGAAGGAGGAAGAGGAGGAAGAGGAGGAGGATACCCTGGCACACATTTGTAATCCCAAATCTCAGAGGGAAGAGACAAGAAGATGATCGGGGACCCACGACCACCCAGCTGAGCCTACATCAATGGAGCTCCAAGCTAATGTGAGACCTGTCTCAAAACACAAGATGTACGGTTCCTACAGAGTGACACCTGAGGTTGTCATCTGCTCTCTACTTGCTTGTGTACGAATGGGTCAGTGTCCCTCAGGTTGGCATTTAGTCTAGGCTCTGCCCCACAGTTACCTGGCAACAGCCAGGTGTGCCTAGCTCACTATAAAAGGGGCTGCTTGCCCCCTCCTCTTGCTCTCTTCTCTTGCTCTTCCCCTTACCTTCTTCCCTCTCTTTCTCCATTCCCCTCCCCCTCTCTCTACACATGCTCAAGGCTGGCCTCTACTCCTTTCTTTCTACTCTTTCTTCCTCTGTCTCTGCCTGTCTTGCTATCTCTGTTTCTGTCTCTGTCGTCTTTGTCTCTGTCTTTGTCTCTCTCTTTCTTTCTCTCTCTGTCTCTCTGACTCTAATCCTTCAACTCCCCTCCCAATGCCCTAAATAAACTTTATTCTATACTATACTGTGATTGATACCTCAGCATGGACCTGAAAAGGCACCCTCTTCCCCCACACCATACTTCCATCAAATATATCCCTGACTTTTATCTTTTTATAAAACACAGCACCTCACACCCACACCCACACCCACCCACCCACACACACACACACACACATTATGTATACATACACACAACAGGAAAAAGTGAGACATTCCATATTGTCCAGATACATGGACAAGAAAAGGAAAACATGTTGGTTTTGGTTCATTTATAATATCTACCTTGATTGCCACTTGGAACTGAACATTGTTAAGTGGTCCTAAAACAAGGATAGTTTGAGAATGGGGTTGGACTTTCTTGTCCCACCTTTACCAAACACTTTGTGATTATTTTTTAATCAACCAAACAATTCCTACTCAGAATTTGCTAATATCAAAACTAAGCAGTGTTCAACTGCAAACGACAATTGAGGTAGCTCGTGAACTCTGAACTTAACCTCACATTTCCTCAGAGGTGTAAGAATCAAGCAACTTCTGCAGAGATGGATAAGTATGCTTCGGGGATGGTTCATATTGTTCTTGGGTAATTGTTTCACAACCTCAGAAAAGAAGTGGGGTTAAGAAGAGGAAACTAAAATGCAGTCCTCCGTTATGAAAGTAACACAGCTACTTGTGGGAAAACCTGCACCCAGGGGCTAGAGATGGCTTAGCAGTTAAAGAACACTTCCAGAGGATCTAGGTAGACTCCCAGCATCCATGTGGCAGCTCACGACTGTCTGCACGCTCATTCCTCAGTGACCTGATGCCATCTTCAAAATTTCAAGGCGCCAGGCATACACGTAGTGCACAGATATACATGTAGGCAAAAACCCCGTACACAGAAAATAAAATTATAAATTAGAAACAGCAAAAAATATCAACTCTGCATTCAGTGTACAAGTATCCAGGTTTTGTTCACATCTCCACAGGGAATTCACAGAACAGCGTAGTGCCAGCATTAATCTGTCCTTCCATGTTTTACATTCTGACTCCCATTGGGGGCTAACGTAAGCAGCATCAGGATTCCTTAAACACATGACAGTTAGTTGGATAACCAAGCTAGCTACTAAGTGATTAACGGGTGGGTAGCATACACAGTGTGGACACACTCGATGAGAGGCAGTTTATATTCTGAGCAGACTGCCATGGAGTAGAACAGGAAGGAGATCACGGTATTTCTTTATGCAACTCAGAATGGGACATAACTTCAAATTCATGAATTGTTCTAGCGGTAGGGCTAACAGTGGATGTCATAAACGGAAGGCAGTTCTAAGATCTCTTAACAGAGTCTTAAAATACCCAAATGCACTGACTGATGCATATCTACCAGATGGGGTTAAAAAAAAAGTAAGTGATAACTCTCAGGACTTACCAACACATCTTTCTGATGGCTTACATCTGAGGCTAAATGACTAGAGAAAGGAAACTGTGATAGCATTTTTATGACAGTTGGCACGAATGGTGATTGACAGTCCTGGGAAGCATCCTCTAAGTATTTTATGCAAATGACCTCATCTGGTCTGCAGAGCTCATTGGATATAAGAAAACAGAGACAGATGGTTAAATGACATGTGTCTAATGTCACAGAGACAGGAAACAACTAAGCCAACACTTGATTAGGCCCTGACTCTGAAACTCATATCTAACGGGGTCATGTGTTCTGCTGTAACCCACAGGCTGTCATGAGAGCTGAAATTTCCATAGCATGCAATGCAAATAAGGAAGGGGCCCCTCTTCTTCTGAACTAGGAGATCTCATGCTTGTAAGTTGCACCTCAAAGTAAATGAGGAAGGAGAAGTGGGGGTTGCTTCATGTGGCAGTGAGTTGTTCTGTCGTGGGAAGGTCATATAAACAACTTCAAAGCCTTCATTTCTAACTTAGTCAGCAATCAACCAGGGAAGTGGCAGAGCCTCCTGTGAGAGATAATGCTTCACTAAGGAAAAGCTATTCAGTGCTGGTCAGGGCCCTCCCTGGGAATTCTGCTGCCCCATGGAGATTTCCATTCAACAGATATGTGTGCCCTTGGGATCTGCAAGAGCCCTATTCAAGACAAAGACCTGCCTGTCCTCTGAAAAATTTTCCAACATTTCTTTCCAAATCCCGGTTTCAAATATTACATTTTTTGTTTTTGACTTGGGCATGTTCAGCTCTTAAGGTTAAATTTGCTGTTGCTTTAACCTTCGTGTCATCACATTTTATCGTGGTTCTCCTAATGGTTTCTGATGTTCTAGAGAGGGTAAAATGTATTGTGTTGTCTTTGTTGGGGGGTTGTGTGAACACCAGTGTGCACAGGTGAGTCTGTGTTTACAAATGATTGCATACATTTTCACATGTTTAGGTAGAGGCCAGAAGACAACTTCTGGTATTGTTTCTCAGGTGCTGACCCCCTGTTGTGGTGGAGGGGGGGTAGGGGTTTTATCTTTTTGTTTTTTAGACAGGGCTCTCACTGGGATCTGGAACTCACCACACAGGCCAGACCAGCTAGCCAATGAGCCCACAAATCTGCCTTTCCAGCTTTGGGGTTATAAGCTATATGTTGGGGTTATAACCATACCCAGATCTTTCATGTGGATTCTGGGGCCAAACTCAAGTTCTCACCCTCACAAGGCAAGTTCTTTACCAACCTCAAAAATATTTTAGTGTCAAAATTAAATTCATTGAACGGAATAAAAGGAAAACCAAGACTATGGGGTTTATTAGATCAAAATCAAGCACACAGAATTAAAATTACACAGTGCTAGTAAATAATATTAGTAGTAAGATCTTACATACTCTAAGCAGAACATTCATAATACATTTTAATAGCACAATTATTAGCTTGCTTTTTTTTTGTTTTTTTGTTTTTGTTTTTGTTTTGTTTTGTTTTGTTTTAATAGAAGGCCAGAAGTAGCAATGGTAGATCTATTTTGTAGGTGGGAAATTTGAGACAGAGAATCATTAAGTAACTTTTCACTCTAGCTTCAAGAACTACCCTGTGCCTATCTGTCACTTACACACTCCAGACTAGACTAGCCCAGCCAGTCTGGAGCTGCATCCTCTTCTGCTTCCTCCACCATATCCGTTCTCCAAGCTACACCAGAGCGATGTCTCACTAACCAGAAGTTGATGATGTCACATCTCTGCTTAGAATACACGCAGCTTCTGGCTATCCTATTTGGAGTGAAATCTGCATTATTTGATTTGGCCAATGAGACTCTGGATGACCTGATCTGTGACTCCTTTCTCCCTCCTTATTGCATCCAGCCCTCCTCTCCCTTACCTACTTCAGATACTCTGGCCTTCCACTGTTCCTTCTACACACTGTACCTGATCCTGACACACCTGGACACCAGGCTCCTCTGTGTTTTTTATGTTTCAGTGGTCCCATCTCAAGAACGATTTTGTTTTCTTCAGAAAAATCTCTCCTTCAGAAAAATCAGTCCAAAGGGCTGGAGACACGGCTCCACATTTAGGAAGCCCTTACTCTTTTTTCTAGAGGATCAGGGTTCAATTTCCAGCAGCCACTCAGTAGGTCACACTCATCACTAAGTCTGGTTCTAGGAACCCTTCAAGAGTACCAGGGACACACAAGATGCACATACATGCATGCAGGCACGCATGTATACACAACAGAAGTAAATAAATGTAAGAATGGAGGGATGAGTCTGAGACGTTGGGCTCCTGCTATCTGCCTGAAACAGGTCTACACATTTACGCCCATTTCTAGAGCACTACACTACAGCTCTTGGCTTGTCTTCAAAACTTTTACTACTGTCTGACTCATCCTAATCAGTTCTTGTTCTTTTGCTTATTTCTTGACTCCAGAATTCTTTGACACTAGAAAGTTTATCTAACTTTCTGTTTCATATTCATGCCCTAGTACACTCTATCTGTCTATCTATCTATCTATCTATCTATCTATCTATCTATCCATCCTATCTACCTATTATGTGTTTCAGATCGAATCAGGCTTTCTTTCACGTATTAGTCAAGTACTCTACCACTGAGCTATACCCCAGTCCTCGGTTATTTTTACTGAAACATGATCTTTTTGTAAAACTCAAGTCAGCCTTAAACTCACTAGAAAGCCCACACTGGCCTTGAACATGTGAGATCCCCCTTTTTTAGTCTCCCCAGCACTGGAGATACAGGCCTGAACCACCACATCCGGCAACAAAGGTTTGACACGGATGAATGAAGGAATGAATGAACACAGCTTTTGCTAGGAACAAGCTGCAAATGAATGCAATGACTATTCTTACAGTAATTTCTCTCTTTCTTAGATACTAAGTTCACTTAAAAACAAAAGCTCTACAAGTCCATGTGAGTCTGTTATTAATATATATGTATATATATATATATGTGTGTGTGTGTGTGTGTGTATAGAATACAATATACAATATAATACATAATATATAGAATACAGAATATGATAGATGATATATAATAAAATGTATGATGTATTATAACATATATATGATAATGATGTATGATATATATATAATTGTATAGTATATATAATATATACTATATAATAATGTAGTATATAAGTTGGTTTTACTTGTTATTATTATGTTATATTCAATTATTTAATATAATTATTATATATAATACATAAGATATATTGAATATTTTGTTTATATTATGCATTATGTAATATGATATAATATTCTATATTATTAATAGTGTATCATATTAATATTAATATATTATTACATGTTATATATTGTTATTGTATTGTGTGTATTATATAATTATAATTAATATTTATATCACATAATATCATATGTAATATGATTGTATATCATATAATATATAAATATTATAAAATATAGTATATTTTATAATTACATATTATATAATATGATGTGTTATATATTTATTCTTTTCATGAAATTTATCACAGTCGTGGGGATTGCAGGCCACAGGTGGCTGATACTTGATTGAGGAAACTCAGTAAGAACCATTCTCCTTCCCATGCCAGCAGACCACAGAGCTTCCTCAAAATCCTGGAGCAACATAACTTAGACCCACATGTTCCCTCATTTAACTTCTTTGTATCCAATACTTCCTCATCCAGGCTTTACTCGGTAGAAAAGGCTCTGTGCTTTTTAGGGTCAGTGGGTCAGTCAGGCTTGGATCTACTCCTAATCTTGAATCATGAAAAACTGGCAGGCTTAAGATACAGTGCTGGGGGTGGAGGGTGCTTGAGAGATAAATCTATTATTAACAGCACTGGATGCTCTTCTAGAGGACCTAGGTCCAATCCCCAGCACCAACACGACAGCTCACAGCCATCTGAAACTTCAGTTCCAGGGGATGTAGTGCTCTCTTCTGCCATTCTCAAGTACCAAACACACATGGTACAGACTTATAGGCAGCACCCAAGATACATAAAATGAACACACACACATATAGCAAATATATATATATATCAATACATCAATACGTCAATATATACATATACATCTATGAATGACTGGGGACATATCTTAGTTTGTAGCCTGTTGGCCTAGCACACCAGGGTTCATCCCTGGTGCCTCATAGAACAGGTAGAGTGCCTCAGGCCTGGGATCCCACAATCCAGGAGATAAAGAAACCAATGCCAGCAGCTCAAGGTTATTTGCAGCTATACAGAAAATCCCAGCCTGGGCTACTTATGACTTTCCTCAGGAGGACAAGAAATAAGAACAAGAAAGTCCCCCTTGAAGAAGTCCTTCCTAAGGATCCCTATTCCAAGAACCCCACCGGCTCTTTGCTTAATGCTGTAAGCTGAGGCCATCTCAAAGAGGATGCTAAATTGTTTGTTTACAAACAGAATGAGGGGGTGGTTTAGTTAGATCCCTAGGTGTTCTTTCTGACTAATGAACAGACTGGAGGGAATGAAAGGCCAGCTGCCTGGCTGTGAGGGAATCCTGGACCAGCCCAGGATTCACAGGGGAATCCTCAATTGCTTAATGAGTGACTGAGACTCATTAAAGTCCCTCCTCACAAGCTGTCAGAGGCACAGAATGTAGAGCATTCAGTCTCAGGGTCACTGAGGTCAGTGTCAGCCTGAAATAATAGTCCATGGTACCAGTTCAAGGAAACATCAGTACATGGTGTGGGTCCGGTTCTGTGTACAAACGTCTAGGGAAGAAAAAAAAAATCCTCAACTCCCCATGGCAAGGAGATGAAGCTGGCATTCTCAGGATGCTAAATCGGTAAGTTTTCTCTTTTCTATAAGGCTACTAGGGTCCCCTCAGTAAGAAAAACCTGTCTGAATGCTGGCAGTTCTCCTGTATCCTCCAGATCTCCTCTTTGTTTTGACTCCTGACCCAGAAATTCAATGTCAAACAAAAGTTGCTTGCCAGCCCTCCTTGCTTCAGGGAATACACACACACACACACACACACACACACACACACACACACACACACGCCTCCTGCTCATACACCAGTCTCTCAGCTCAGCAATTTCATTCGGATCAAGTGTAATTTATGCATGTGTAGTTTGGTAACGTGTGCCACCCAAATCAGATTTCGTGCCCTTTAGAGGTGACAGCTCCGTGCGAGTAAAAGCCTGCCTTCCTTCCTTCCTTCTTTCCTTCCTTCCTTCCTTCCTTCCTTCCTTCTTTCCTTCCTTCCTTCCTTCCCACGACCGACCTGGCAGTGATTCCCATGGGATAGAATGGAAGCCTCAAGAGGACCATGTTCCGTGTTGTTTGTTTGTTTGTTTGTGTTTGTTTGTTTGACTTGTTTGGCTTTATACAAATTCAGCCTTAAAAGTGGAATAACCATCATTTCATCTGGCCAGCAGCCGGATGCTCCGAGTGCACTGTTTTATTTTATAATTCTGTTCGCAAACTTCTTAGATCTGGGATATTCCTCGTAAGGAAGTGTAAGAACAACACATTTCCCTGCAGCGCTGGATTCATCTACCACCCCCTCGATTCTGAATTCTTGGGAAGCAACCCGTTACCTCCGAGCAACAATTTTGGAGCCCTGTTTCTAAGGACCTCCGAGGTGAGTCCTAAACCAAACAGCAGGACATTGAGACTCCAGCCCACCCTCCCTGCGGACCACCGCAGCAGCCCAGTGACAGCTCCACAAGCCCACAGCTCAAGCCTTTTCCTGTCCTGAAGTTCCTTACCTGGTCACTGCGCTGACTCTCTGGTACCCGGAGTCCTGGGAGCAGCACTGCTACCAGCGCGAATCAGATCCTAGCACCGCAGGCTTCCGGACAGTCGTTTCCCCCCAGGGATAGAGTAACTCAGACGTGGGTTGAGCATACGGACTCTTAAAATCTACCTTTAGGCTCGACCCTGCCTTCCTCGTGTTGCTGTGCAGGAGGTACTGGGAGGAGCTTGGTGGCCCGGCCTCCTGACAGCTCCTAGTTGCTGCGACTCAGGTTCACATCAGCTCTAGCTCCAGGGCCAGCCACCGCTTGGACCTCCTCAACTGCCCATGCGTGAATCCTGACAGTGCTTGGGGAGTGATGGGCGCCTAGTTTCCTAGTCTGACACCGGTTTTTCACCTAGTTCGCGACGAGCTGTGCCCATCCCCAAGCCTATCTTTCTAGTTCCATCCTGTTCTCGAAATCCGCTAAATTCACAGAATCACTGCCCACCGGTGGAGAATCTAAAAGGTTCTGGGCAGCTCGTATTTTGATACTTTGTACCCAGAATCCGGCTTCACTCCTGGAGGAGTGACTGTGTTCCAGACTAGAAGGCCAGTCACTACCTGACTGTTTTTGCCTTGATGACTTTGAGGGACGTAGTAATTGAAGAGTCCGTCTCATATAGCTCAGTCTGACTAGGTTATTAATTGCTTGATGTAAAGGCATTTCCATGCAAATACAAACATTCCCTCCAAGGGCGTGGGGGTGGGGATGGCGATGTGAAAGCTTCAGTAGAGGAGCAGAAATTTGGAAGATTCTTGAGGGCTCCTTCTCAGACGTATAAAAAAGTGTAAACAACGGGGGGGCGAGGCGGCGGGGGATTGGAGACTCTGTGAACGGAAGAACTGAGGAGAGATTTGGCTTGCTAGGATGCATGCAAATATGCCGGGAGCTCCAGGGTTGCGGCTTTAATGAGTCATCGCTCTCACCCACGGTGTTGTGTGGCAGTGATGCAGTTGCTCCTTCCTGCTCCCGTGAGCAACCCTCGATCCAGACTTCTTTTAGGAGCCCTAATACCAACTCACTGGTTCGCCAAGTTAGACATTGGGGAAATTGTTCTATGGGTCAGTCTGGGTTTCCTTTCTGGGTGCATTAACTCGTGTGTTGTATCGCCCCACAAAGGCTGTCACACAACCCTGTTTTCTCCTCAAACCCGTCTTCTAATAATTTTTGAACATCTTCATCTAACGCTATTTAGAAACTTTAGGGAAATTAGGTTGAAATTTCTATGTTGTTTTACACTTCTGATTATTTTTGGTTAGGTTAAGTTTCACTTAGTCTTTATGAGCTTTTAAACAATGATTTTCTGCAGGTGAGAGGGTGGATAGTTGAGTATGGAGTAGTCGTGACGGTACAGAAAGGAGCTCAAAGTTGGAACAAGACACCACAAGACCAAGTTCTTAGCACCGAGATTCATTTGCCCTAGGGTGAGACAAATATGTGTGTGTGTGTGTGCATGTGTGTGTGTGTGTATACACATGTATATCTACACACAAAATTATATATATATATATATATATATATATGACAGAGGACAAGGTGGAAAGGAAGAGAAATAAGGTAGAGAGGGGAGAAAGGGACAAAGGAGAGTAGGAAGGGACTGCCTCTAGATAAAGAAGAGACAGATGTGGCCCAAAGGAAAATGGTGTTTTTTTATAAAAGGAAAAGGGAAACTTAAATGAGGTGTTTCATTCTAATTGAGTGTATTAATTAGGTGGGCCAAAAGGAGGCTTCTGATTGCTGAACTGTAATATTTTGATAGTTGAACCTTGGTAGTCAACCTCAGGAGGAAGAAGTGGCCAAATAAGGAACTGATTAAGGTGGCTAGCTTTAAGAATGTAAAGAACAGTTTAGCATAAACTTTAAGAATGTAAGAACAGTTTAGCATAAACTTTAAGAATGTAAGGACAGTTTGGCAAGACAAAGGGATGGGGGAGAAGGACGGGGGCTGCCAGAGCCACGTTTGCCTTGCTCAGGCCTGCTAGAGCCCCTTAGGATGGGAACACAGTAACCGAGAACTACTTGTAGGATGTTTATAGAGGCCTGCAGGTGATAATCAGTGGTAGGGCACTTGCCTAGTATGCATGAGGTCCTTAAGGACCAGCCTGCCTCCATTTTAGTAAAGACAAGCTAGGTTCATTCCTGTTTATGATTAAACCTGTTTCTCAAAGTTTGGGCTATGCTCTACCTGTAACTGTGAAACTGAAACAGGCGCCACATTGTTATACATTGTTACTAAGTCTCGGTTCCTTACAAGAAGTGTCTGTTTCCTATGCCCAGTGTGTCCTGAAAGCTATGTTTTTCTGTCTACACTGCTCTTGTAACCCCGTGATGAACGTTCATTCTTTTGCCTTGCTAAACTTCTGAACCTGTGACATATGCTTGCCCTTTTGCCTTAGAAAGCATGCCTTCCCAGATACTCTGACGACTCTCCTTCCACATGTTATATTCCTGCACTTCTTTGTCTTCTTTTTAACAGTCCATTATCCTGGCAGCTGTTTTCTATCACAGTTTACCCCACAGAAACCCTTGAGGCCTGAGTTCCCTGCTCTTCCGTCTAGGTACTAATAGCTAACTATCCCCATAATCGGGGCCTCAAAAACTGGTGAGGGTCTGCTCCCTGAAATCCCGCTTTTGGGAGAGACAACTGGTCAGTCTAAGTAAAGTTTACTTTAATCATAATGTTGCGGAAATGCTCCCCACCCCACCAATGTCAGGTCTAGGGTAACTTTAACTACAGATGGTTCTGTAATGCCTGCTCCAGAAATGAACCATGCCTTTGTTTCAAAAAGTTGTATATAACCATCTTGCAACCCTCCCTATGTTTCAAAAGGTTATATGACCATCTATGACAACCTTGTTATGACTGTGTGTTATGACTAATAGATTTCTCCGTCAACTCAGTATGCCACTTCAAGGTGAATCAAATCTATAAAGGTAAATTTATTGAGAGACAGATAGCAGGCTGCTTCACAGATCTCACAGGAGGAGTTATGTGGAGTTGAACACCTGGATTAAGGCAAAGGGGTTTCGTAGAGCTGAGGCAAGGAGTGATAGCGTGTCAGCTCATAGCTGGGATTATGTTCATACATGGGCAAAACCTGACACCTCCCACCCCCACCCCCCGGTGGTCACTATTGTGTGGGTTGCCAGAAACTGAAGATGAGGGATGATGATTGTTAGACAGTCTTCTCCTTGAGGGAGGGGATCAGGGAAGGACTGCAGACAGGGTTTCATGGCTTGGCGGGGGGGGCAAGGAGGTGGAGGGGGTGGGGGTGGTGAGAAGGTGTTCACTTAACATGACTATCTTTTTATGTCCACCTTGCAACCCTGTCTTTGTTTCAGGAGGGACTAACTTGTTATTCTTATGGTCTGCTCCCGTAGCCTTCCCTATTTTTCCTTTCCTCTGAGTTTTAAAAGCCTTCTCTTCCTCACTTCCAAGACTGACCTCTGGAACTCCACCTTAGGAGGAGGCAGCAGCTGTACATGAATAATAATAATGATGATAAAAAGCTTGTTTTAATTAATTGCTTGCTTTAATGAATTTGGCCATGATGGTTTGGGCACTTGGTCTTTTTCTCCTCCCATCTTTGGGATTAACAGTCCTAGGTTCAGCCTTCAGTTTCACAAAATAACATTTGTGGGGTTTAAACAAAACCCAAACCCAAAGAAACAAACAAGGTTAAGATATGGCTGTAGCTCACATGGGAGCAAATGAAGAGGGTGAGAACCTGGAAGTGATATGGAATCTTCCTGGATATGTGGGATGCTTTCTTGTGGTACACCTTTCCTAGTGGCGTCTTTAATGCGGGGACAAGGAGAGGAAGGTCACCTGTGCTTAGAACCTGGGAGGGAGATGAAGAAGAGCCAGTTTCCACTGGCCACAGCAGGGCAACTACACACATTAAATCATAACAGTTGACAGAACGCACAAGCTCTCTGAAAGTACAAGCCTGATCAAGTCTCAGTATGGAAAGGCGAGATAGACATGAAGTCCCACCCCTAGATAGAGTTATTGGCAATTGGTAGCTTCTGATAGAGGGACAGTCAGCTTTCTTTAAAAATGTTGTACACTGGTAGGTTGACCACGCTCCAGTGGAAGTTCACACACCCATGAATATATGGGCAGCACCAATGGACTTGACCTATGGGGCGGGGGAGGTGCAGAGCTTTGTAGATAGGGTGGAGGGGGTGGATCTAGGAGGAGTTACAAAAATGCCAAGAATAAATCTTTTTAAAAATGATATAATATACTCATTTCCCTGAAATCTAATCAAAATAGAAAAATGAAAGTCAGAAGTAGATAGTCTTTCATAAGCCTGTTGTGGGGTATCCTCCAGAGAAGACTGCTCAGACATGGGTTTAAGCCAATAGAAATTTTTTAATAGCCGGCCATCAACTACACTAGGTGTTTAGGTTTCAGTGTAGCCCTGAGTTGATATACTTCAGTTAGAAAAAACAGTCAGAGGCAGAACTACTGAAGTCAAAAGTAAGGTTAGTATATTTAATTTCCCAGAATTATGGACATTGATGCATTACTAGGCCTTTGTTTTCATTTCCGTAGGTGGTGCTGTCCACATGCTGGTTTTAAGATCTGATTGGGATTACATCATGGTCTCAGTTGTACTAAAGTCTGGAGCCCTGTTACATTCTCCGCTGGTCTTAGTGACGGAGTCAAATTGTTGACTCATCCTGCTTTAAAGAGGTGTAGTTGTTTCTAAGGACCATTAATTTTACTGAATGGATACACAGTTGGCCCATAGTTTAAGATACAGGGCTCCACCAGTAATTCATTCAAAATGAGAATTAAAGGCCCAGCCAAGGCTGATAGCAGAGTAGCTAACCCTGGGGCAACAAGAGAACAGAAACTGGTATTAATTATCTGGTTAACGTCTTTGTCTCTCTAAATTACTCCTGATCAATTAGCATGGAAACAACATTTTTTTTTCTCCAAAGACAGACATAATTTCCTTTATCTCATGAGAAGCAAGTCTAAGCCTCTCTAATTTTGTAGGACCAATCCTTCAAGGACTCTAACTTGTTTTGATACCTTTAGGTTCTCATCAGCCTAGTCAAACCATTAGTATATGCCCAGCAAGTAGTCTCAGGGACTCGGTGATATCACTATTATCCAGATGAGTTAACCTGTAAGGCAGAACAGCAGGCATTGGAATAAAGGGAAGTGTATAGGATATTAGACAAGTATGGATATTAGACAAGTTTTCAGCCTTGTAAGTCCTCTAATTTTAAGTTTGACTGCCCTCAATCACAACGAGTTTTGTCAGTCAGTGAGCTGATGGTCTAGGGTCTGGTTAGTTCCTATTTCTATGTGCCACAGGAAGTAGGGGGTGTCTAAGCATAACCAGTAATCCTGGCTGATTTCTGGGAAGAATTAGCTAAGCAGCCAGTAGACCTTGTCAGGAATGGAAAACAGGGATGGGGATCCTTAGCTTCCTGGACTCTGGACCTGGGTGTGTTTAGAACAACTTCTAGTAAATCTAACTTCAGGGTCCTTTTCTGTGGTGTAGATTATGAATCCCCAGGTTTTTCCTGTTTCCCAAAGGCCAGAATATTTTTAAGGGATTTTCAAGGAAGCCTTAGTTTCATAATCCCAAGTTTTGAATCTATGTCTGAAATTTTATTTATTAACTGCGAGATTTGGATATGAAAACCAGGCCTTTCTCAGACCCCATTGCTAGGAGGAAACCTGACCAGAGAATCAGCTCCTGGAGGAGCTTTTTAGTGGTTTCAGTCCATGTGAGAAACACTTCTATCCACCCGGAAAAGCTATCTATAAAAATAAGCATGTACTTTTATCCTCTCCTGGTAGACTAGATCTCAGTGAAATCAGTTTTCCCAGAGCTTGCCAGATCAAGTTGACCTATCATTTGACCCTCTTCCTGGGTAAGGGTTCTCTGTTTTGGATTTATATCAAGCACAAACCTGGCATCTGGCTGAGACATCCATACTAAGCCATCTTGCCTATGTATAGCATACCTTGACCTGAGCAACTCAGAAAGTTTTGTAGACCCCAGCTGAGTATGAAGTGGAAATTTCTGATTTCTTTGGAGACTCAGTTGTGTCCTGTGATGTTTTTCTGGAAACTGTCTTATGAGAGGATGTTTTTTGCTGAAGCAAACCCGTGGAAAGATGTTTTGCTGAGAACAGACGTGGTGTTTTTCTGGAAGCAGCCTGGAAAAAGGGCATCTGATATTTTGCTAGAGTGGATACTTGAGAGAACACGTGATTTTTTGGAAAGAGTATAAATATAACCCAACAGACAGTTGGCGTCACTGTGTGGTATTGGTTCACCTTGCCATTCTTTGTTGGTCATCATTTGTTGTCATTTCATAGAGAGAAACACATCAAAAAAACTTCTGGTGGTATTCTGATGGTTTCTTGGTGCTTCAGTTCACTTTTGGAAGAGCTTCTCAGTTTCTTCTGACTCAACCCGCCACTGCTGATTCACAAATGGTGTTTGGGAATGGATTGAGCTGTCGCTGCTGATTCATGTGAACTGAACTGCTGATATCCTGACAATGCAGATTAAAATTGCTCCAAAGAACTATCTCTACACATCCTCCACTGCTCTGTTAACCTTTCTTTTCCACTACTTGAGAACCTGCTCGGGCTAGAGCAGAAGTTAGAGCTGTTTTTAAAGCCTCAGATGTCTTTGGTTTAGTCTCAGTCCACATTAGGGCTCAGTTTGTGTTGATGTGTAGAGGCCTTGCTATTTCTTGCAAACTCTGATCCAGAGGTAGCAATACCTAGCTGCACCTAGGGACTCATGAGCCTGTCTCTTAGTGTTTGGAGTTGCCATCTGGAGGCTAATGACAGCAATCCTACACTGAGACAGGCTCGTTTTTTGTCTGCCGTCAGCTGGGAGCCAAGATAGGGAGTCTCTGATGTACAAAGTTGGGCTTTCTTAGCTGACATTTTGTAGCCCAAGGTCTATAACTGACAGAAGTCTCTTAGTGTCTCTTTTATAATATAGTTTAATATATATATAATATATGGAAAACCTATCACAGAAGAGAAGGATATCCGCAGTTAGTGTCTCATCAAATAGGATTGGAGAATTTTTAAACCTTTGGGGCAAGCTGGTCCGTGTAAGTTGACTGCTGTAGCCTCCCTCTGAGCTTGTCTATTTCAAAGCGGAGATGGGTGGGCTCACCTCTGCCAATGGGAGGTTGAAGAACACATCTTTCATGTTCAAGACAGCATATGTCTATTTCTCTGGAAGAATCGGATTTACAGAAATCAGAAGTCCCAGGTTTCTTCACAGGCAGGTGAGGCGTATTTCAGGGTAGCTGGTAGGGCACCAGGATGCTTGTCTCTCCAAGCCAGGCAATATGGCCAGCAATTTTCCCCTTTTGTTTCCAAGGTCATTGAGTATAGTTTAATTTGGTCGGGAATAGCTTAACTGGTAAATAGAAACTTGAGGGTCCAGTCCTGGGGTGTGGGGAATTGATTATTGCCCCTCCCCCCAGGAATCTTTGTTGTCAGTCTGAGAGACAGTCCCACTGTGTCTTTGATTGGAAATAGAGCTTTCATCTAGGAGGTAGTCTTCTGACAGAGGGTAAGATACCAACATTTTACCGGGTATCTGTAAGTCTCACTGTGTTTGATCATCAAAAAAAATGTGACAAAGTGTTTATGCAAAAGGTCTTGTCTCTCAGTTGATTTTCTGTTGTTAAACACCTCTTGCTCTATCTCTAACAACGGGGATCTTCTTATACTTTTAAATTGTTCTGACTTTTTATAACTCTTTCCCAATATCTGAGGCCAAACTGAGTGACGAAGGAAATCATTTTAGCAATTGTCTTTAACTCTACTAAAAAGGACCTAGAAAAAAAAAAGGTTTAAAGTCTCCTTGGTCAGTGTTGAACAGAAGGGAAAATCTGTTCTGAATGGACTCTGTGTTGTTCGGCAGCAATACATCTGCCCAGCCCAAGAGCATTTTTTAAAAAACTTTTTTTCAGAGAATGGTGGGTTTTAGTTTTCTAATTGCAGATCACTGGTCAAAAGGAGACATAAATCATGAAAAATAAAGATATAGGACTTTTTCTTTTTCTTTTCTTTTGAGCTCAGTCCAGGAGAAGCAACAAAAGAAGCAAACGCTCCTGCTCACAGAGTGGGAGAGGTAGTAGGCTGTGTGTGTGTGTGTGTGTGTGTGTGTGTGTGTGTGTGTGTGTGTAGGAGGTGTTCTCTGGGCAAGCTGGCAGAGAGAAAAGAATTCAGGACTGTAGACAGAATCTCTATGTCTGTTTGGAGGCTTCACCTCCAGATAAATGCAGTGATTTAAAGCACTGAGCAGCTGGGCAGTGGTAGCACACACCTTTAATCCCGGCACTCAGAAGGCAGAGGCAGGAGGGTCTCCGTGAGTCCTAGGCCAGCCTGGTCTACAGAGCTATTTTCAGCACAGTCAGAGCTACACAGAGAAACTCTGTCTTGAAAACAAACAAACAAACAAACAAACACACACAGAGAACAGATAAACCTGGGCTTGCATTCAGCTCAGGGAGTTTACCTCCAAGGCCTTGGGCAAACTAAACAGTCGTTAAATGCCCCAGTTACCAAATCTACCAACTGAAAATAATAGCAACTTCTGCATGAAATGCTTTCCTTGAGAATTAAAAGGGATAATCCAGGCAAGGGTGAATGTGTACAACTAATCCCAGCAGTTGGACTGTGGATATAGAAGGATAAAGGGTTAGAGGCCAACTTTGGATACAAGGCAAGACCAGTCTGGGTCGTCTGAATGAGACTCTGTCTCAGTAAACAAACAAGTACAGAGATAAACAGAACAATGTGTATAAATGTTTTGAATAATAGTTGGAAAGCAAAGTGAGCATGTGATGGATGTTAGCTACTTAGACGTATGTAAGGTATATGTTGTTGTAATTATTTAAAATCAGCCTCTGGTCAAGCCGACTATCTAAGCTGCAGTGGCTCTGCCTAGCTCAGCAGCCATGTTTCTTGGCCGGAGGCCACAAGCGCGTTGCAGCTAGAACCGGCTGGCCAGAAACACCAGCCCTGCCACCCACGAGACACCAGCATGGGAGATGGCTCTGCTAATCTTCCACACTGTCTCCGCGAGGCTGGGCATTGCCCAGACCATTCTGCCATCCATGTGAGCCCAGTAAGAGAAAGAGACTCTAATGCTTAAAGATTAATCAAAGGCTTTATATGTTTGGTAATAATTAATAACAAGATGCCCACTCAATCAGAGGTGTAACCCAATACACAACCTAGATATATCAACTACCTTTGACAGTGGGAGACATGTGAACATCAGCCTCCATTTTCCCTTCTCTCGTTCTCCTCTCCTGTCTCCTAGCTCCTCCTCTTCTTTCTCCTCTTCCTACTCCTCCTCTTCCTCTCCTTACTCCTCCCACCTTAACTCCTCCTACAGGTATGCATATTCATAAAATATATAGGAGAGTTAATTCATAGATAAGTAAATGAGAGATTCTAACATCGTAGGTGGGATAGGAGAACGATCACTGAGGCAGAATGACAGGAGAAGCTAAGAGAATAACAGATAAGAGCCTGGAACCTGAGGTCCATGAATTGAAAGGTGAAGCAATCCCAGGGGATGAGAAGTCCAGAATGGTACCTCCTCTGGGTTTCTAAAAAAACAACGAGGAATCTCCTACTCAACATTTTAGCCAGGTCCAAGGTTGGTTATCCAGTACTAGCACTGGCTTTCATATCTTACTGATGGTAACTCCACACCTTTTGTGGATTTTATTTTCTTCATTCACTTAAGGGATAACTGTGAGTATCAAAACCCATTTGTATGCTTTCTGTATGGGGCTGTGGGCATAGACTGCAGAACTGTTCTTTGGAGTATAACCTTGAGATTATACCACAGACTCAATACAGATGTTTCCTGTCAAGTATCCTGTCAAGTCCAAGGCTCCTGGGTGTCTCAGTGTTATTGTGACTGAGTCACCAGCTTCACCTGGTTGTGAGGTATCTGATTATCTACTTGAGTCATGTGATTGTCTAGCTGTGAGTTATTTGATTCTACGTTTAGGATATCATTCATTTACTCTGTCATGCTGATTAAGAACTCAAAAACTACATCCTTGATATTCTCAAAATTCTTGCTGGTGTGAATTGTACATGCTCATGGGAAATAGTATTTATTGTCAAGTCCATGTAGAGTAAGATTTTCTCCTTACTCTATGCATGTAAATGCGTATTATTATAAACATTAAAGTTGTTTATTGTATTTATAGTGTACTGTTTTTATTTAGCAGTATGACACTGTTGTCCTTCGGAGCCAGTGTAACTACGTCTACAGTATCAGTTTCAAAGACTATAGATTTCTCCCTTGTTAGTGAAAACTTGGGTTGTTTACAGTGTTTACATTCTTGAAATGGTACTTCAGTGAACATCCTCGAAACTGAGTCTTCATGCATATTTATAGTTCTTTCTTCATTATAAATACCTAGGAATGAATTTTATGAGGCAGAATGTGTGGGTTATTTTCATCTATTTCTCCTTCATCCATGGGTGTCCTGATTGAACCCAGAATAGACTTTGTTACTGTGGAGAAGTTATTTCTTCATAAAGAGAGTGTACTGAGAGATCTGTACAGATTCGACTTCCTCATTCTGAAACCCTCAATGTTTCCCACTGCACACTGGGAGAAATACAGTCTAGTCATGCTGATGCGGCAGGCATGTCCTTGCAGCATCTGGCCTCATTCCCCTCCCTCTGGCAGTCTTCCATAGTCAGCTCAGTGTACATTCAGCCCCGCTGGATTTCATGCCACTGGGCATCTCCTTTGCTGGCAGGAGTTGGCTTTCTTTGTAGCTATTCGGGCCCTGGCTGGAAGCCACGAGGATTAGCTGATGAGTGTTAATAAGGGGCTGCTGATAAAAGGAGAAACAGAATTCAGGGAGCACAGCCCACAGAGCACGGTACATTGCTCTTCATCAAGCAGCACTGAGAGCCCCGGTCAGCCATGCTGTACCTGAAGGAGCAAGTGCAGAAAGCAACGACTGGGACTTGGCCAGCATTGCTCTACAGAGAAAACCACCTGACAGGGCTGTGACCTTCACAGCCAGGCTGGCAGGCCTTCCCAGGGAGTCAGTGTTCTAACCCCATTCTTTGTCCCCCCCCCCCAATCCAGCTGGAAGTTGCTGGCATAAGAGTCCATGGTTGGTCTCCAGATAGGTCGGCCTTTATCGGACAGAACAATTGGGGATAGATATAATGAGACAGATGACACTTCCAACTGATTCCAAAATGCTGGGTCTCAAAGCACTTTGTGTATTTTCAGGCCATTTGACCCAGTCAGAATTACATTTTTTTTTTCAATGTCTTACTTCCTTAAATATAGTAATACTCCCATCAGGAGGGATCTGACTTTCTTCACATGCATTATGAGATTTCAGTGTAAATTTCTCTCAAAAGGATTTCCTAGGGCTAGGGTGATTGTTCAGTTGGTAAAGTGCTTGCTTTTCAAGCATTAGAATCTGAGTTCAATTCCCTAGGACCCACATAACAACAACAATAACAACAACAACAACAACAACAACAACACCTCAAAGGAACAATGAGCCACGGTGATGGGAGAGGATCCCTGCTCTGGGGAGCCAGAGACAGGTGGATCTGTAGGAATTGCTGCTGAGCCAGCACAGCCTGCTCTATAGCTCTGGGGCAGCTCTGGGTGTTTAGAGCCTTGTTTGAAAACTCAAGGTTGGAGGTATCTGAAGAACCACAGCTGAAGTACAAGCACAAGACACCCACACACAACACAACACATACGCACACATGCATGTACACAAACTAAGGCCTTCTATATATTCAGAAGACATGCTAGAACAGATAACTGCCTCAATACAGGCAAGTAGATGTATGTGACAACCAAGACAGTTATCCACAACCATCTATAAGCAGGTTGTGCATATCCCACTCAGGTTACACACCATCCAGTTTAGGCCAATGGAGAACCATGACTGTATTTGTCCCTCCTAGAAAATAAAGTCTTGATTTAAGAAATGTGACCCTATGGATCTCCTAGCTTTCCTGAGCAAGGTGTGAGAGAATGCAGATCCCGCTTGAGCTAACTGGCACGAGGCTGAAACCCTAGCTCCGGCATAGGCCCTTCTCAAGCCTAAGTGAACCAAGGTCCTAGTACCCAGAAGGCTTTGCAAAGGTTCCTGAAGGATAGATACAGATGGGAACAAAAGGTTTAGGGACTACAAAGGGAAGATGAGTTTCACCTGGTTAGCTCAAGATGTAGGAGCCTTGGAGGCCCTGTGAGATCAGGGTTCTGACAGTGTTGCTGCCAAGCGCTGAGTGTGACTCTGTCTGACTAGTGTGAAGAGGTCATGGAGAGAGGTGACCTGAATGTGCCTATGCCCTCTGGGCTTCAGATTCTTTGTGTGCAGACTCCCTGTATTTCAGGTTTGGGGCCAAGGGTTATGATGCAATCTTTAAGGGAAAAAAAAAAGATGCCTAATACATAAAGGCATCCATCGAATAACAGAGTCCCCACGCACACATTCCATTCCCTTTGTGCAGGTCTAAGGGCAGCCTGTCTCACTGATATGCGTATCCTTCTATGCAAATCACTTCCAAAAGAGGCAAATTGGTTTGAAGTCAGAACTACATCATTTTCTAGGCAGAAAGTCTCAACTTCAATAACTGTAAGGGTCCGAAAATCACTGAAGGAAGACCCCAGACTCACATAGTATGCAAAAAACAAAGAGAATTTATTCTGCAGAAACAATGGTTGGCCAGCGTGCTGGAGTCAACCATTTTTTGAAATGACGACCCAAGACAAAGGTATGCAGGCCTTCTTATAGGGAACCAGGGGAACTCTCTAGAAGGATCAGGTATTTTAAAATTTCGTTAGTGGATGCTAGGGGGTCACAGGTGGTCAGTGGTCTGCATTCCTATGTCATGAACGTTTAACCATAGGATGAGATAGGGGTGCCCAGCACAGATGGCCCATTCTGAGATAAGATATGTCCCCGTTTTGTGATTATCACCAGGCTGTTCTTTGGAAGGAGAGTTTATGATCTTGTTCTGGATTTTATGGTCTGTTCCTGGAGCTGGTGCCTATGGCCTTCTTTTTGAAATCAGGCCTGGTCCTTAAACGGAGACAAATGGGGTTTACGTTGCCCTTTCATAACTTTTCCATGTAAGTTTGTAGAGAGAATCTCTGTATGGAAGCATCATCTACCAATAAAAAGCTGATTGGCCAATGAGCTGAAGCAGGAAGTAGGAAGCGGGAGTTCCGGTATGGAGAGAGGACTCTGGGATATTAATTTACCCCATACTCTGAGGAGACAGACACATGAAATTGAGAAGAAGAGAACAACCATGTGGCCCTCATAGAGTAGAATAAATGGGTTAATTAGGTTATGAACTAGTCAAGGAACAATCCCAAGCATACAGCCTAGGCATTTACTCATACATAACTAAGCCTCAGAGTCATCACTTTGGGAACTGGGGTACGGGTGGAAAAGCCTGCAGTTATAGGACTTTAATTTCGCCCTTCAAGGGGTAATGCATGATTGCAGAGAAAAGCATGGATACCACAACCAAAACCAACAGAGCTTTCTAAATACCAGCAAGTGCCTTCTTATTCTGTGCCTCAGGTAATCAACTTTATTGCAGTATTTTTCTTTGACCCAAAAGCAGTAGGTTCAGCAAGCGTCTAAGTCTCTATTGTTCTCTAAGCCTAGCAACCCCTCCAGGTCCGCCTTTACACTTCCCCCTGCAAACTCTCAGCCTTTGTGGTTAGAGGTGCCAGACACTGAGTCCTGCGGAACAAACCTGTAAGAGCACTTTTTATTCCTCAAGGGGCATTCTGCAGTGCTTGTACCATATGACATAACATACATTGAGCTGTTTCCTGATTGTGTTCCTCTGTGCCTATATCTTACAATATGGGTCTGTTCTCCTCATACACTCCCCAAAAGGAAGGCCCTGACAGCTTGCTCTTTTTCCAATAAGCCATACCATCCTAATTCTTCAATGTGTGTTCCAGTGTATGGCAGAGGGAGATCAAGCCAGTCTAACTTCTTAACAAAACCTGCTTTTCATGGGACATACCAGATCTTGCTATTAATCCTGTAAGTCACGTACCCAGGGAATCAATCATGGGCACTATGCTATACTTATTAACTGAACTCTTGCCCTCAACTACCAAGGCCTCAGACTCTGGGTCTGGGCTGATTGTTTCTCTAGATCACATGTTTTCATCCTTGGCATCAGATGTAAGGGCCTAAGAACTTCTGGAAGCATAAACTTTTAACTTCTCTATTCTTGGTGCAAACTGGGGTGGGGCACGATGGAGCTTCTTGTGTAGAAGCAGGCAGAATTGTCAACCTATATGGTTCCACAGTGGCATAGAGACTTTTTTTTCCAAAGAATTATTTTGTTCAGAGAGACTGCTATTGTATACATTCACATCCTCTACAAAATTTCCCAGAGGAAAGAACATAAGGAAATTCCTATAATGCATAGTGAAAGATGATCAAGAATGGAAGTTAAAAGATGCTGGAGAATCTGTGATGTCGATGTGCTGCAATTTTATCAAGCAGCAGTGGTTGCTATGTGGTCCACACCATCCATCCATCCATCCATCCATCCATCCATCCATCATCCATCCATCCTTCCTTCCTTCTTTCCTTTTTCTTTAGACAAGGTTTTCTGTATCCCGTTATCCCATATTTAAACTGATAATGTAGCCAAGGACGATCCTGCTCCTCTTACCTCTTCCTCCCAAGTATTAGAATTACAGGAATGCACGACCATTTCAGGTTTTATGCCGTGCCGTAAATGGAGCCTAGAGCTACACGCACACTAGACAAGCACTCTTATCAGCTGAGTCATATCCCCAGCGCTAGGGTTTAGATTTTTGGCATTCATACAGCTGATCACTGGAAAACATCTATCACAGAATCCTTTTGTCCTCAGCATATTCTGCTACTTGTAATAAATAAATATTGTATGTTATCATGATTGCTAATTTTATTTTATTTGTATGAGGCCTTGTGCATTGTTTATGTCAATTTTTTTTCATCCTGTTATTTCAATATATGACATTATGTTCAAGCTTTGGGAAGTCATTTTTTTTAATGTGGTGTAAGAAGCTCACTACTGAACGAAATCCTGGGGCCTCTTCCTTGTGTTGACCTCGCCCTCTGACCAGCTGATGACTGGGGAGAGGTTTGACATTAGAAATGTTTTTATCAGGGGAAATAAACACGTAGGAGGTGACAGGGCCTCAGATGCCTGTAGTTTGCTGATGGAAGTTCCCACTTGTTCCTTCCACGGCCTCGCTCTTATCACAGTTCCTCTGTACCTTATCAGGAGGACCTCTGCTCTTGAACCCTGTGTCACCCCGTGCAGAATGGCTCTCAGTAAGTGTTTATTCAGAGAAGTCAAGCTGAGCTGGAGCCACAGGAAGCTTGGGGAGAACAGTCAAGCAGGAGCACTGGAGGTTGGGAATCAGCCTCTCAAACACGTTATTTCCAGCTTGTAATAGACACCCATTAAACACTGCTGTCTTTGACATAGCCAATCCAATTCCTTCCAACTACGCTCTTCTCCCTTGGCTTTTGTCAAGTTATATCCTCCCTGGCAATGGTCTATCTATTTTGGTAATTCTTTCTCTGCTACCAGAGTTCCAAGAGGGGAGAGCCTCAGGCTGGTGATAAAGCCTCCTCTGTACAATGATCAGTCTTCGTTTATCTTACGTATTCTTTATATTTTTACATATTACCCACATGTCTGTGATTTTGAGTATATAACTTGATCCCCAGAGTCGCAGGACTTCAAACTGCTCCTCGATATTTATGACTGTACAATCTCCCCAAACTTAAATCAAAACTTAAGACTTCATCTGGGCACTTTGTTCATCCCAAGCTGGCCCTGCTGTAGTCATCCTCAGAACAACATCATCACGTAAGCAAGAGAAGTCAGCCTCGATTCTCCCTTCCCCTGACTACTCCTGTCTGAGCCATTGGCCTCTGGTGTCATAGTCATTCTAAATAAATCTAGTTTCAATACTTCATCATTCCTCATGACTCTTGTGACTCTCATTCACCAACTCACTGTCTTTTTTTGTCTAGACTTCTGCAGCAGATGTCTCCAGTGTTTATGCGTTCTGTCTCCTCTCCCTTGCCTCCGTTCTCCAGTTAGCTGCCAGTCATCTTTGAAGGAAAGACCATTGCATCATCTCATCTCACCCAGTATGTGAAAACTTTCAGCAGCTACTCTTTGTATTAGGGGTTAAAAGGAAAAAAATCCAAATTCCTGACAAGGTCTTTGAGCAGTTACTTCCTCTACACCTCTGTTCTCTCCATGCTCCACAAACAGTCGCATCCTCCTCCTCTTTATTTTTTACACAAGCCAAGCCGCGTCCTTCTCAGTGTGGACCACCATCCCCAGCTCCTCAGCCGCCTTAGCTCTTCACATTTGAGACATCTCACGTGTCTATTAGTCACGGCTCTTTGGAGGATCAGAATGGATGCAGTGTGGAAGAAGGAATTCATTGGCTGGCTCCTATGGTCAGGGACAGAGTAGTTCTGCAATGGCTGTTTGTCAGTTGCAGAGCTAGAGAAATCACTAGGTGTTCAGTCCAAGATCCTGGAAGCTTCTGGATAAGAGGGCCAATGATGCAGTTCTGATTGGAGGATGAGGGCTTGGAAATCCTCTGGAGAGTCACTGGTGAGACTCTATCTTCAAATGCTGGTGAATCTGGAGATCGATGCCTTGGTGTTATGGAGGATACAGAACAGTGTATGTGCTCACAGAAAGGCTGACAATTACATGCCCTAGACATAGGTGTGACCTGTGTGAACTTCCCTCCTGCTTTTCAATGCTTCCAAGACTCTGTCTTGCCTATTTGATAGCTCCATACGTGGTGATAGTCTTACCCTTTCTCTTGGCCGACTGACCCATATGCTCTCTGGAGTTGCTGTCAGTGAAACAACCGAAGTGGTTTTGTATCAGTCAGGTTTTCATTGCTCAGACAAAATGCTTGAGGAAAGCAACGTAAAGGAGGAAGTATGTCTTGGCTCACATGTAGAGGTTTCTGCCAGGGTCAGCTGCATCGTTGTGATGAAAGCCTTTGGTGAGCCTAACATGGTAAGAGGCTGGGGCAGAAAGTGTGGTCGGAGCAAAGCTGCTTTCCTTTCGGCTGTCTGGCAGCAGAGAGAACAAGAGAAGATGTTGGGGTCAAAAAAGGGTACATTTCATTCCTCGTGATGTTCTTTACCCAAGTGGGCTACACTTATTCTTTTCTGCCGTATTCCGACAATGCTATCAAAGCCTGAATCTAGGGCCTAGAAAGATGATTCAGTAAAATAGGTGCTCAACAAGGGGGAGAAGTTTGGTTTGATCCCTGGCACTCGTGCATGTTTGGCATGGGCAAAAACAGAGAGATTCTGGATGCTGCCAGTCTACCTGAATTGGCAAGCTTCAGATTCAGTAAGAGATCTTGTCTCAAATAAATAAGGCAGAGACACAAGGAACATGAACACACACACACACACACACACACACACTCACTATGAATCCATCAATGGATACATCTACTGATCCTGTAACAGCCATCATAATCAAGCCATCTTCTTAAAGTATTTAATTAATTAGTTAATTACTTATTTTACATCTCAAATGCTGCCCCCTCCTAGTCTCTCACTCACAGAGTATCCTCTGAGAGGGTACAACCCGCCTTGGGTATCCTCCCACCCTGGCCCATCATGTCTTTACAGGATTAGGTACATCCTCTCCCACTGAGGTAGAACAAAGCAGTCCTCTGCTACATACGTGGTGGGAGCCTTCGTCCAACCCGTGTATGCTCTTTGGTTGGTGGCTTGGTCTCTGAGAGCTCCCAGGTTAGTTGACATGGTTGGTCTTCCTGTGGGGCTCCCATCCTCTTCAGGGCCTTCAATCCTTCTCCCAACTCTTCATAATGGTCCCAGACCTCCGTCTAATGTTTGGATATGGAAGGAAGGGGAGAGAGGAAAAGTGGAAGGATGGAAGGGGAAAAGAGAGGAGAGAAAAAGAGAGAAGATGGCAGAGAAGGAGGGACAGAGGGATTTAAGATAAGCAGCTCTGTAGACATGGTAGATGTTTGGTTAGAGCAGAGGTCAGGTAGGGAAGGAAGGCCAGGAGAAAGCTTCCGGGGGATGTTATTATTTAAACACCTCTCTTACATCAACTGTTTTATAAAACACGTTAGCTAATTGGACATAATAGCCAGAGGGACAAGGTTAAAAATGTTTCCTTTGAGTGGTGAGATAAAAGAAACATTGGAGTTATGGAATTTACTCAGGCTCTCATTCACAGATGGTTCTGAATGTCGGGGGCTCAGGCTGCTCTGACTACTCCTTGTTAGGCAGACATTACTCAAACCTAGCCAGCTACTAAATATCGGGGCTGCTTTATATTATCATGACCTTGCCAGTAATCAGCTGCTTTGCAATTTCAATTTGTTTATTGAATGTTGTTAAGAATGTTGTGAGGACCATCACAGTTAACGAAAGCAGAAGATGGAATTCCTGAAGAGTTTGGATGAAAAGCAGAGAGGCAAACCTGCCCCACCAGACTCCCAAGGACTGGAGAGCTGGGACTGATTGTCTGCTTGTCTGGGGAGGAGGAGGACTCAGTTTCCATGGTGCAAACACACTAACACTCCAACCAGTTAAGGTGGCCCACAGCACAGAGCTCCTTGGAAAACAGTAAGTGTTTTAATATTAGTTAGTTTTTAATTAGGTAAATCACTTGTAATTTGACCAAGTACTACTACTGACTACTTTTAAAATCCAGGCTTATCTCCCTGAAATATTAGAGTTCAGATACACTTAAACAAATTCACAAAGACTGGTGCAAAGGAAAGCTTGCTAAATTTTAGTAGTTATTGATAGGCTAGTGAGTTCTGTTCAGTTTACATATCATAAATTGGATATGTTTAATGTGTCCAATTCAGTGGGTTTTAGAATTTTAGAGTTGGGAAACAATTGACACCCCAGTGTGGCTGTAAGAGTCAGCACTTTTTGCCCCACAACCAACTCCAACCAATCCTAGGCAACTGTTAATCTACATTTCACCCCATAAGTTTGCCTGCACTGTGTATGTCACATACATGGAATGGAAGCATGTTACATATGGCTTTCCATGTCAGACTTTGTTCACATAGCGTGTTCCATGATCCATCCATAAAGCAACTATTCATTTTAGTTTTTACTCTTCATTTAGTTTTGTGTATGTTTGTAAATGTGTGTACGTGTGTGTGTGTGTGTGTGTGTGTGTGTGTGTGTGTGTGTGTGTGTATGTGTGTAGGAAAATAAAGAAAACATGGCTACTATGTATGATGGAGGAGAGAGTTTATTATAGACTCATGGGAAAGCATAGCCAGAGCGAGGGACCTCTGGGCCAGCTCAGCGTGTACATGACCCTGAGCTAAGCCATGGGGGAGATGGGGAGGGAAAGGAAGAGGTGGGGGTACCAGGTGCAGCAGCCAGGAGGCCCAAAGGGACAAAGAACAGGTAACCAAAATGGTTGGGTTATACAGGGAAAAGCAGCCCAGCACCTTGGGCTGGAGAATCAGGATAGAGGATAGGGTATGCTAACCATACCCTGTAACAGGTAAGGGCTGATGGATGCTGGGAGAACCTGGGGACAGGTACGCTTTGATAAGTTAACTAGGCACCTCAGCCATCAGCCATTTGTCCCAGGTTTGAAATCTAACAATGTCTGTCATGTGTGTGCGAGACAGAGGTTAACCTTGTGTCTTGTGCCTCAGGAGCCATTCACCCTGTTTTTTTGAGACAGTCTCTCTCACTGGCCTGTAGCTCACCAAGTAGGTTAACCTGGCTGGCCAGTGAGCCACAGAGAACTGCCTATCTCCCAGTCCTCAGCAGAATCAGAA
>NW_021604617.1:11590601-11606359 GCF_004785775.1 Grammomys surdaster
TTTGTTTTTTCAAGACATGGTTTCTCTGTGTATTCCTAACTGTCCTGGAAGAACAGTTACTTTAGTGACTGGCTGGCCTTGAACTCACAGAGATCCTCCTGCTTCTGCCTCCAGCGTACTGGGATTAAAGCTGTGTGTCACCACTGCTTGGCTCATGTCCAAATTTTTATAGATATATATTTTTTTCTTTTTGACTGATACTCTATTTAAAGACTCACCAGAAAATTATGGCAATCACGTTCATGGGAACGCTAGCACAGGAAAAGAATAGGAAAGAAAGTCTAGACATAAAGCTCATGGTCATTGTTTTATGCTGTTGTTTATATATGAGACTGTATGATGTAACGATAAACAAATGTATATGTTCCCAGTGGATCAGAGATATAAATGCAAGATTGAAACTTTAAAAGACAATAAGAAAAATTACCTATGGATATTTAGTTGTCTCAGACTTCTCATTCACCACTGAACTGCCTGATGTGTGTCCTGAAGTTATGAGGTCGGTGAACTCTCACCCTGTTTCTTTTAAGATTGCTTTGCTTATTTTAATGTTCGTTTTGGGTTTTTTTTTGTTGTTGCTTTGTTTTTTTTATTTATTTTTTTATTTTTTAGGTTTTGCTTTTGTTTGCCCTATGCTCCCTGCTTTCCATTCAGAGAGAAGCTGCTAGCCAGTCTGTGTGACCAAGTCTGTTGTGGGAACTCATTGCGAATGCAGAGTCATGGACCTTATCTAATACCTGATGAGCCAGAAGCACAATTAAATGATTTCCCTAAGTGATCTGTGCAAACAGAGGCTGATAATTTGTAATTACTAGGTCAAATCCCATGTCTGTTATGAAGGCTTGTAGTCACCCTAAGTTATGGGGCTTCCTGGATTGTTCTAGGAGACTTTGAGGGCAGGCTTCTGAATCTCCATTCATCCATGTTGACCTTTTGACCCCAATCACCTGCTCGTCCAGTCCATACTACGCCTGGTCTTTACTTTAGGCCCTGCTGATAACAGTGGTGAAAGTTCCTACATGTATGGGAGGGGTGCAGTGAAGAAACAAGCCACTCCATGATGAGGGAGAAGGTTCTTATTGGAAGATAAGAGAGATAAAACGTTCAGAGGCATCTTGGAGAGTCCTGATTGAGGGAAACAGAAGCAGACTGGGCAAGAGCAGGACTAAGGAAGTGGGACTAGAAGAGAATAGCAAGAGAATAGCAAGCTTAGTTGGGTATGGTGAAAACCCTTGGCATTGGAAAAAGTGAATGCGTGTATGCATGCCTCTACATGTGTGCCTGTGTCTGTGTCTAGGCCTGTGTCAGTGTCTGGAGCAGCCTCAGGACAGAGGTCCGAAAGGCAAGAAAGCTAGCTGGGCTTTGAGACATATAGCAGATAGGTGTGTGTAGGTCCCAAAGGAGATCAGCATAGACACTGATATACTTCTGCTCATATATGCCAAAGGAGAGTCCTATGTCTCTTCTGCTGAAGGCAAGGGTTCTTCTCGTTTTGGCAGATGGGAAATTATTTCACAAGTTCTTGACAAATACTGCTTTTTACCTAACCACAAGAAATTCTTTTATAGTCTGGCACGAGCTGAATCTAGACTCTGTTTTGGATCAAGTCAGAGGACTGTTGCTTTTTGGGATGGGGAGGATGGAATGCCCTTTGACCTGATACTAAACTCTGTCACAGCCTTAAAGGTCTTAGATGGGGGCTTAAGGGGGACCCTGAGTTGGATGGTTGAGGAATAATTTTATTAGAAGAGAATTATTATTGCCACGGATGACGGACAGGTAGTAAACAGTGTGGCAGGATTCTGGGATCTGAATTCTGAGATCAGGTCCCAGCACAAGAAAGACAGCATAGCAGGGTCTCTGAAGAAGACTCAGAGCCATGTGGTAGAAGTAGAGGCTTTTCTTATATGGTTCTGAGGATAGAGGAGGTTTCAGAGCACAAGTCAGTAGCTAGGATCTCTCTGATTCATAGGCAGGAGGCAGAGAAGGGCAAGGGGCAGGATATGTGTCTAGCTTTGACATAAACACACTGTCCCAGATGAGAGATCCAGACATCTGAAAAATCTGTTAGCAGGAACTTGCAGACAGCGTCTGAGAAGGGAGCCTGGAGGTATCTGGAAAAGGGAAGGAGTCCCTGCCTGCATTGTGGCCTGAGCGGCAGCAGCTGAATTTTGATGTTACATCCTTCCATAGCCAGACAGTGTACAGCTCAAAATGCACGTCGCTGTTAAGTGGGGATTGCTGAACTGTGGGAGGAGTGAGGTCTCCTGAGGTTTCCCCACAGCATGGGACTGAGAGGAACCCTTCTGTCTCACTGGCCAGATGCTTCCTGCTCAGGCTTGTCTTGTTTGTCTCAGGAATGCCTGGCCTGGATGGTGCTGGATATCAAGTAGATGGCACAGTCACTGCAGGGAAGTAGAAAAATAGGTGGGAGCAGAATCCCCCCCTTCTTGGTACATAAGTTGCTTTTAAGTGCCTGTAAAATTGCCTTCACTTGGTCCCTCCGCCTAAATGTGATTTGCCGCGTGATGCTTTGCAGAAGCAGCCCCTGGTCTACACAGTTGTGTAAGAAGCTCTTACACTACACGGCATGTGGTTCTCAGTTACCAGATCAGTCACCGTCAGTCACCAAGATGACCCTTACTCATGTCTTTAGGTTCAAACCCAGGGTTCTGACAGGACAGCTCCGTTTTCTGCCCAGTCTTTCTGACTGGCTTTTTCTTCCTGTCCCCTGGGCATTGCATTTTAATTATGTTTAATTCTCTGATTCACTGGCTCTGTGGCTACTCTCCTATATGATGATGCATCAGATACCATGCCAGCCATCCTTGGTCCCTGTCCCAGAGTTTCAGGTTCAGTAGGAGGAAGTTGAGCCCAATAATTTGCATTTCTAATGAACCTCTCTTGCTGCTGGCAATGACAGTTTGTAAGGCAGGTTCTGGCTCTTTCTCCGGTTCTCATGCTGAATCTTGAGATCTAGGGCATCTCTAGTGTGTGCAGTACAAGCAACTGCCTCCTCCAATTACCTCGTCGCCTCATGTGTCCACATGAGCATTTGTTAAGATTGTAGACCTCAGGGTCGTTTACGCTCTTAAATATCATCCAAAAACCTTCTGTTTATTTGGGTTATGTTCATTGACACTACCACCAAACAAAGTTAGAGGAATATTTTTCATTTTTAAGGATTTCTTTAAACAGTGTGTTGGAGGCAGTTCCTCAATTGAGGTTCCTTTCTTTTGTGCCACGTTGACAGAAACGGCATATCTTAAGATGTATTGAAGAAGTCTCACGAATTGAATTTCTTGTAGGATTGAATAGAACTCAGAGCACAATATGTAATATTTTAATGAAAAGTAGTTGTGTCCTCCACAACAAAGAAAGTGAAGAATGGTCGTTGGCTTGCTCTGTCTATTCTCTGACTCCCTCTGATAGCTAACTGAATTGGGGTCAGATGGATCTTCACAGCACCTTTGGAGTTCACTGGCGTGTTTTGATAGAAGTATGTAAAGAAATGGTGATTTCAGACATTTGTACAGTTGGATGTGGAGAAGTATTTATGGCCTTTTTCAATCACTGTGAGGTTTCCTTCTCTGGATCTACATCCGAACTGCCCACTATATGGTAATGTATCAAAGACTCGTTGTGAGGTAGCACCTGAAATGATGTCCACATACTGGCTACACTCCATGTGAGCCAACTGGCCCACCTCCAGGACTCTTTTGTGTGCCATCTTGCAGCATCCTGTGCTTGTCATTTGGAGAGACTGGTCCATGAGTGATGGCATATTTTATTGTACATGTTGGCATGATTTTATTGCACAATCAAGTTTAGTAGGCTGTATAGCCAAGGGTATAGGACTCAATAAAAGTACTCTTCATTGTAACATGAAGTGTGTTCTCATGAGGCTGTGCTCTCCTTAAGTGTGCAAATAGCAGTTTCCTGACAGAATTTTTTTTTTATGTCCAGTCACCAGCAGTTTTTTCTCCCATTGCCTTTAAACTATGGAGGCAATGAGGACAAAAAGGAACAAGGCCTTTCAATATGACAACGAAAACACTTTTCACTTTGTAAATCACCCAAATAAAAAAAATCAGGGATCCTTAAGGGTTTGTAGATTACAGTATGAGAGCTGATTGCTCATGGCATAGGAATTTGTATATTGTGCATATGTGTGTGTGTAGGAGAAGGGTTGTGTGTATGTAGGGGTGTGTGTGTGTGTGTGTGTGTGTGTATGTGTGTGTGTGCAGAGTTCTGATGACAACTTTCGGTGTTGGCTCATTCCCAGAGCCTCCTATTCTTTGTTTGAGATAGGGTGTCTCACTGTCCTGGAACATCAGACCAGAGGGCTAGGGAGCCTCGGGAATCATTTATTTCTATTTCCCATACTGAGATTACAACCGTGAGCCACCACGTCCAACTTTTTATGTGGGTTCTGAGGATCTGATCTTAGGTTCTCATGCTTGAGGAAAACAAGCACTTTACTGACATGTCATCTCCCTAGGCCCCTCATGGCGTACCTTTAGTAACAATTTCTAGTATTTTTATTTGTGTGTTGGCAAGTTGTGTTCCTCACGTTGTATAGCAATAGCTTTTAATTTCCATGGAGCATTGATGCTGGATCCAGTCATTCCAGTCCAAACTGTATGTGCAAATTGCTGCTGTCCCCACAGCATCTCTGGATGCTTCCAAGAATTAGAAAGACAAGATGCAGAATTCCACAGTCAAATTAAGGTAGTATAAAACCAAGGGAACTCTGAAGGAGGAGTAGAAAGTCACACTGAAAGATGGGTGGAGGACACACGGTAAAGTGCCAGTCTTTGACTTTAGAAATAATTCTGGGTAAAGTGGGGATCATCAGTAGTTTTGGGTTAGAGAATGGTGAGTGATGTCTACAGTTGCTGGGAGCTAGTGACCCACACAGCATAACACACACACACACACACATACACACACTGAAACCTTAGATGCAAATCCACAAGACAGGAAAGCAAGTCACTGATGCAGAAACCTAGGGAACATTTGCTAGGGGTGAAGGGTTATAAGAGACCTGTATCCCCTCCAACAGATTCTGTCATGGAGGTGTCAAAAATATCAGACATGACCAAGCTCCACCAGGCTGTGGCTGCAGGGGACTGCAATTCAGTGAAGAAGATTTTGAAGAAAGGTCTCTGTGATCCAAACTACAAGGATGTAGACTGGAACGACAGGACCCCACTTCACTGGGCTGCGATCAGAGGTGAGTGGACAGTGCCTCTGTAGACCAGTGCCTAGTCCACTTTCCTGAGGCCATCAGCTGGTGTCAGAAAGTATGATGGATGTTTCTTTGGTACTAGATAGAACATTTCAGCCCTGGCATTAACCCTTACTAGTGCTAGCATCTGGACCATATTATTTAATGGTTTGGGCTCCCTTTTAATTCTTCTATATAATGGAGGCAGTCATGCTACACTGGGGGTCTTTGAAAGGGAGTTAGATAGTGTGTACAAAGATGAGACTATAGATGTTCTCCTATCAGTCCTCTGCCATCATGACTTCAAAAATGGAGTAGATGAAGATGAATCCTCGCCTCCTCCCAACACATCCCAGTTATACAACAGGAGGTTAGTAACAAAAGTCTTTGTATATTGGAGCTGGAGAGATGGCTCAGTCGTTAGGAGTGATTGTTGCTTCTATAAGGACCAGAGATTGATTCCCATTGCCCACATCCACCTATAACTCCAGCTCCAGGAGAATCAACATATTCTGCCTCTGGGTCACCTGCACATATGTGCATTATGTATGCATGTGCATAAACACTGTCATGGTTTGACTATGCTTGACCCAAGGAGTGGCACTATGTGTAGGTGTGGCCTTGTTGGAATAGGTGTGTCACTGTGGGTGTGGGCTTTAAGACCCTCACCATAGCTGCCTAGAAGTCAGCATTCTGCTAGCAGCCTTCAGATGAAGATATAGAACTCTCAGCTCTGCCATGCCTGCCTGGATGCTGCCATGCTCCCACCTTGATGATAATGGACTGAACCTCTGAACCTGTAAGCCAGCAAAATTAAATGTTGACCTTTATAAGACTTGCATTGGTCATGGTGTCTGCGAGCAGAAGTAAGACACTAACTGTTGGGAGCCAAGTCCTAGCAGAAAGCGGCTGTCATCTTTGCAGCCATCTCGAGCCATATACCCTGACAAGAGACTTGTTTTCAACAGCCCACAACAGCTGAGCACACTCTGATAAACATCTTGTTTCTCTCACATATCCTGTTTTGCTGTTTAGTGCTCTCACCTGCTAGGCACATGTGGTATCTGCGCTGGAAGGCAAGTGATGTAGTGCCTTCAGCTGTGCTTGTCCACGAGGGCAAGGCACATGGTAAAGGGTATAAATACCCAGGATTTCCTTTCAATAAACGAGACTTGATCAGACTCTGTCTTGTCGCCATTCTTCTCACCCCTCCATCCCCACTCTCTCTCTTGCCAGTAGCTCGGGTCGGGACAACTAAGACAGGCACCTAAACAACACACACACACACACACACACACACACACACACACACACACACACATACACACACACATTTAAAGTCTTTAGTAATAAACACCACCAAAAACCCGTTAAGAAAAGTATTATAGTCAACTTTGCTCTCCATATTTGACTTCTCTCTTGTGGGGAGAAAGACAAGGCAGAAAGTAGGACCAGCTTCTAAAGACTTAGGTTGGGACATTTTTGCAGAAATATAAGTAGGAAGCGCTGGTAGCTATACCAGATGACATCTTAGGAAACATGTGCTGTATTTTGGGCATTGTTCTAGGTGCTTCATGTCTGGGAATTCATCCATACTCCTCAAGGATTTGGTGAGACCAGTGATAAAAACCCTACTTTACAAATGAGGAATGAGGGCATAGTGCATAAGACATTTGTTTCCTGCCCTTCCTTTCCTCCTCCTCCTCCTCCTCCTCCTCCTCCTCTTCTTCCTCCTCCTCCTCCTCCTCCTCCTCCTCCTCCTCCTCCTCTTTTTAGAGACAGGATTTCTCTGTGTAGCCCTGGCTGTCTAGACACTTGCTCCATAGACCAGGCTGGTCACAAACTCAGAGATCTACTTGTCTGTGCCCCCAAGTGCTTGGATTAAGAGTATATACCACCACCATGTGCCCAGGCATTTGTTTCTTATCCATGTATCATTTAATGGTGATTGATGCTGTCAGAATATGACTCCACATGTCTGATTAGAAAACCTGTGCTCTTAAACTGTGTCAGGTATATCCTAAGAGTGTTCAAACTGCTGACTGTAATTATTTTCATAGGGGTGTGTATGTATATGATGAGTATGTGTTTGTGTGCATGTGTGTTTCTCTCTATGTGTGTTTGTGTGCATGTGCTTGTATGCATGTCTCTCTGTCTCTATGTTTCTCTCTCTCTCTCTCTCTCTCTCTCACTTCACTCTCACTCTCTCGCTCCCCCCCCCCCCGTGTGTGTGTGTGTGTGTGTACACCATGGTGTACATATGAAAGACAGAGGACAACTTTCAGGAGTTGGTTCTCTTCTACTTTGTAGAAGTTCTAGCTCAAGTCACCAGGCTTGCATAACGAGCTGTCTCACCAACCCATGTCTTAAAATATATCTTTTAGTTAAAATTACTTATTTTTAATGTTTTATTGTACCTTTATTATTTAAAAAACTTTTAAATTTAAAAACATTTTGATCATAGTCTTTCCCGCCCTCAGGTCCTTCCAGATCCTCTCCTCCTCCCTACTACCCAACTTCAAGTTCTTTCTCAAAAAAAAATCAATACAATAACAACTACCCCCCAAATCAAGAAAACAAATAAAATCATATCTAGAGATAAAAAAACAAAACCACCAAACTGTAGCTGAATAAAAATGTGCACGCATGCGCACATGCACACACACCCCTCCAAAACAAAACAAAAACAAAACAACGACAAACCCTACAGAGTGCTATATTTGGTGGTTGACTACTCCCGAACATGAGGCCTGTCCTGGAGTGGTTGATATACTCAGTGTCCTATTGAAGAAAACTGATTTTCCCTTCCCTGAAGGAATAAGTGACAGTTCAGCTGTTAACCTTTACCCTAGTAGCTAGATTTTCATTCATTCATTCATTCATTCATTCATTCATTCGTTCATTCATTCATTCATTAAAATAAAATATAATAAAACAAAACTATCACATTGAGGTTGGACAAGACAAACCAGCAGAAGGAAAAGAGCCAAGAGAAGGCACAAGAGTCACTTGTTAGTACACTCAGGGATCCCATAAAAGCACTCAATTGAAAGCCATAATATGCATGCAGGGGACCTGGTCCAGCCATGTAGGCTTCTGCATGCTGCTTCAGACTCAGTGAGTTCTTATGAGCTTTGTTCATCCAGACGTAGATGTGTCTTCCATCCCCTCTGGCTCTTACACTCTCTCTGCCTCCTTTTCTGCCGGGTTTCCTGACCTAGTAGGGAAGGGATTTGACGGTGACATCCCAGTTAAGGTTGAGTGTTCCAAAGTCTCTCTCAGTCTCTGAGTAATATCCGTGGGTCTGTATTTGTTCCCATCTGCTCCAGGAGGAAGCTTCTCTGATGATGGCTGATCAAGAGACTTACCTAGGAGTATAGAAGAATATCATTAGGAATCTTTATCAGTACATTTTTCTTTCTTATTTTAGACTAATATTAATGAGTTTTTCCCTAGGTCCCTGGGCTATCTAGTCTCAGGTTCTTGGCCACCCAAGCAATGTTGGGTATGGGTTCCATCCCATGGAGTGAGCCTGAAGTCAAATCAATTATTGGTTGGTTACAAGCTTTGTGTCACCATTGTCTTAGCATGTCCTGCAGACAGGGCACTCTTGTAGATAAAGGGTTTGTGGCTGGCTTGGTGTGTGAAGAGTAACTCCCTGTACCAAAGATGCTGAAGCATAGGGGTGTAGGCTCTGTGTAGGCACTGGTCCATCATCTCCATCTTTAAGGAGTTGTGCAGGTGTTGTCTTCAACAAAGTGGTCTTGCTGTCAGTGTGTGGAGAGTAACCTATACTATTGGCAACAGCCTGAGTTGTTTGAGGATTTCATGGGATCCCTTTGCCCAAGAGTTCAATTCAGTTAACCTAATCCTGATACTGGAAGTTTTGTTTGGTGACAAGAGATGGCCAGTTGGGTCTCTGACTCCTCCACTGTTTGGCAGTTTGGCAGTCTCATTTAGATTGTGTGTGTGTGTGTGTGTGTGTGTGTGTGTACACATTTCTACTGTATTAGGTTTCTATACTACTACTCAAAATATCTCTTAATTTTATATGTGTCTTCCTGTATCCCTCTCACAACCCTCCTTCCTTACTCCCCACTTGGCTCTCCCAGTTCAGCCCTTCACATGCATTCATAACTATCTATTCTATTTCCTAATGAGATCTGTTGGTACCCTCTAGTATATTACTCCATAGCTAACCTCTGGTTCTACAGATTATAGTTTGATTGTCACTGATTTCACAGTTGATATTCACATCTAAGTGAATACATACTATATTTGCCTTTGTGAGTCTGGGATAGCCCACTCAGGATGACTTTTCTAGTTCCATCCATTTGCATGCATATTTCAAGATGTCATTATTTTAATAGCTCAGTAATATTCATCCATTTTTCTTTTGAGGGACATCTAGGTTGTTTCCAACTTCTGGCTATTATGAGTAGGGCAGAAAGTTCAGTAACCATTTAAGGTACAGAATAATTTCAGAGTCAAACTTCAAAACTTAACTAGACACACTCTCAAAATAAAAAGTAATGAGAGTCGGGAATATAATTCAGTATTAGAGTCCACGCATAGGGCATGTGGGGGCCCTAGCTTCAATCCCAAAATTCTACAAAATAAATAACTAAACCAAACAATTGCCATTGCAGAAGTAGCAGTGATTGCTCGTGCATAGCTGGGAGGGAGTTGAAAAGAAAGAATACAGAAAGTTCATATAGGGCTTGGGTCTCTATAGAATAAGGATGGGGAATAAGGAAGAAAAAGAGAAGGGAGAGGCATGATGCTAATGAGGCAGAGGTGCCTCAAATGCTAGTTGCCTCCTGCTTCTATGCTCCTTAGGCTGCTTCTGGTCTCAGGCCACTAAGGACATTTTAACCTTTGTCTTCTCTCTCCATGCTATATATCTAAGGGCAAATGGAGGTGCTCCATCTCCTGATACAATATGGAGCGAGACCCTGCTTGGTAACTGATGTGGGGTGGACGCCGGCTCACTTTGCAGCTGAGTCAGGACATCTGAATGTACTCAAAGCTCTGCATGCACTTCACGCCGCCATTGATGCTGCCGACTTCTTTGGAGACACGCCCAAGAGGATTGCACAGATCTATGGTCAGAAAGACTGTGTGAACTTCCTGGAGATGTAAGTACTGAGTTGTCCCAGCTACAGGAAAGAGCCTGCTACCAGGGGTTTGTCAATTGACCAATCTCAGGAAAATTAAAGCGAAACAAAAAGATCTAACCCCGTGGTTCCCAACCTTCCTAAGGCTGTGACCCTATATTTTCTTTTTTAAAGATTTATTTTATGTGAGTACACTGTTGCTGTCTTCAGACACACCAGAAGAGGGCATCAGATCCCATTATAGATGGTTGTGAGCTACCATGTGGTTACTGGTAATTGAACTCAGGACCTCTGGAAGAGCAATCAGTGCTCTTAACTGCTGAGCCATCTCTCCAACCCAATGTGTAGCTCAGACTGGCCTTCAACTCTGATCCTTCTGCCTCTCCCTCCTTCAGCAAATCCTACTGGCATGTGCCACCACAACTGGCACTGTGACCCTTTAATACAGTTTTTTTTGTGCTGTGGTAAACCCCAATTATTATTTTGTGCTGTGGTAAACCCCAATTATTCCATTGCTACTTCGTGACTATAAGTTTGCTATTGTTTTAAATCATAATGCCAATATCTGATATGTAACTCCAAAGGGGTCATGGCCCATAGGTTGAGAACTCCTGAACCATTTGACTGGTATCATAATTTTTTTTTGCTCGTTTGGTTGGTTGGTTGGGTTTTTTGTTTTTTGTTTTTCAGATCATTTATTTTTACTTTATATGTATAACTGCATGTATGCATATGTACTGTGAGGTCAAGAAATGGTGCCATATCCCCTTGGAACTAGAGCTACCAACTGCTGTAAGCAGCTCTGTGAGTGCTAGAAACACAACTCAGGGTCCTCTGCAGAAAAAGAGCCTGTGCTCTTAACACCCGAGCCATCTTCCTAGCCCCTGTGATACATTTAACGTTGATTTTCATTTTTCTTTTTTATCAGAATGACAAGCTGAGGGTGAAAAGTACGTTACTCCTTTGCTTTAGAGCGTACAAGAATTACCTCTGATGAGAGCGGGACACTGAGTTTGAGGATGTGACTTGGCCTAAGCTTCATGGCCACCCTCAGGTTTCTGAAAAGTACTTGAGCTAGTCGTGTGACTTTGTTGTACAAGTTAAAACTAGCTTCCTGACCCTCAGTTTCCTCATACTTACTGAGCTGCAGAGATGGTTCAGTCAGTGAGGTGCTTACCACACAATCAAGAAGACCTGAGTCTGGCTCCTCAGCAATGCAAAGTAGTCAAAGTACCCAGTAACTCCAGTTTGAGAGTTCAGACAGAAGGATCTCAGGGGCTTGCCGGGCAGCCAATTCAGACAAAACTGCAAGCTGTAAGTTCAGCGGGAGATCCCATCTCAAAATATAAAGAGGAAGATACACTACATTGACCTCTGACCTCCACATGTACATGTGTGCACATGTACTCCTTAGCACAGAAGCACATACATGTAACACACACATACACACACACATGCATGTGTGTACAAACACACGTATACAACGTGAGGCAGATGAATTAGACTTCTGTTCTTTTTTTGTTTGTTTATGAAGGTTTAATTTTTATTTTTTGTATTTTCTTTTTTCCATTAATTTGTTTATTCACTTTACAATCCATTCACAGCCCCCCTTCTTCTCCCAGTACTCCATTATTTAGTCCCTCCTCCCCATCCCGTTCCCTTCTTCCTCTGAGAAGGGGGAGACACCCCTGGGTACCAACACACCCTGGCACATCGCAGACTTCTGTTCTTTAAGACCCATGTCCATTTACCTGTGACTCCTCTAGCCAACTAGGACTTGTCAACTATTCATTCATTTATTACTTAAGTCAAGAAGTTTGGGTATAATTAAGTGCAAAACCTGCTCTTTGCAGTTATAGCCTTGTGAGGAATGGAAATAAAATTTATGAATCCATAATTTGGTTGGATCAACAAGTGATGCATACAAGAAAAAGTTAAATAGCCTGATCTAAATTTTGTGGCTTGTAATGGAAGACAAGACAGACAGAAAAGCTCGAAGCAATTCCAGTTGATGTAGAGGACAGAGACAGCGGGTTGTCTTGTATGAACTTCAAAATACAGTCATCGTCAGAACATTCAACACACCCAGGATTGTGGCTTAGGCCTACAATACCAGATTCTTAGGAGGCTGACACAGATAGTTTGTAAATGTAAGTCCAGACCTGTTTAGGCTACAGAGTGAGTTCAAGGCCAGTCTGGGAAAATTAGTGAGACTGTCTCAAAGAAACAATAAAATGTGACTGGGCAGGCAGTGGTGGCGCACGCCTTTAATACCAGCACTTACTCGGGAGGCAGAGGCAGGTGGATCTGTGAGTTCAAGGCCAGCCTGGTCTACAGAGTGAGTTCTAGGACAGCCAGGGCTATATCAAGAAACCCTATACAAACAAACAACAAACAAACAAAACAACAAACAAAACAAAAATAAACAAACAAAAAAACCCAAAACCTCCCAACCAGTGTAACTGAGGGGTGGAATACATGCTTAACACATGTGAGGCCCTGAGTTCAATCTTTGGCACTGCCATCCCCCAAAATAGTTAAACTAGTAAAACCATTGTCTAGGGTGTGATTGGCTATCTATAGAAGTAACTCAAGAGAAAACTCTCTCTCTCTCTCTCTCTCTCTCTCTCTCTGTGTGTGTGTGTGTGTGTGTGTGTATGTGCGTGTGTTTAAGGGTCTCACTATATAGCCCAGCTTGGTCTTCAATTCACGATACCCCTATCTCAGTTTCCCAAGTGCTAGGATTACAGACAGGTACCTCATGCCCAGTTCCTTAGTATTTATCCTTGCGAGCCTTTCAGATGCTGGAATTCCTGAGTCTTGTCCTTGGCTTTCTATTGATCCTCCCTAATCCCCACCATTCAGCAATCTTAGCCCTTCCTCAGCGAGAATGACATTTGTCCTGAGCATAACCAAAATGGAGTGGGAACTGCCAGAGAAAGTACGCAGGCAATGCTAAGCAGACACAAACTTGAGTCAGCTGCATCACGTGTGGATTCACATCTGCTTATCACTTCCCACCTGATATTCGAGAATTCAGAGGGATGAATTATGGATGAAGGTGTAATTAGTGTGGTCGTGTAGATAGCAAAGATCAGGCAGAAGGAAGAGAGAGAAAAACCTCTCAATGTGGGTATAGCTGCCACGTTGGAAATGTACATAGGTCAGATGTGCAAGAGAAGAGGTGGAGAGAGCATGGAAGCGTGAAGGCTCTGGCCAATCCGGTGCTCACAGCCATCAGACTTGCAGGCTAAAGCGGGTAGGTGAGGGAGTGTAGTTAGGGGAAGAAGTCAGTGCTGAACTCGTCATAGGATGGATGAGCTGAAACAGGCAGTGTAGTAAAGTTGCTCACACACAATACAGGATGTGGCTGCCTGTAGTGGGGTTAGAGACTTTGTAACCCTAGGCAAGACCAGAGGCTATCTTCGCAGTTTACATTGTGTGGAAGTGAACACCTAAGCTGTTCCTAACTAATTTATTTACACACACAGTGCATGCAATTAGCATTTTCTTTTTTCATGTTTCAGTACCTTAAATTCATTTGAGCCATTGATTGATTGAGACAGGGTTTCACTCTGTAGCTCAGGCTGGCCTGGAACTCACTATACATCAGAGGCTGGCCTTGAACCTGCAGCAATCTTCCTGCTTTACTCTCCTGGGTGCTGGAACTGCACACGTGCCTGGCTATACTTTAAAATGTTAAACAATGAACATGTGTCCCTTTTATAATCAGGAGAATAGAAAGAAATGCAACAGCTTCCCTGATAACATGATGATTGTTCTGGAAATCTGAGCATTTTAAGAATGAGCAGCCCCTCCTTCCAGCCGTCTTTGACTCTGAGATTCATCACACCCAGGCCACATACTAGCTTTTCCTCTTCAGGTAGTTTCTCTGGTATCTGAGACCTTCTAAACTTTAAAAGGTTTAGAATCTAGAGTGCTCGTTGACATGTGTGAACTTAGCCTCCTTCCTTTTCAATTAAACTGTGAATGGCCTGTGCTGTGGGTAGCCCTCAGGAAGAGAGGTCCGGGCCAAGGCTGGCCAGGCTTCTCCTTTCGCCCTCACAGGCTGCTCTCTTCGCAGGGCGGAATGCGAATGCAGGGACCACCGCCAGAGAGGGCTGTTGTTTGATGAGCGGGATCCAGATTGGGACCTCAAGAAAAGGGAGCTAGAGCTGTCCCTTCCAGCTCCGGAGCAAAACACCAACAAAAAGAAGAAGAGAACCGGAGGATCCACCAGACTTAACCATTCCAACCCCTGGAGGGTATGAGAAGGCGGAGCCCCAGGGCTTAGACTGGAGCCAGATGGAATACTCAGAGGTCTTCCCAGGATTTGACTCAGCCACCCTTCCTCAGGCTTCCACAGAAAGTCCCAGCCAGTCATTCAGTCCGAAAGTCTTTGGAGAGTGTTCTCTATAGGACCCGATGTATCCTTGATAACGATGCCCAGAAGCGCGACCCGGAGGGGCACACGTAGCTGACAGACGTCTGTTTGCCGTTTTGTTTCTGTAACTTGCAGTGTCAGCATGCCCCGCCCCTCACCCTCACCAACAAGCACAGTTACAGAACGTTCAAGATCAAAGTGAGAGCTCTTCTAATTCAGTTGATTAGACTGGGGCAAAAATGAAATAAGCATAAAGAAAAACAAAAATCTAAAACCTCCCAACATGACTGAGTCAATCTATAAATAATTTTTTTTTCTCCTGTGGGAGCCCACAGTCCCAGCGCTGAAGGTTTTACCCATGATCACCACCCAGCTAGGAGCGATGGTCTGGGCAATGCGTCCACTCAATGAGAGAAAACAAAAGAAAAACCTGGCTGGAAAGGAATCTGTTCCACATATCGACGAACATCAGCAGAAAATGGTGAACTGTGGCCTTGTTGCTCTAGTTTTTCAATGGTAGATTTTATAAAAGTTAGAGCAGATATTCCAAGAAAAATATAGCGTCTAAGCTGAGACATTAAAAACATATTGAAGCTTTGAAAACTGCACAAGAAAACGTTAAATGCCTTCTTAGCTACTTTTAATATTGATTTGCTGCAATATGACAGATGTTTTAGTGCTAAGTAAAATAGACTATTGAAATTAATTTTAGCACTTTCTACTTTTTATTTTATTTCCTTTTAAGTACGAGAAGACTTTGTAGAGTGAGTGTTTTTGTATTTATATATCACATTGATTATTTTGGGGAGGCATATGGACATGCCACATTTTGTGTGTGTGTGTGTGTGTGTGTGTGTGGTGTGTGGTGTGTGTGTGTGTGGTGTGTGTGTGTGTGTGGTGTGTGGTGTGTGTGTGTGTGGTGTGTGTGTGTGTGTGGTGTGTGTGTGTGTGTGTGTGTGTGTTGATATAAACGTCTCTTTCAGGGCTAAGCACTTAACAGTCATTTCTTTTCACTACCCTGGCCCAC
>NW_021604617.1:11606459-11611358 GCF_004785775.1 Grammomys surdaster
CTAAGGCCTATAACCTGCTTAGCTATGGCCTTTTGACCACGTTTATAGTGCTAGGTAAGAATACCTTCCTTTGGAGCAAGCCTCAAATCAAAACAGAAAGCAATTGGTTCTTCCTATAACAGTCACGCCACTATTGCACCAGTGTCTGGCAGGTCAGTATGTTAGCATGCAGAGTCTACCCTTGGGTAAGTCCATTGATGACTTTTCACTCTCAGCAGCTAATATAGCTCCTGCCAGGTCTGCTAAAGATAGCCAATAGGGAGAAAGTTCTAAATTAGTTCCAGCCCGATTTCTGCACATCTCATGTCTTCAGCAATGGAATCTTACCATCTAGCTATGATGGACAACCAAGAGCAAAGACTGTTAATAGCCTGTGTTGTGTCAGGGGCCTATGGGCCTTCTTGACCAAAAACTCAAAGGAAACTATTCTATGTCTGGCAATGAATCTTTCATTTAATAATCCCTGTCTTCTGCGGGAGGGATTCAGAGAACCTCTATTCAATGTTTTCTCTTTTTTGTTTGGTCTAGAACCATAGTTGATGGAACAGTACCACACAAATTCAGAGTGAGCCTTCCTAAGTTAAGCAACCCTGGAAACAGCCTCACAGACATGCCTAAAGGTACATCTCCTTGGTGATTCTAAATCCCATCAAGTTGACAATGAAGGTTAACTATCAAGTAGCTCTCAGAAGCGGTGATGATATCATGAATTTGGACCTCTGAAACTATGAAAAAAATATATTTGACTTCAGTGTTGTGGTAATTTGAATGTAAATATCCATCATAATCTCAGACATTTGAATACTTGGTCCTTACTTAGTGGCACTGTTTGGCAAGGTATAGTAGGTGTGGCCTTGCTAGACATCACTGAGGGTGATCTTTGAGAGTTAAAATGCTTGCACTATTCCCAGTGCACTCTCTCTGCTTCCTGCTTGTGATTGAAGGCATGAGGTCTCAGGTTTCTGCATCTACCAACATGCCTTCATTCCACCATACTCAACTCTATTTGATACCATGAGCCTAAATAACCTTTTCTTCTATAAGTGGCCTTGGTTATGGTGTATTATCACAGCAATAGAAATGTAACTAATACAAATGAATGTCTTGTATGTAGTAATTTTGTATCAGCCTTAGAAAACTAATTGAGAAACCTTTTTGATAAAAGTGTTGATCCCAGAATGTGGCATTCTATAGTTATTCATTGTGGTAGAGAGTATATTAGAACGATTTAGCAATACTTCTTAAATTTGAGCCCTGTGATTCTTGAAGTGAAGAATGAAGACTGTAACACAAACATGTTGGTTCCTGATTCAGATCAACGCTCAAGTCACCAAGAGGACAGAGAGCTTTGCGTATGTCCAGTACTCAAGGCATGGTTGTTAGGACCTGTTTGGGTCAACAACCGAGTTATATGGAACTCTTCCTTTGATCATGCATGATTCTTATATTTTCCCCGTTTTCTATTTTCACATCTGTGCATATAGTGTGCATGTGTGTGTTTGTGCATATATGTATGTGGGTGGGCATACCTATATCTGGGAGCATGTGTAGGACCAAGGATGTTTTCAGACATCATTTTCCATCACGCTTCTACCTTGTTCACTGAGGCAAATGTCTCAAGCAAATCTAGCACTTGCTAGTTGTGGCGGTTTGAATGAACTCGGTCCCCATAGACTCATAAGGAGTCACATTATTGGAGGTGTGGCCTTGGTGGAAGAAGTGTGTTACTTCTTATCAGAATGAACAAACATTAAGTTAACCTCTGGGGCATCTCTTCAGCCCCTACCTTAATTTTTTGTTTGATTGTTTGTTTGTTTGCTTGCTTGTTTAAGCAAGCTCTTTCACTATCTTGGGGCTTGCTAACTAGATGGGTGACCAGTTCAGAGATCTAGCTGTCTCTGCCTCCCCAGGTTTTTTTTTAAATATGGGTTCTAGCATTCAAACTTGGGTCCTCACACTTGCAGAGCAAGTGCTTCAATGACTGAACTCTTTCCTCAGCCCAGGTACAGCTATAACCATTCTTACTACTAGCATAACAGGATCTTAAAACTCTAATCTCCTGGTTTTATGGATGGGCCATCAGATGCTCAGAGAGGAAAGGGGATTTCTCCAGGGGACACAGCTGACTTACTGAAGAAGGGTGATTTGTACTCAGGTTCATTGTGTTTCCTATGAGGGATCTCTCCTCCACTCCAATCATCCTCCAGAGGACTATTTCTTACATCTTACGAAGGGTCATCTCTTACAGATGTCACCTCTAAAGTAAAATGGTTTCACCAATCATTTCTGTGCAAAGGACAAAGAGCTAGCCCAAAGGTAGGATGGTGGAGATATTTCTTCTGCTGGCTCTGCTGTTCTTGGAACAGGAGATGAGCTGCCCAGGACCTGTAAAACACTGCTATGTTCTGTTTGGTGACTAGGGAATAGTAAGTACAAATGTCAAAGGTATGGCACTATTTCTCCCAGCAAGCCATTTTCTCCCCATCTCATTTGACAAGAATAGGACAAAAAGGTTCCCTTCCGGGGACATAATTAAAAGAGCCAGTGTGTTCTTAAACATGTTTTCATACCAGAGCTTAAAGAGTACACACATATGCCAAATTTGCAAAAGACAACAGAAACTACTCACCCACTGAGAATCATGTGGCTGTTGCGCAACCGTGTACTGTAACTTCATAATTTGAGGCAATACCTTCTGTTGGCTATCTCAGGTTCTTATCCTTGGCTGGTGATACTGGGACACTTCTCTCGTCCTATCTAACTTGTGTGCATATTGTGTTAATGTCCAAGCATATTGAGCCACAGGCTTTTTTTTTTTCTTGTTTTTAATACTTAGTATGGGGAATCACACAGTCGTGGGACCTTCTTATCAGCTGCCACTGACAAACCTGACATGGCAAATTACCTTCCACAGAGAAGTCAAGTTGCACATGAATCAGTGAGCTTTGTGGTCTCCAGTGATGTTAGAAGTTAATCTCTGTAGGATTTGGGGTTCTTCTTTGACATCAGAAAAATCTCTGGGCCTGGATGGCAAAGAGCCAGAGACTGATTTTTTGTTAAGTTTTATGGCATCATTGAAGTCTATCTGACATGTCATAAAATGGTCTCATTGTATATATTAAATTTAGTAAGTATACATAATAGTGCAAATGTTGTGTAATCTAGTTTTATTGTAACACTTCCATCACGCTAGAGATGCCATCTGCTTGTCAGTAGTCACTCCCCATTCCTGGGTGGTTTCTGTTTCTATGGAACTGCCATTTCTGCTCATTCCATGCAAATGAGTAGATGAAGGGATAGTAATCTCTCCATTGCTCTTTTACTCCACAAGCCACTGAGCAATGTACAGTCAGCAGGTGTTATGTGCCAAGCACTCAGCTAGGTGCTCGAGACTTGTCCCAAAGTGAGCAATGCAGTCTCACTCCACAGGGAAGGTGAGATGTTATTCAGTCAACGCAATAAAGAAAAGCCAGGTGTGGAGATAGATTCCTGTAAGCCTAACCCTTGGGAGCTGAAGTCAGAAGCATCAGGAACCCAAGATCATCATCAGCTATATAGCAAGTTCAATGCCAGCCTAGAATACAGAAGACTATGTTGAAAGAAAGAGAAAAGGAGAGAGGGGGAAGGGGTGGGAGGAAGGAGGGAGTGGGAGGAAGAGAGTGAAGGTGAAAAATGAGAACAGGGAAGAGAGGGGGAGGAGAGGAGGGAAGGTAAGAAAAAGTAGAAGAAGGGAAGGAAAGGCCACAAATTTTGCAGAACTCATCCCTAAAGAAGTCAGGACAGAGAAAGCCTCTTCAAGCCAGAGAACTGCTAAGAGAGATCTAGACTAAGACGGGGCTGAGTCTGAGAGACCAGAGCTGCTATGGTAAGCAGTGGTACAGTATGATGTTTATGATGAGGTTTATGAATACCAGAGGAGGTGATGAGCTGGGGGTAAGCGAAGGCAGGTCACAAACACCCCTGATGTGACCCCTAGAATGCTTCTGACAGGCTTTAGGGAAGAATGTTTGTAACATGGTGTCTTAGTTAGGGTTTTACTGCTGTGAAGAAACACCACAACCATGGCAAATCTTATAAAGGGCAACATTTAATTGGGACTGGCTTCCAGGTTCAGAGGTTCAGTCCATTATCATCAAGGCAGGAACATGGCAGCATCCAGGCAGGCATGGTGCAGGAAGAGCTGAGAGTTCTACATTTTCATCTGAAGGCTGCTAGCAGAATACTGGCTTCCAGACAGCTAGGGTGAGGATCTTAAAGCTTACACTCACAGAGACACATCTACTCCAACAAGGCCACACCTTCTAATAGTGCCACTCCCTAGGCTGAACATATACAAACCATCACACATGGGAATATTACAAATATACTGGGACAGGCAAACATGCTAACGTGGGGAACAATTAAGGATATTGCTGAAGCAACTGTGTGTTCTCCTGTTTGGGACTTTCCTCTGGGTCACAACCTCTTTTAGGGTCACTAAAGATCATCAGAAAACACTGATGTTTACATTATGATTCATAATAGGAGCAAAAATACAGTTATGAAGTAACGAAAATAGTTTTATGGTCAGGGGGGTCACCACAGCGTGAGAGGCTATATTAAAGGGTCGTAAATTTAGGAAGAACCGCTGTTCTAGGGGCTCCAGTGTGTTCATGTGTATACGGTGAAAATATGCATGCAGTGAACATACGTGTGCAAATGCTCATGCATGTATGCACATAAAAGCCAGAAGTCAGCCTCGGGTGATGCCCTTAGTAACTATCTACCCTGTTTAATAAGACAGGATCTCTCACTGAACCCCAAAGGTGCTAATTCAGTGAGGCTGGCTCTGGAGCAAGCCCTGAAATCCATCCTCTGCCTCTCTGCCTCTGCCTCTCTGCCTCTCTGCCTCTCTGCCTC
>NW_021604617.1:11611758-11621952 GCF_004785775.1 Grammomys surdaster
TACTGTGACTGAAGGTGGAGAAAGTATTCCTATCTTTGGGCCATGCTAATAGAACAGGGTAAAACCAAAGCCGTGTGTGTGTGTGTGTGTGTGTGTGTGTGTGTGTGTGTGTGTGATGTGTACTCCCCAGAGCAGCCCTGGCTTGGGGCTTAGATACTGCCCACTTTGTGTTTTTGTTTTTGCTGTTGTTTGTTTTTATTTTGAGACAGGGTCTCTCATTGGCCAGGAGCTCACCAAGCAAGCTAGACTGGTCAGTAAACCTCAAGGATTCTCCTGCCTTTACTTCTCCTGAATTGAAATTACAAGCATATGTTACCATGCTGGGTTCTTTATGTGGGTGCTGGGAATTGAACTCAATTCTCATATTTGTGTGGCAAGTTCTTTTTCAACTGGAAGACCACTACAACCCTTTTGTATTTTTGTTTCACGGGCCTCTTTGGCTGTGGTGAAACTATACAAGACTCATGAATGTACTTTGGAGGGAACTGTGTTGATTCTTCCTGAGGAAGTATGAACAAATGTCTATTCATTACAGAAACGGTGTGAATGACAGATCAAAGGACTGGTTCCATATAAGTCTACCTCAGGGAAACAAGCATTTAAGTAGAATTAGTTATCAAAGTATGGGTGAACAAAAGATTTCTTTGAGAAACATGGACAACTGAGGAGCGGGCAGCCTACTGAGGAAAACAGCCTCCTTTCATCAACTTTAACTGTATACATTCTCCATGACAGAAAGCTAATGGTCACAATCCGATGGTGTTGTCCTTCTGCCAGTCATAGCTACTCAAAGCTATGTACACTCATGCATATATAGCTATGCATATATGTATAAACATACACATAGCTCAACAGGACAGAGGTCATGTCATGCCTGGAGAACAGCATTCCACAAAAGGAGACAGAGGGCCCAGCTATAGGATGAGTAGACAGATGTCCAGGACATGTCATGTCAGCCCATTCATGGTCCTTGAGTGTGTTTGATGACACATCAGTTTTGTAAATGGAAGTCTTTGTCTCTGGTGGCCCTGGTCAGTCTGTGACTTTTCTGAATAGCTATGACATTCCTGCTCTTCTGGAAAGTTGTTCCTGCTTTGCTCACCATCAGCTGATCCTGTCTGTTTGCTAGCGAAGCCATCTTTTTTGCATGCTGCCCTGAACTATATCTTAGCAGCCTGCCTTCTACTTGACATGTATGTATGATATACACAAAGCACACGTGAATGGTTCACTGTTTGATGGATATTTGGGTTGCTTTCCATTTGAGACCATTGTAATCAATACTACAGTGACTGCTCATTACCCTTTTATTTATGGGTCTTCCTTTCTCTCTGGTAAACACATGGGAATGGACCGGCTTGGTCACTGAGCACACACATGCTAAACTTTACAAAAGCTGTGTTTTAAATTCAGCAGCCATGCATAAGAAAACACACAAGCATCTAGCCCTGTCCTCTCATTGAATGACTCGAGTCACTTGCCTTAGAATGAAAACAGATCCAAGTGATGATGGAGTAGAGGAAAGTTAACAAGGAGAGTAACAACGGGTTGGTACTGATGGGCATGAGAGGATAATGGTGACAGCAACATTAGGAGGACGGGAAGATAATGACGGTGACAATATTACCAATGGCAGAAGGATTTCGATGATGCTAGCAATATTAGCCATGATGTTTCTCCAGAACTTACCATGTGCAGCTTTGTACAAACAAGGCTGACACTTTGCAGTGTCATTGAGAGATATTACATCCTCATGTTAAAATCCAAGAGACTGGAGCTCAGCAATACTTACTCTCTCTAGGTCATGCAAACGCATATTGGAAACCAACCTTCCTACCAACGCTGGGATCGTCTGTAAGAACCTTTCCCTAAAATTGCTTATTTACTCCTCCAAATGAGATGAAAACCATTATCAAAAGCAACTTGGGAAGAAAGGGTTTATTTCAAACATGGCTTCATCTAACAGTTCATCATCAGAGGCAGTGAACACAAGAACTCAAGGAAGGCAGGAACCTGGAGGCAGGAGCTGATGCAGAGACCATGGAGGATGCTGCTTACTGGCTTGCTCCCCATGGCTTGTTCAGTCTCTTCTTTTTTGTTTCTCTTCTCTTCTCTTCTCTTCTCTTCTCTTCTCTTCTCTTCTCTTCTCTTCTCTTCTCTTCTCTTCTCTCCTCTCCTCTCCTCTCCTCTCCTCTCCTCTCCTCTCCTCTCCTCTCCTCTCCTCTCTTCTCCTCTCCTCTTTTCTTCTTCTCTCTTCCCTTCCCTTCCTCTCCCTTTTTCTTTTATCTTCCTTGTATCCTTTCTCTCTTTCTTTCTTTCTTTCTTTCTTTCTTTCTTTCTTCCTTTCTTCCTTTCTTCCTTTCTTTCTTCTATATAAATAGAATTCAATTCTTTTGCTATTCTATATTTTAGAGTGACTACTTAGGTTAATGGTTCCCAGACTTAACTTTCAGGCCACAGTATAAATTCCCAGAGGAGTTGAGAGGGCCCACAGAGTTGCCAAACTATTTGTTTTGCCAACAATAACAAAAGGCCACCATTTCCAAGAGGAAGGGATATTTCAAAACCAATGAAAAGGGAAGCTCCTAATTTCAAAGCAAAAGAGAGCTCGTCCCAAAAAATACATTTGTTAACTACAGAGAGCTCAAAAACAGTAGCATTATGGTTCCATACAAATACAGACATATTTGTAACATTAAATTGTATTTAATAACACAGTATATGCATACGCGTCTCCTTAATTTTAGAATGCAAGTGTGCATTTGACGCGGTGTTTTTGAACTTGCATGGATCTAAAGTACAGCTTGCTCTGATGTTTCTCCTATCATGATGCTGTTAAAAGTTTTGTCTCAGGGTCTGGGGAGATGACTCAGGAGAGAGGTGCCTGCTGTGCAGCATCTGGACCTGAGCTGGATTTCTGAACATGAAAGAAGTGACCGGGAAGAATCCCCTGGGGACTAAGCATAACAGAGGGGTGGGAGAAGCATCAGGAGGGAGAGTTATGAAAATGCACTTCATTTGAAAATACCACAATGAAATCTAAAGATCTGTATATTAGTTTAAAAAAATAGCTACCTGTGGTGGCATGTGCCTTTAAACCCAGCACTCCAGAGTCAGAGGCAGGGTTCATCTCTATGAGTTCAAAGCAGGATGTTGGTAAGTTGAGGAACTAGGAACTTTATATTGTGATAATGAAACCTCAAAGTTAGTTCTATATTTTATCATTTTGGTACTGTGAGCAAAATCGCAAGCTCACTCCACTTGTTAACTATTTTTTACAACCTATTTTTAATAGCTATTTTTATAAACTATTTTTTTAAAAAATTGAAATCACTTTGTAGTAAGACTTATCTTTTGAAATCACTGTTTTAAAAAAAAATAATGTTTCTTTTTTTTATAATCTGTGCCCCCAGTGATACCTTATAGTCTCTTTTGTTGTTACAGTGGTAAACAGCCTGACCAAAACTACATAAGGAAGGAAAAGTTCATTTAGCTCAGGGTTAAGGTACAGAACATCACGTCAAACAAGTCAAGGTAGCAGGTGCTTCAGGTAACTAGTCGCATGACATCTGCAGTCAGAGGTAAGAGGAATGAATTGTGGAGGGCCCAGCTTGCTTCTCCCACTCCACATCCTCCAAGATATCTGTCCAGGGAAATGGCCTTGTTTACAGCTAAGTTTGATTTTTCCACATCAGCTAACCTAATCAAGGTAAGCCCCCAAAGGCATGGAGAGAGGCTTGTCCTCAAGGTGACTCTAGGTTTCATCATGTTGACAGCACTAACCATCATAGCTATAGTCTCTGAAGTCTGAGAAAACGATGTCTGTGAAAAAGTGGAGTAGTATTTAATTTACTAGGATGTGCACGCCCCCTGGTGGAGAACCTGCAAAACTAAAGAAGCGCCTTTCTTAACAGAAGTCCCAACCTCGCCACACTCATTAATTTAAGCATAGAGTCTCTAGAAGTGTATTATAAAAACAAACGAAACACTAGTAGATACATTTTTCGGCAGAAAAACGAAGGATCTAGAAGTAGCACCATGAGTGTGTAACGCCATTTCCCAGTTAAGAAAACCAAAGCTTTCAAAAGTTGACTGTCCTCACATCGTAATTTATTGAAATGTGGTGTTTGGCTCAGCACGGAATCTGTTCACGAAGCCAGAATTGATATGCCAAGAGCCTGTAACACCACAAAGAGATAAATTAGGAGAAACACACACACATCTAGAGCTGCTGTTACACAAACTCCTACAATACCTTACTTCCGATGTTTCTCCTAGGAGCCAGCAGTTTAGGTGCTTGTGGTTCAGCAAGCTTGATATCCTGACTTCAATCCCCAGGATCCACAGAGTGAAGAGAGAACTGACTCCCATGGACTGTCTATTCCTCTGACTTCCACGCTCATGCCATGGCACACACAGCCACACTCATGCAGTCATGTAAACACACAAACACATAAGCGCATGAGGAAATAAATGGAAACTTTTGTAATACCCAGTAATATAATCATGACAGAATATGATAATTCTACTTAATTACAATTATGATTAACCATGGGTTCTGGCTTCCTTGTCTGACCGTTATCTATCATACAACTCTACTGATGAACAACTGGGTAAGGCTGGTCTGTTTCCTTATGTGATCTGCCTTATAAGAAAGCATACAGTTCCAAAAAGCTTAGGTGAATTGTACCTTGGGTGAGGGCATGAAGGGTGTCTTAGTTAGGGTTTTACTGCTGTGAACAGACACCATGACCAAAGCAGCTCTTATAAAGGACAATATTTCATTGGGATTGGCTTACAGGTTCAGAAGTTCAGTCCATTATCATCAAGGCAGGAGCATGGCAGCATCCAGGCAGGCATGGTGCAGGAGGAGCTGAGAGTTCTACATCTTGTTCCAAAGGGAAACAGGAGACAACTGACTGCCATGTTGTTAGGAAAAAGGTGTAAACGCCCACCACCACAGTGATACACTTCCTCCAACAAAGCCACACCTCCCAGTGGTGCCATACCCTAGGTCAAGCATATCCCAACCACCACAAAGGGTGACTATGAATCAGATACCTTGGCTTAAAATATCGCTCCTTCTAACAATATTGGAAGTTTTAGGGGTGCACCAACAAAAGAGAGAAGATACTGGAACATGGGGCAATATCTTTTAAGGATAAAGGACAGGTTTTAGGGACTTGAATTCATGGAGTGTTTAGGGTCACATCAGTTTTTGGTCTTTGTAAAGTTGGGGAGGACAAAGCAGGTATAATTTTGACTGTGATATCAGCTGGAATTGAATTCAGATGCTGCCTGTGGCTGTTTTGTGGCCTCGGGTAAATTGTTGGACTCCCCCATACTTCCCCCCTATAGTATAGATGAGGAGAAAGTCACATCCCATTAAATTGCTTGCTATGATAAAATAGTAGCTGTTTCTTTTATATTGCTTGTCTTGTTTGAGCCCCCAAACTACATTGCTGGTGCATCGTGTCCCTGTAACTCCTGCACTCTGAAGGTGTCAGGCAAAGGGAAGTTTCTAGATGCTTTCAGAAGTCTAGGAATCTTCTGTAACATGTTTCTGTTTTGTAAAAAAAAACAAAAACAAAAACAAAAAACCCTAGGTTCTTTGTTCTAAGGGAATATCCTGCGGTATCTAAGATTACAAATGGAAAGTTCTCCATCCATGGGAGCATTGCCTATAATAAACAAGATCACATGGAAATAACCCGTATATGCCTAGCACGGGCTCAGTTAGATAAGTTCTGAAAATTCATTTAGGGATATTATTGCTAACCACTGCAAAGCATGAGGCCTAAAAACATCAATATGGGAGAACATTTGCAAGAAGAGGCTATAAGTCTAATGGAATGAAGGATTTTTTTTCCTTAAGTGAACAGGGGATTTGAATAAAGTGAGCATTTCCTCGCTTTGCTTTCCAGTTTCCTGCATTCGGCATCACAGAATTGTGAAAATAGAGAAAGTTATACATTCATTTTCTGTTTGTCTGTTTTATTTTGTTTTGGTTTGGTTTCTGAAGTTGGGACATTCAAAGACAGCATCTTTGGTAGAGCTCTGTGATGCCCAGGGTTTGTTGGTCAGAGTTGAATGCTGATGCATTCCCACAACAGGGATCATTTAGGAAAACTGAAGAGACCTTGACTCTGCAACTCCCCCAAATCCTGCACACAAGATCAAATTTAAATTGATGTATATTTATATTACCATAAAATGTGCATGCAAAAATGGTTTAAAACTAAATCCATCGTCAATGGCATCCTAGCTTTTCCAGTCTAAGATTTTTGTTTACTCTATGAAAATGTCATGCATGCATATGACATATGTCATGCATGTATGACAGTCACACCCTTCACATTCCACTTAATTTCCCCCAACACATCACCCCCACAACTTCATTCCTGTTTATTTTTGTTGTTTTAACTTACTGGGTCCAGTTAGAGTTGTCCGTATATACATAAGTATTATCCACTGGAACATGGGCAGTCATCAGTGGCCACTCCTGATACAAAAAAGTGACGTTCTGTCCCCCAGCAGACCGTCAGTGTATGATCACTGACTAGAGAGGAAATTTAATCTAGCAACATGCTTTGGCAAGACATCACATCCAAATATTCAGTTGAAATGACACACCTTTAATATCTTTGGCTGGAATACAGATACGCCCTTAGTATATATCTTTAATCCCAAACAATAAAGGTAAAGTTGGTTTGTAGAAGGAAGCAGCCATGTTTGAAAGTGATGTCTAAATGAGTGGCATACAAAGTGATGAATCAGAGAAAGATTTGATGAGTGAGTCACAGATAAGAAATGCTCACCTCCCATGAGAACAGACAGAACAAGAGCAGTTACTTAAGATGGCAGAATGAGGCAGTGTAGTATAGTGGAATTGAGTTTGTGCAGTTCAGTGCAGAGCAGCAGAGGCAGTTGAAGCCAGAGAATAAGAAGGAGCCAAAGATTAAAACAAATTGCCAGAGTCAGTTTGAGGCCAAGAAGAGCAATTCAATGAGAAGCTGAGAGAAGCCAGATTGAATCAGCCAGCTTGGAGAGGAGTTTAGGCCAGAATAGCTGAGTTGAACCGGCCTGCCAAAGTTCAGAAAGCACTTCAAAGACTGAAAGCAGTAAAACTCCAAGGTGACAATTACATCTGATGAATAAAAGTTACATTTACAACTGGCAATATTGCCTCAAGGGTGAAATGAAATTTTCTGGCTGTGTCACGCAAAGCTTTGCTGAAGCCAACTCATTGGATGATTTCCTGAGGCAGACCTGTGAGAGGACATGTGATATTTGGAGAGTGTATAAGTAGGACCCAAAAGACAGTGATGACACACTTGCATTTCTAGCTGTGCAACACTTCAATGGTCTTGCATCTTCACTGACCTTCACTTTATTAAGAGAGGCACAGCAAAGAACTTCTATCATTCTGACTGGTTCTGATCACTCCTGCTGAATCCAGCTGATTTGGTGGAGGCCTGGATGTTTTTGCTGGATTGTGCAGCTCCTGCTGATTAATGTTTGGTGACACTTTTGAACTGGACTGTTGGTATCCTGACAGATTGGAATCATTGCAAAGAACGACTTCTAAACAGGTCCACATCCCCTTGTCCCATTTACCATCTTTTTTTTCCCTACCTTTGGATTGTGAACTAGAAGCAGGGTTGAAGTGTTTGAGAACCCTTATTAAAGTAGGTTTCTAAAAAATCTAGGCCTACAGTGGGAGGTGGGGTCTTCTCGGTAGCTTCTCACTTCTCCATGCTGGACTTTTGACTGGTTAGATCTTGTTCAGGGAACCACAGGACATCATGAATTCTTGAGTGCAACAGCCATGTCATGTCCAGAAGACAGCATTTCACAGCTGTTCAACCCAACCACAACTCTTACAGTCTTTCTAACCCACTTTGAAGATGTTCCCTGAACCTTGGCAGTAGAGCAAATAGGGTAGACATCCTATCTCTATGGCTGAGCATTCTCAGTCACTTAATCTTAACATTTGAATAGTCATGAGTCTCTGCATTGACCACTACCCACTGTAGTAACTTAAAACGTATTTTAAACTTCTGTAAAATTAAAAATATCCCATAATGAACATTATGTTGGATACATCTTTTCCCTTCTCAGTAAAAAGAAAGAAGCTGAGTTTTCCGGAGGGGAAAATAAACAGATTTAAAGGTTTTGAGAACAAGAATGTGCAGCAATCTTCTTGGTTTACCCCTCAGTATTTGCTGTGGACAAAAGTGCACACAAGGGACCATATTAAATACTGGTTGCGGTTATTGTGGCAAGGGGGATTATCTGTAACTACATGTTCCTTCTAGTGTAGATGGGTTAAAATTAGTGGTGAATTGATCTCTAGGTTAAATAGAATCAAATAAAAAACAACCATGGTGATGCATTGAGTTGAGAATTAAGAAATCACATTTTTGCTTCCTTGAGAAGAACAATCATCACAGAGGACCTAAGTTGCTGGAAGACAACCAAGCAGCCTTTTCTAAACACAGACCTAGCAGCTGTCAATAGGTTATTTTGTTCCATGACTACTTTGTGACTTACCCACAGTGCCCAGCCACAGAGAGGACAAGGGCTTGATAATTATTTAGGGATGTGTGGTTACTGGCAAAAATCTTCAAAAGACATTATTTCCATCTGCTCAAGCTAGATGATGGTTCAAATTTGGAGCGGATGGGTGAGTTTTCCCTAAAGCGTGCTGACCCGGGACCCAAGGCCTGGCTCAGATGCAGAGGCTACTCTTTTTAGAAGAAAATAAACAACAAAATGTTATGAAACACATAGAATTAAATTACTTGAGGCCTCTGAGAATCAGGATAAGACAATCTTCAGGAAAGGGATGACCAAGCTGCATATCTACATGTCACCTAGAACATGACAATGTGAGTATTTAAAACCCTCTTCACTTCCTAAGAATGGCTGACCACGTCTCACTGAGCCCATAGTGTGTCTCATGGGTCAATGCTCTACTGTGCATGCTACCACACGATTTTAGAGAGAATCTCTTGTGTACTGTATGGAAGCATCGCCTGTCAATAAAATAACTCATGGCCTAAAAGCTGAGGTGGGAAATAGAAGGTGGGAGTTCCAGTAGGAAGAGAGGAACACTGAGATAGAGTTAGACATAAGAGGAGATTTGCCCCAAACTCTGAGGAGACAGGCGCATGAAACTGAGAAGAGGTAGCCAGCTACGTTCCATTCATAGAACAGAGTAAATGGGTTGGTTAAGTTATGAGCTAGTCAGGGAACAAGCTGAAACTTAGGTCCTAGGCATTTATTCATATATGATTAAGTCTCAGGGTCGTTACTTCAGGAACTTCGACATCAGTGGGAAAGTCCGTGGTTACCCAATACGTCACAATTTACTATTCTAGTTCTTACCTGCTGGTTCACTTGTATACTAGTCTGTGCTGTTTAGTATTCTAGACATTCATCACTGTCTGAGTTTCTTGAGGAAACACTGTTCCATGGTGGATTCCTTGTGTCTGGTATTATATGTGGCATGGAGGAGATATGTGATGGCATCTTTTTATGGATAAATTCATAACTGAATTGGAGAAGCTCAAGGGCCCACTAGTTCAAATGATAGAAAGAAAAAACTGTCATTAAACAATGTCTCTATTAAGGGATGTAGCTCAGAAGACAGGGCATATGCTTATTGTAGACAAGAGTCTGAGTTCCAGCATTAGCACTGAATAAACCAAGCACAGAAACACAGTCCTGTAATCTTAGCATTTGGGAGCTAGAGACAGAAGGGTCAGAAGTTCACTGTTATCCTTGACAATTTATGATGTTTGGGGCCAGCCTGGGCTATATGAGACCCTGTCTGTCTGTTAAATACTCACCTTTCTTTATTTAGGTTTCTTTCAGATGCTGAGCATTATTATACTGTTGAATCTTGGGGCTTTCATCAAAAGAAAGAAACAGTTCTTGCTTTATGTGACTGCTAGGAAGATCAAGCAAGACAGTGCATCTGAAGTGATTGCTAGGATTCCATCCTATGAGGTTGGGTGAGTGGTGCATGCCTTTCACTTGGGATGCAGAGACAGGTAGAACTCTGTGAGTTTGAGGCCAGCCTGGTCTACAGTGTGAGTTTCAGCCTAGATAAAACTGCACAGTTAAATTCTGCCTACAATATAGAAGAAGAAGAAGAAGAAGAAGAAGAAGAAGAAGAAGAAGAAGAAG
>NW_021604617.1:11621962-11696061 GCF_004785775.1 Grammomys surdaster
AAGAAGAAGAAGAAGAAGAAGAAGAAGAAGAAGAAGAAGAAGAAGAAAAGAAGAAGTTGTTGCCATATGACAGGTCTCTCCTAAGTCACCAACAAGAAGAAATTCAGGGTGGGCAGCTTTACAGGTTGCTGGCAATCAGCTATTCCCAGAAATTCAACTGAAAAACCAAGGTGTGACTACTTTTCTTCCTTGCTTGGTGTGTAAAGCAGTTCAGCCCATCCATCCACACACAGGCATTGGTGGCTGATACTTTTACATGATTGCACAAAGCTGTCCTCATGATTACTAGCACGTGATGTGATGGCATCTTAGAAAGCAGCCAGCCCTACTGTCCTCCACCCTAGATCATTAGATGATGGGTTAAACTTAACACTTGTGCTGAGCCTGGGGCTATAACTTGGGACGTGCCCTTTGCTCATTAGCTGGGATCAATTACCCGGATAGAATTTCCAATACTGTTCCTGCCCATGGCCTCCCATTTCCTTCTCCTTATTACTTGAACTTGTATTGCTGCCAATGGTGCAGATGGTGGGGTGGTTGCGAATGGAGCCCTTGTCCACGTTCACAAGAAAGTCAGCTGTTCCCAAACCAGCTTTGTGATTTTTTTCCCAAGGGAAATGGGATTCCCAATCGGCTTTGCTTTCTGAGAAGGCTGAACCTCCAGTTCTCTGGATCCAGTTATGTGTGTGACTTAGCCGTCATCTTTCTTTCATTTAAGACTTCAAAGCTGATTAACTTTTCCTAGGATGCAGGCACAAAAGAAAAACCTCTCTGAACCATACCCCACCCAATCTTTGTCCAACACCATCTTCTTCAGAGGGATTTCATCAGTGTTTGGGCCCTGAGACTACTTCTTTATGATTAATACTGGTTCCCCCCCCTTTAAAATGCTTCAGAATCCAAGAATCCTCGGATGACCAGGAACGGGCTTTATACGGAGTGATTAAGTGTCCCTTTTGCAACTGAGCCTGTTTCCTGTGCCCTCACTTCTGAGGCAAAAGACAAACAGAAACACATTTCTGAGAAAAGCCCAGCCCACTGTGTCTTCATTTTCTTCACCAATCTCCATGTGTTTAGACACTTCTTCCCAGATAACCCCGTCCAGTTGGGCCCCCTGGCCCAGTCTTTATGGCTGTGCAGATCAAAGTGGAATGACTTAAATTTAAATACTCCACCAAGTCGGAAGCTAACTCAAACCTTTAGGACAAAAGCCAGTACATTGGTAGTTCCAACAGGCGAGGCTCAGCCTCCATCAGGTACAACCAATTTAAATCATATTAGAAAAAAAAGGAATCTCTTATTGGACTGAAAAGGGGAATTGTAGAGAGAACATATTGTGTATTGTATGATGTATGGCCTGTCAATTAAAAAACCAATGACCTAAGAAACAGGAAAGGGTAGACTAGAAAGTGGGACCTCCAGGAGACAGAGAGAATTCTGGGATAGAACCAGCTCAGCCCACCCAGGTCTCAGAGAACGCTGTGGAAGATGGAGGTGGCAAGATGGTAAGAGCCAGTGGGAATGGAAGACACCAAGGAAACAAGCCCTGCTAACACAGCAGGACTGATGCACATATGAACTCACAGAGACTGTGGCAGCATGCACAGAGCCTACATGTGCAGGTCTGTGCCAGATGGGTCCCAGCGATGAGAGCAGAAGCAGGCACAAGCCCTCATCCCTCACCCAGAAGCTATTTCCAATAGATAATCACTCACAAAGGGAAATTTATGGTTTTCTCCTCGGGAGTCTCACTGGGTACACAAATCACATTTAAGAGCGTGCCCAACAGTAGATGACCAACACAAAACAAACTCACTGATATTTTTGGAGGGTTTTTTTTTTCCTTGTAGGTCTTTTGCTTACATATTATGGTTTCTGATTTTGTGCTTTAATGGGAGTTCTCTGTTTGAGAATGTGTGTGTTTCTGCATCTGTATGCTTCTTGTGCTTTTCTTTTCTCTTTTTGTTCTGTTCGTTTTGTCTTATTTTGGGTTTTATTTATTTATCTATTTATTTGTGCTTTCTTTTTGTTTCTGCCTGTATTTATTCACTTTATATCCTGATCACTGTCCCCTCTCCTGCCCCACCACTACAGTCTATCCACCTCAACCTCTTTCCCCTTCTCCTCTGAGAGATTAGAGACCCCCACCCCAGTATTCCCCAACCCTAGCACATCAAGTCTCTGCAGGGCAAGACACTTCTCCCACTGAGACCAAACAAGGCAGCAGAGTTAGGGGAACAGATTCCACAGACAGGAAACAGCTTTAGGGATTCCCCTTGTCCTGCTCCCGCTGTTCTGGACCCACATGAAGACTGAACTGCACATCTGCTACATATGTGTGGAGAAGGCATACCAAATACATGTATATAGTATTTGGTTGATGGTTCAGTCTCTGAGAGCCCCCAAGGGTCCAGGTTAGTTGACTATGGTGATCTTCCTGTAGAGTTCCTATCCTCTTTGGGGCCTTGAATCCTTCCCCCAACTCTTCCATAAGAGTCTCCAAGCTCCATCCAATGTTGTACTGTGGGTTTCTGAATATGGCTGAGTCAGCTCTGGGTGGAGCCTCTCAATGGACAGTGCTCCTGTCTGCAAACATAACAAAATAACCCGTTGTTTGCAGTATGCCAGTTGCTAGGGCACATGGAAGAAAGCAAGACCTTTGCCCTCAGAGTTTGCATTTTACTGCAAAACCATAAACCCCTTCTAAGCAAGGACTTATGACTCCCCACAGCACTCTCTAGACACAGAAGAGCGGTGGGGAATGCCTGGCGTGGCACATAACTGGTAACTAATTAACAGTTGCAACTGAGCTTGTAAAAGACATGTCAGAATTCTGCACCTTTCGTGAATCCTTCTTTTTATTCAGTTATATGCAGTGTAAATATCTTTTCTTTCTGTGGCTTGTCCTCTAATGATGTTAGATAGTTGTCCCCAGAATCAACTTTTTAAAAAGAGTATATCTACCACCAGGATTGAAAATAGCCAATAACACCTTTACTTGAAGTCTCGCATGCTGGCGTCAGTCACATTGACAAGGCTGGGCTGGGTCTGATGGTGAGAGATTATTATCTTGATAATCCCTGGAGTCTAAAGCAGGAGGACCGGGAGTTCATGGTCATCCTCTGCTCCATAACAAGCTAACCTGGGCTACAAGAGGAGGAGGTGGGGCAGGTTAAATTTTGACATATCTAAATTAACTTTTCATTATAATTTCAAAGCTTTCCATTATTTAAGCAACTTTACCCAACCTCAAGCTCTGAGATTTTCTCATCTGTACCTTTATCTTGAGCATTGATTTTCAATCTGTGGGTCAAGTCCCCTTTAGGTACCCCAAATGACCCTGTCATAGGGGTTGCATATCAGATATCCTGTATATAAGATATTTACATTATGATCTATAACAACAGCAAAATTGCAGTTGTGACAGAGCAATGAAGGAGTTTCATGGTTGGGTGTCACCACGGGATGCAGAACTGTATTAAAGGGTCTCAGCATTGGGGAGGTTGAGAGCCATTGTTCTAGAGTTTCTATTTTCTGAACACAATTTTTTAATGTTATTAACGAGAGCAAAGTTTCCCTACAGCACTTTCAATCCTTCCTGGATAACAAAGCCCCACATACGTAGAGTTTCTTTGAATATTCTATTGCATCCCATTCCCTGAGATCTTTCTTTTGGCCATGAGATACATGCTAATTGCCATAACTTGAAGAAGGTTCTTGGTATTTCTGTTATAGTGATTCCTGCTTTCTTATTTTAATTTTCTTTTAGACAGTTTCTTATTTATTCTCGGAAATTTATGCCTTTGTGTATACATTTTAAAAATAGTCTGTAATACTCCACTGGAAAACGTTGGTAGGATCTTTACTGAAATGGTATTGAATGTATAGACTAATATCCTAGTGGTCATGAACATTTTATTTTTGTGTATGAGAGGGTATGGAGAAAAATATATAGAGAGAAACAAGGAGAGAGGAAGGATGTGAGCCAAGCATTGATGCTCTACCTTAATTGTGACTGTAACAATTCATAAAATCTTAGTTCATCTTTGATTGGCAATGTACAATATTATCACCCCTTAATGACCATTTGTATTTCTGTTGTGAGTGGCATGGTGTATAACTTGTTATCATGTGTCTGTTCCACTGTAAATTTTTCGAGCTTTCTCCCAGTCTCTGGGTCATGAGCTTTTAGAGCAGGCTTCTTTGTACAAACCCACAAAAGTGTCTGTCATTCATTCTTGTAGACTACTTGTCCTAAGCAGTACAGTACCCACAGCAGGGTCAAAGTTTCCACTGTGACAGTGAGAGCAAGGTCCAATAGGTTTTTATGGCAAAGAGGTTTTTGCCAGATCTAGTTCATTTGCAATAATGCTTCGGACACGACCTGCATTTCTTCTCTCACTGATTTTTTCTGCCCACATAGCAGCTGTATCGGTAAGTAGATACTACCTACTTCCATAGATATTCAAGAGCATCATCTATTGTAGTCTGTTACCCATTTTGTGTACACTTGTTTCCTTCCAGATTAAGCATCTTTTGAACGAATATGGTAAGAAGCATTTCCTATGCAGTTTTTCTGAGTTGTCTTCAACAAGACCCAAGCTTTCTTCAACACCAGTTTTTTCGTTATTTCTCTTTTGGCAGACCACGATACAGATGTTGGTGAACAGAAGGATATTTCCCAAATCAACTTAGGTGAGTTCAGTGTCTGAAATATCGAGACCTTGGAAAATGTGTTTATTATTTAAATCAACTGATTGATTAATCAATGAGACAAAGTCTCTCTTTGTAGTCCTGGATAGCTCGGGAATTATTAAAGCAAAGCCAGAGGGGACTTAAGCTGGCACTCACCCTTCTGCTTCTACCTCAAGACTTCCAGGGATCAAGACTTTCAATAATTTGGGATCAAATTACTCCCGGGTTTTTACTTGGGTTCTGAGGACCAACATTTTGACCAACTAGCTTTTTCTAAGAGAGCTAATGAGCCCTTGCTGGATTTAAGATCATGTAACAAGTTTTCTGTTTAGAAAAATCCATAGTTTCTAGTTTGAAGTAAAGAGGAAGAGTGGATAATTATTCTACTCAATAAATAAACTCTAAAGAATAAGAAGATAGCTCTGTTTAGTAGGAGAAATATCCTAAGCCTGGACACGCCCATCATAGGTACTGGTGGCTAGTTGATGAGGCATGAAAGGAATGGATGAATGTATTTCTGTTGTGTAGCTTGTTCAGAAATGCATTTATTGAGGAACCCACATTATCATCCAATACCAAGAGGAAAGACATCGAAGTGTTGCCTGTCTTCTCTCTGTGTTCTGCTTCTGGGGTTTCAGAGAAGCCTTTGCATAGTGATATCTTTGGATGGGAGTGGTGTCAGTGGAGGGACGCTTGGTCACAATCACCTTACAGTTTGCAAAGACATCCATATCTAGTGTCACCTGCATCTTGTAATGGGGGAAATGCTGGTTTCCTTATGCAGGGAGATACAGGAAACTTCCCATGGTTAGTGACTCACTCAGGATTGCAGGCTGCAGAAGCGAACCCCTCTGGGTGTTTAGACCTAAATCACAGCAGCTGAGTGATATTTGAAGATGACAGAACTCTCAAAAAGGTGTGGTGCCAAACAATTGTAACCTCAGCACTGAGGAAAAAGAGGCAGGCAGTTGTGAGTTCAAGGCCATCCTTGGCTACATAGAGAGCTCATAGTTAACCTGAATGACATGAGATCATATTTAAGAAAGAAACAGACTGGACAAAATGCTGATATTCTAGTTACTTATGGAGAAGAATGTGATATATTGTAACCAGTGTTAATATTTAGTGATTATTCAGCATTTCTTATGATGATGGTGATGATGATGGTGATGATGATGATTTTGTTGTTGCTACTGCTGCTGCTCCTGCTGTTTTGAGACAGGGTTTCTCTTTGTAGCCCTGGCTGTCCTTGAACTTGCTTTGTAGACCAGGTTGACCTCAAACTCGGAGATCTGTCTTCTCCTACCTCTCGAGTGCTGGGATCAAAGGTGGGCACCACCATGCCTGAGTAAGGATTAGGTATTTCTATTTGGAGAAAATTCTAAAGTACCTTTATAGGTAGTATTATTTTTGAAGTATCATGGATACTCATATAGTTATGAAAACAACTTGATAATAATTAATCAAGGTCAAGACTTGAACCCAGGCAGGCCTATACTGTGCATTTTAAATTAAGGTAAAGTTAAAAATTAATGAATTAATTAAATGTTTTTTAAAAGGTAAATGGAGCTTATTCAATGGTTGGGAAGTTTTCCTGTAATCTTTTCCTTTAAGAATCTTCGTTTTAGAAGTTCTTGGAGGTCATGGATAAGCCAGTCAAGCAGTGGATGTGAGTCCATTCTGCTAAGTGTCTGAAAAGCAGGGTCTTGGAAGCATACATAGCCTTAACTAGATCTGCATGTAGTCTCCAGGTTTTTGTTATTGCAAGGGCATTGTCCATGGCTTAGGTTTGGAGACTGCCCTCTTCCTCTTGGGAAGAAGTCCACTCAGTGCATTTACCTAGGTGATGAGGAGGGGCAATGGAAGGGCTGGGATGAGACACCAGCTGTAAAGCTCATCTGGACAATGACCTCCTAGTTCAGGTCCTCTCCGAGCGTCACTGTTTTCTTTAAAGCTTTAAACAGCTTTAGAGTTCATGAACAACATAATCCCTTTTAATTCATTTTAGTTATAAGGTTATTTATAAAATATCATTATTTTCTATGTATAGATGTTTCAACTGCATGCATTTCTGTATACCACGTGCGTGAATGGTACCCATAAAGATCAGAAAAGGGCACTAGTCCCCCTGGAATTGTGTTACAGATGGTTGTGAGCTGCCATGGATGTGCTGGGAACCCAATTCAGGTCCGTTATAAGAATAATCAGTGTTCTTAACCACTGAGCCATCTCTCTAGGCCAGTTCTAAGGTTCTTGAAGAAGGATTTTTCTGCCAAAATCTAAAAGTGGGCATATCAATATTTAATGCTTACTGGCTGTTCATATCTACTTAGGTAGAGGGAAAGATTTGCAATTTTAAAAAGAGTTAAATGACTGTATAAAATGAAATTTATACAATGGCAATGATTAATTATATCATGACCTGTCTTTTATTAATGCTGACTGCAAATATCCTTTTGTTTTTAAATCCACCCCAGCTGCAGGCCTGAACCTCTTTCAAGGGGACATCCTTCTACCTGTGAGTGCTAACCATGACATATTTTCTGTGCCTTGGGAATTGTGGTCCCTCTGGAGGCTCAACCTATGCTCAGAGGCTAGCTCCAAGTTGAACACTTTGGAGGGGAAGCAAAGATTTTTGTATAATCTATATTGTATAAGAACATCCCTATAGTTGATAGTAATTTTAAAAAACACCGAAAAGCACAGAAAAGTATACAATTGTTAAACATTTAGTTTGTCCATTTTTTCCCAGTAAGCAAAGAATAGAAACAGAGAATTCCGGTGTGTTTGCAGATGCTGTCCCAGAGTTAATACTTAGCTGGACCTTTCATTTTGCTCTTATTAATGCCTCTGTATCCCCAAAAATTATTTCTAAGGAGTTCCCATTGTTTTTTATTGAGAAGATAAATTCTCTAAATTAGTTGGGTTCCTTTTGGTGTGAGTCAAGTGAGAACTATCAAGGTGACCATGGTCTTCTTGGTTGTCTATGGTTTTGATTCTTCAGGGTGTTTTGTCTTTTTTCCATTTTGATATTATCACCTAATCTACAAAGTAGCTGGTTCCCTTAAGGCATTTTTCATATGTGCTTACCCTTGTCCTTCTTCATCTCCCCAATCCCCATCCATGCTGAAACCCTTCCAGCCCCTGTACTCCCCTCTCCGCTTAAAAACACTGGGGTTCTATCACCTGACTCACCCTGCTCCATTTAGGCCTCCCTTTTGTATTGTTACGAGTCTCTTTCCAGTTTCCTGACCTGTGTTCATCCCTACTTCCACCTAAATACCAAGATCTAGATATTGAGGACTAGAGCCCAGGACCTACCTGTGCCTTGTGGCACATATGTACAATGGGATTTTATCCAACTGTAAATAGAAATGAAACTGCATGGTGGAGGGATAGATGGAATTGGACAACATGTTTGCTTTTGTCTTTAGCAGAGAACCAGAAATGCCCTGAGAGATCCGACAAGCAGATGGAAGTTCCCCATTCCGTACATCCTGGCTGACAATCTGGGTAATGGAGGCTGTTCTTAACTTGACATGGGTAAACTCTTCTCTCCCGCATCTCCTGTTCACTGGGTTCAGAACAATATATAAAGAGCCCTGAAGATTCTTTATCTCATGGGATGAAGGTCATGACATTTTTTTCTTTATCTGGTCTTCGGGAGTGTCAAAGAACAAGTCAAGGTTTGGGCAGATAACTCAGTCAGGAAAGTGCTTGCTTTGCAAGCATAAAGACTTGAGTTCAATCCCCAGTACACATGTAAAAGAGTCTGGCAGGCTGACTCATGCTTGTAATCCCAGTGCTTGGAAGTTAGAGACATGTGAGTCCTTGGGGACCTGAACCAGCCAGCCCAGCCTTCTTGGTGAGCTTCAGGACAATGAGAGATCCTGCCTCCAGATAAAGTGAATTATACCTGAGGACCAATACCCCAAATTGACTTCTGACCCCCCCACACACTCAAACTTGCACATGTGTACCTATCTCAACACAAGCACACACACACACACACACCCTTCTATTTTAAAATGCCTAATAGGGCAATGGCTGGATCACTCCCAAACTGCCATGTTGCTAATGCCTCCTCTCTGATACTCCTGAATTATTACTTACTAAACTCTATATTCCATCTTTGCTACTTCAGACTCAAATGGGGGGTGGGGTTATGGGGCCACTCTTCCCCTGCTCTTGCATGATTGTATGCTCTCTCTTCTACAGCTCTCAACCCTGCATCTTATTCCTTTCCTGGCAATGGTGATCCTATCCTTCCTCAGTCCTCTTGTCCATGAATCCTAAAGTCCTGCCTCTGTCTCCATGCTCAGCCATTGGGAACCGACAACTTTATTTACCAATTAGAACCAACTAGGGGCAAGAATTCTTGTGCAATTTGGGAACCTATAATGCAAGCATTAAACCAACTTCACATTTTCCAGAGAACAAACAGACAAAAAACACTGTTGCTATCAGCTGCTTATTGGGAAATGAAGTTATATTCCCATGTGTTTTGCCAGCATGCTTATAAATTCATAGAGTACCTATACTTCCTGGAGCCTGATTTAAAGAACCCCCATGGAAGGAGGTTTTCTCCCAGTTACTGTTTTTCTTCCTGGTTTGCTCATCTGCACTGCCACCTCATGTGCCAAGTACTTTACCTTTACCTGATATGTTTCTGGAGCTTTACCCTATCTCAGTGAAGCAAACATAGACTTTTCTCAGCATGCACAGGACTCCTCTGTGTGCTGGGAGCCTAGCTTAGCTGGTTCTAACCTAGCTGTATGTGCTACCTAGCCTTCGTGAAGCTCTGGACTCCATCCCCAGAACCCCATAAAGCAGCATGGTAGGGAACACCCATAAGCCTGGCACTTGGTACATGAAGGATTGGGAATCCAACGTTCAAGGTCAGGAAAATTTCACTGAATTTAACCTGTTATTCACACTTCTCAGATCTGCAAGGTAATGTTAAAACAACCAAACATGAGAAATCTTAGGTCATTTTTGTCTCTTCCATACTTTGGGAACTAACTGCAAATGTATTGGGCTTACTGGTATTTTTCCCACTGTTGAGGTCTGTTCAGCCCAGAACCCCAGTCCATGGATTGGTACCATGTTCAGAGTAGGTCTTCCCCCTGCAGTTAAACTTACTTGAAATACCTTCATAAAGCCACCCAGAGCCTTGCTTCCATGGAGATTCCACCAAATCAATGATGAAGATTAACTGTCACAAATCCCTACTGAATTTTCATTTGATTCTTTCATATAAATTGTATACCTCTGCTGAGAGTCTCTGTTGGTTCCTCTTTTTCTTTAAATCTTTGAACAAATATACAATCGCCCTGTAAACTCTTTTCACTCTAACATTTGAGCCATCCTAAGCTCTGTAGATCATGTTTCCTGTTTTGTCACACACTGATGCTTTTGGCTTGGTCTTAGAGTGCTGTGGATTTTACCCTCTAGAGGGGCTCTATGAGCTGTCGTGTTCATTGTAACGCTGTTAAATTTTAGATTGCTGTGCCAAGAATTTGGCTGGCGTTTTAGGGACTTGTGTCTGGTTTTGGTCCTATTTCAAAGCAGATCCCAGAAAGCTAGGACATAGTCTTGACTTCTGGGCCTCTTGGGTCTCTCTGGGGTTTTAGTGGAATGTCCAAGGATTTTCCCAGCCCCTCCAGTTTCATATGGCTTAAATTCCTTGTCATCATTTGTTTCTCTGTTGCTTTAAAAGGAAAACTGGAGGGTGAAAGTTCATATTTCCTCTTGCAACCCTAAGGCCACAGTTCATCTCTGAGGATGAGCTGGAGGGAGGAAGTGCAGCAGAGACCATGGAGGAGTTCTGCTCACTGGCTCGCTCTTATGGCTCAGTCAAGTTTGCTTTGTTATACAACCAAGGACCACATGTTAAGGAATGACTCCGCCCACAGTGGGCTGGGCACTTCCACATCAGGGAGTAATCAAGAAAATTCTCCCACACAGTTGTGCATTGGCTAATCTGATAGAGGCAGTTTCCCAAGTGACATAGCTTCTACCCAGGTGACTTAAGCTTGTGCAGTTGACAGAAACCTAACAAGCTCACTCCTGGTTCTTTTTCTACAATGGTGGGCAGCAAGGCTAGGTGTTGCTCAGTTTTGTCAACACACAACACTTCACATTTCACCAAGACACTTGAAGTCTTTCCATTTGTACAAAGCTTGTTCGTTTGAGGAGAATTGTGCTGTGGCTCATTTGTAGACTTTGTGACCATCTCTCCTCTCTCCCACCCCCACCCCCGACCTCTCAACTGTGGCTCTTGCCTTTCCATGATTGTCTTCTTCTAGTTCCTCTTTGAATTTTCATCCACCCAGACTCAAACTCAGTCCCAGAGTCTTCCCTGTGAGATGGCTAGAACCCACACAGCAGATTTGTGCTTATGTTCAGACTTATACATGCATGCGTCCTTCCTAACACTGAAAGTACACCATTGCTCGAATGTTCTCCCATTTCCTTCTTTCACAAATACATTTCCTCTACTTTATGTTTTAGTAATTTTTTTTAACCTTAACCTTTTCAGTTTGTAACTGTCATTTACAGAGGGATTTGTTAGACTCAAACTCCTTCCCAACTTCTAGCTTCAGGAACCCTCTAAAAAGATTCTCAAGCTGAACCCAGTGAGCTTTCCAATCCACCACTTGCTATACTCAGTCACCAAGCATCTGATGTTAGCTCTTTTCATAATATGTCACCCAGAGCTAGCAGTTGACAAAGCAAGGCAAAACTACATATGGGTTACTCTGTCAGGATCTTCTGCTGGGGATGAAGGCAACGGTGAGGCTATAGAAGGCTTTTCTTTAGAAGACGCTAACCCATCCCAAAACTGTGAGCACATACTCATAGAAATCAGTATGGCTCTTCCAGTGAGGGGAGGGTTGTGCAGAGTGGACCTATTTCCTTTTTTCCTTCTCAGTGAGGTTGGGATAATTTTTCTAAAATGCTGAGAGAGCTTCTAGTTATCTCTTTACAACCTGTTCAAGAGAGGAGAGAAAAAATAGAGACTGACTTTCATATTGTCCACCAGAAGTCCTTGAGTCGGCTTCGTGTTAACACAAAAAAGCAAATTAAGACACTGTGTGATGGTCAAATTAATGTAGTTTTAGCTTATCCATCCCCTTAAACTGTGTGGTGATGGGTAGCCATGGTACTGGATCAATACCTCAGACCTTACACTCAGGCAGGAGGCAGAAAAAGAGACATTGGGACTGAAATGGGCTTTGGAAACTTCAAAGCATCCCCCACCCAGTGACACACCTCTTCTAACAAGGCCACACCTCCTAATCCTTCCCAAATAGTTCCACTAACAGGGAACCAAACATTTGTACACACATGCCTATAAGGGCCATTCCCATTCAAACTCCACATTCTACATCCTGGACTTGTAGACTTGTAGCCATATCACAATGCACAATGAATTCAGTCTGACATTGATTTTTAAATTGATATTCTAGATATTAGCGCTGTGTCAGATGAATAGTTCAGCAGTTTTTAGACAGGTTACTCACTCAGTTTACTTTATTCCTTGATTGTATGGAAGCTTCTTAGTTTGATAAACATCAAGTCTGTATTTTTTGCTTCTGATGATCTTGCTTTGGGGGAGGTGGATCTCAGCTAAAATATACCGTGGTCTGTATAGATGTGTTGAATTGCTTCCTCTATGCTGCCTTCCAGTAGCAATGTGGATATCCAGGTTCCTCAGCATCATTTATTGAAAAGTTATCTCTTTTCCAATGCATGTTTCTATGAATTTTATAGTCAACTATTTTCAACAAAGACATTCAGGGCGCTCTCTCTCTCTCTGTCTCTCTCTCTCTCTCTCTCTCTCTCTCTCTCTCTCTCTCTCTCTCTCTCTCTCTCTCTCTCTCTCTCTTTCTCTCTGACAGTCTCTGAATCTTATGCTGGCCTTAAACTCAAGTCAATTCTCACAAGAGCTGAAATATGTGTGAGCCTCCCTGCCCCAGCTAAGGACTGTTTCCTTGATGACGTTGCTATGACCTTATGACCTTGCACAGTGTGAACTCTCCAGCATGGTACTTTAATAAATGAAAACCATGATGTGATCACTTGGCAAACCTCCAAGGCTTATCCTTATTTTTAGTTAATGCATGAAATACAGTGTGCAGAAGGAATGACTTGGGCTCACTTTTAACTGAGCTTTCAACCTCCTGCGGTTGATGGTCTGAGGAAAGAACGCATACAAAGAAGAAAGTAACCTCAGTCCTCTGGGGTATCGCTTCTTTTCAATCCATCCTTGTCATGGGTAGACCTGTGTTATATATAGTGCTGGCTGAATGGCTTTGCCTACTTCCTACTGCTCTCACTGGGGGAGCAAGGTAACACCTCACATGATTCTTTTGCTTTGAGGACAAACTGTGCTGTCCTCCATCTAATGGGATTTAAAAAAAAAAAAACTAGGCCTTATTTAGCACAAGTTAGCCTTAAACTCCTGATCCTTCTGCCTCTGCCTCCCAAGTTTTAAGATTATAGGCATAAACCAGTATGCCTGGTTTATATGGTGCTGGAGATGAACTGAGCACCCCGCCAATGGAGCTGCATGCTCAGCCAGGGAGGTTATGATTTTAGTCTGGGGAAAGGACCACTATGTCTACAGATTCTCTCAAAAGTACTTTACCCCTACATACAAGAGCTAGAGTGAATTTCGAGCCATTTCTGTTTTCTACTCTGCCATGTGACTCTTCTCAGGTGAAGCTCTGAATTAAGGAAAGAGGTGGGGAGAAGAAAAAGCAAGATGTTCTACGGTTTAGTCCAGCTTTGTACACATACATGAGCTACTTTCCTGGAGTCACACTTACACTGACCATCTACAGTATGAACTAGCGCCATGTATGGAACTAACTTCAAATTTAATTACCAACAAACTGAGTTACGCACCACCCACCCCACCCCAGGAAAGAAAAAAAAACGACATGGAACCTCTGTATATTTTGTATCAGTGGTACAGTCTTCTGTATACTATAAGCTATGTCTGTCATTCAAATTCTAAATAATGCCTGCCAATGTTTTACAGATCTGAACGCCAAAGGAGCCATCCTCACCGCCTTTGAAATGTTCCGCCTCAAGTCTTGTGTGGATTTCAAGCCCTATGAAGGGGAGAGCTCGTACATCATCTTCCAGAAATTTTCTGGGTTAGTATGAAATAGGACAAACCATGGAAAGTATGTATCCTTAAGTTTCTAAAATGTCACACATCTATTTTGAAAGCTAAAAGAAACTACTAGGAAAAAAGCAAAATCAAACCTTTCTTAGCTTTTGAGCTATCTCCACAACTTCAACCTTCTTATTTATTAGTATTTATTTATTTATTTATTTATTTATTTATTTTTGAATGAGTAGCATTTGAATCAGCATCCAGAGATACAGGATGCTAACAAGTTAGGAAAGTAGGCCGGTAAGACAATGTGATTGTTGCCAAGCAACTTCTAATCCCTGGCAACACTGAAAATTATGAGCAAAGCCCTCCCTGTTGGTCCAGATTTCACAGTGGAAAGCCAAAAGGGGACAGTTTGTGGGAAATTCTAGTTTGCCCACACAAGAAGAAAATTGAATTCATAAGAAAAGAAAAAAATGATTTCAGGAAAAAGAGGGCAAAGAACATTCCATGATAAACTTAGGGAGTCTTTTAAGGTTCCCAAGCTGACCAGTTTCTGAGGGAAGTTTGAGGTTCTTCTTGCTGAGGACCCGTCAGAAGGAAGCGAGGCAGTAGATCAGTAACTCTTATTGCTATGAGCAAGTTCCTAATATAAGCAATTTAAGGGAGTAAAGATTTATTCTGACTTACAATGCGGAAAGGAACATAGTTTAATGTAAATGAATTATTTTTTCTAGCTAGCCTGTATAGAAGACACAAAATCCTGTTATTTACAATCTGTAAGCCTAGATTGGGCAGGTTTAGAAGCTATTGTAACTTCCTTCCCTGGCACAGGCCCCTTGTTACTTGCTGTTTGAGCATCACTCGGGTAATTTCTGTTCTATCAGTCTGTGCTCAGAGTTCACTTCTCCTGGCCACATGTACATGATCCATCTCGCCTCACTATGGCCTCCTTCCTCTCTCCTTGTGGTCCCTACCTGCACACCTCCAGCTCAACAACTGAAACTCCACCTACTTCTATTCTCCCCAGTAATTGGCTGTAGCCACTTTTTAAAGCCAATACCTTTCAATCTGGGAGCAAAGTTTACACAAGAAAGACTGGTGTACTGTTGGAATTTACTTGTCTAGTCTAGGGGCAACCAGATCTTGGGGACCAGTATTTAGCATTTGTGTACACAGCATCAGACCAACTCCCAACAGTTCATTAGTGGTGAGAAAGGCAGGGTACGTTGGCTGGGACATTGCAGTTTTAGTGGAGGGGAAAATGTCCAAGTCCACTGCCCAAACTCACCAGTCCTTGAGCATAAAAACTCACCAATCCCTGAGCAAAACGATCCACCAATTCCTGAGCATGAAATCCCATCAATCCCTGGGCTTGGCTTGAAATCTCATCAAATTCCATCTTGGAAATCTCCACCCTGGAAAACTCTACTCCCAAGAAACCCAGTATGAGTTCCTGCTCAGTTCCCTGATGTTTCTTGCTCAAGTAGAAGCAGACACCATCTTGTGTCTTTCCCAGTAAACCGGTGTGAAGTTTGTTGTATCATAGGACTGCAGTATTCCTTGGCTCCTGATTGCCAGGATGCCTTTTTCTTTGGAGCTGTAATGCTTGCACTGGTGAAACCTCCCTCACTCAGAGCTGCAACACTTCCCCTGGGAAAGCCTGTACCCTCAGAGCTGTAACCCAGCCAGGAAGTAGAAAGCAGACAGGAAGCTAGGCTATAAAACCTCAAGGCAGGTCCCATGTGAATGAAGCTCTTCTCCAGTAAGACTCCACCTCCTAAAGTTTCCGTAGCTTCTGAAACAGCTGGAGACAAACACAGGGTCCTAAGAGACACATTTCATGATCAACTGCCAACAGAAGGTAGGACGCATTCCATGAGGGAGGAATTTAGGGAATCTGCCAGAAGTTCTCTAGGCTGCTAGTCTGTTAGGGAAGTTTTGGACCTGCCTAGGATTCTTCAATATGAGGTAGGCAGTCTTCCCGATGTGGTCAAACTGTATCTAAAGATGTGAACTTCTACACTCATTGACTCATTTTATCATATGCTTCATAATCATGAACTTTACCTCTGCTCCTTGTAGGAGATTTGGAAATTTCCTAAAGATAGCATTTAAATCAGCCATCACGAAAAGAGAGTATTTTAATCTAAAAGCGATAGTGTTATTCTTTGGAATGCCCTGTGGGTTTATGAAAGAGAAGGAGAATAGCAATTTTCTCTCCTTGATGCCTTGTTATGATCTGTTTGCCTACAGGGAAGAGTGGCTTTTAAGATGGATTACCACTCTAAACTGGCCTAAGAGAACACAAAGGTTGCTTGCTGAGGACATCCCATACTTAACTCTTGTCATAGAGCCATGAATATATGGAAATGCTTTCCTTTCTGGTTTTAAAAGTCTCCCTTTAAACTGTTTGCTTTGAATTGATCCAAGCAACAGTGCATGTCATGCTTGTCCATGTACATGTATATGTAGGATAGTGAATACATCCTTAGTTACAAAGTCGTGGCTGGTTGAGAGGAATAAGTTTTGATGTTGTGATGCGTAGTTAACTAACTAGAACTAACAATACTGTATTGGTCATTTCCAAACAGATGGAAGAGAGAGCTTTGAGTGAGTCTGTAGCCCCAGTCAGTACCTGGACACTCTAGAGTCTGGCTACTCTGGGATCTTGTCTCTGCCTTCCAAGTTACAGTGTTACAGCTGTCCCCTGCTGCTGGCTTTTAAATTGACACTGGGGATTTGAACTCTGGCCCTCATTCTTTCATGGCAAGTGTTCCACTAAGCAATCTCCCAACTTCCAATTAAAAACAAACAAAAACAAAAACAAACTCAACTTTCTTCTTTTTTGTCTGGAATCTTATAAATTTTAGCCATTTAAAATATATAGACTATATATAAACATATAAATTATGACTCTGTATAAACATCTCCCTCTCCTTCCTTTTAAAAGGTGCTGGTCTATGGTTGGTGATCAACATGTGGGACAGAACCTTTCCATTGGTCAGGGCTGTGACTATAAGGCCATCATCGAGCATGAGATCCTGCATGCTCTGGGATTCTACCATGAGCAGTCAAGGACTGACCGGGACGATTATGTCAACATCTGGTGGGATGAAATCACTACAGGTTTGTATGAAACTGGCATAGTGGGAAAGAGCCTGCTACTGTCTCTATAGCTTTCTGAGAACATCCGAGTCAGGCCTAGGCTGAGTCTGAGAACAGGAGAGTCAGTCTTTGATGCAGGACTGGTCCCTGAATGAGAGGATGGTTGGGGATCACTTGAAAGTCAGAAGTTTATGCTTTGTATCAGAATTTTGTTAAAGCTTGATCTAAAAGTCTTTTTCTTGTTCTTGTTGTGATGAGTAAAAGGAACTGGATTTCCAAGGATATGAGGGCTGTTTTCTGCATGGCGGCTTCAGAAGGCTACAGTGATAATGATGGCTACCAGACACACTACCAGACACACTCCAGGGGAGTTTGTGCATGTACATGAGTGTTATGTGCATGTGTGTGTATTTGCATGTGTGGGTACATCCATTTTATGTGTGCTGGCAAACTTGTATGCCAACTTGATATAAGAGACTTATACATATATATTATACTATATTTATAGATATTATTAACATATATAATAAATATATAACATGTATATATAATATATGTGTAATTATGTGTAATATATACTATACATCATTATATATATACATTTAAAATGGCCACAATTTGTAAGATTTCAGGACAAAAAGAAGAAAGTCATGGTTTGGTTTGGTTTGGTTTGGTTTGGTTTGGTTTGGTTTGGTTTGGTTTGGTTGGTTTGGTTTGGTTTGGTTTGGTTTCTAATTGGACACTAGGAGACTTTTTAGTGGAACACTTGCCGTGCAAGAATGAGGACCAGAGTTCAAATCCCCAGTGTCAATTAGAATCACTTGGGACCAAATAACTTTAAGTGAGAAAATGCTCTGATAGAATTGTCCTGTAGACAAGTCCAAGGTACGTTTTCTTGATCATGATGATTGATGAGGAGGAGTCACATTTTGTGAGTAGTGTCACATCTGGGCAGGTAGTCCTGGTATGCATAAGAAATCTGGCTGAGAAAGTCTTGGAGAGCAAAACAGTAAGGACCCTTCCTCCTCGGCTCCAGCTTCTGTTCCTTCCCTGACTTCCTGTAACGATAGACTGTGATGTGGAAGTCTAAGATGAAATAAACCCTGTCCTCTGAAGCTGCTTTGAGTTACAATCACTTATCCCATCAGTAGAACCCCAGCTAAGACGATGTGTATGTTTATGTATGTATGAGTATGTGAGTGCATGTGTGCATATGCTATATATATGTACATGTATATGTGTTCATATATGCATATGTGTATATGTACATTAATGTATATGTGTATATGTACATGTGTGTATGTGTATATGTATATAAGTGTGTGTACCTGTGTGTATGCATATGTGTATGCAAGCATGTTTCCAGTGTAGGAAGTAGTTCAGGATGTGGAAAAGCATTCTTTCAAGTCATAAGGAAATAATGAAACTTTACTTGGTAGAAATGACTTCACTTTTAGCACACATACTGCCTTGAGTAAATAATTTTTCTGCACAGGGATTTTTATTTCTATTCCAGTTTCATGAATAGGTTTATACGTGGCCATGTTTATGTAGGCATTTGATTTTTATGGGCTTGTGAGAACTGTCCCAGCTTTAAAATGAAATCTGAATCGAGTAAAGACTCCTGTCAGCACAGCTCACTTGGTGGTGAAGTGGTCAGTGGTCCTCACAGGAGGGCGGATAGAGCTCGCTAATATATCAGACTTCCCTATGTGGTTTCTTGACCCGTGTCCCTCCCAGCCCTTCATATTCTGATAATACTATGAAAGTGGAAAGATAGTAAAATAACAGGAAAGCTGCAATCTGTAAAAGCTTTGTCACCAGCATCACACACACACACGCACACACACACACACCAACACACTTTACCACATAAACACTGGAGTCATAAGGTAGTCTTAGGTGGAGATTCCCTGAAGTCAGTTTGGGAATCTATTTCCTCAGAGATGATATTTCAGATAAGACTCAAAATGTTTGTCTCTCACAGCTGATTGTACCATAACTGAGTGTGTAGGGAAAAGGGGGAATGGACTCTCAGGCAAAGGACTGCATCAACTGACTGTGAGCCCTAGAGCTCTCTTAGACTCCGGCTATATTGCCTACAGGTCTGAGTTTCTTACCTTCCTACACATAGAGTTGGCTTTGCTGAAATTTTCATTAGCAATTTAAAAATTCTATTTCTAAGACGAGAAATGTAATATTCGGTGACTTTTAAAGACAGTTTTAAGGCCAACGATGTCGTTTTATCAGTGAGCCCACACTGACTGGTGCAGTCTGCAGATTTGCTCAGTGCTAGGTGAGCCAGGGTTGCTCAGCACATCTCCCTCTTATCTCTAGGTCCATCACATCCCACTCTATATCTATATTGCCTGCAATCACTGGATTACTGTTCTCCAAGGAGACAGAAGCCCAATGAGATAAACAAAGCCAGTGTGACTCCCAGAATCATTTGTGTATTTTATTGTATGCCATCTCCAGCCCATGCAGCCCCGAGTGTCTCCCAAGGTCAATACACTGACGGTGATGCAGTTTCTATCCCCATTCTCTGGATCAGGATTGCGTTTCTTCTTTTCTACGAAGGAAAAGATTCAACTTCTGAGGTCGAGCAGGGGTTGACAAGCTATAGTCCCATGAGATGTGAAGCTACTTTTACAAGGAAAACAACCATAACCACTGCTTTACGCTTTGCATATGTATAATTCTTCTCTTACAAGAAGGCAATTAAACACCTCTCAGCTCTTCCTATCTGGGTAACTGAAACAGTAAATTATTGGTGACTGGTCGATTTCAAAGGACATCGATTGGGCTTTGTCCCTCAACTCTTCATGTCACAGCATCTTATCTCCTTCCTGCTAATGTTTACCTCAATAAATTTCCTTTAACAGGAAAATACTTTTTTCTTCTTACCATGTTTTTACTTACCTATGTTCTTCCTAGGGCAAGGAGCGTGAGTTTTGATCAAGACAATTCTTCCTTGCCAGCTGCTTACCTTTCTCATTGACCCTTGAAGTTCATTTTCCCAACACATAAAGAGCTGGCCAGGGAGAAAGATGGATAGACCTGGTGATGTGTGTACTTGGTCATTAGGAGAGGTATCTTAGCATAATCCTGAATATTTTCCTTAATTCAAAATTTTCTTCTCTTTCGTGTTTATAATGCTTGCCTTAGATTCGCTATTTTACTTTATTTCTAAAAGCCATACACATATACACATCTCTCATACAATTACATGAAATACTTGTAATGCCTGATAATATATAAGTATGTGTACTAATAGAACATGAACACCTTATGGTCATTCCAACAATCTTATACATACTATTTTATAAACATATATTATGACATCAGTGAATTAGAACCAATTATTCAACAATGCATATTCTTTTATATATTCTAATTGTAAGATATATATATGTATATTAACTCAAGATGCAATGTTCCCATTTTTGAGCTCTCTGAGGCAAAGAGGAAAGGTTGGAGAGAATAGCATGGCTGAGCAGTACCTAAGGGTTGTCTCCTCAACAGACTATGAACATAATTTCGACACATATGATGACAACACCATCACAGACCTCAACACGCCCTATGATTATGAGTCCGTGATGCACTATGGGCCGTTCTCATTTAACAAGAACGAAAGCATCCCTACCATCACCACCAAGATCCCTGAGTTTAATGACATCATTGGACAGCGCCTGGATTTCAGTGCCATTGATTTAATGAGGCTGAATCGGATGTACAACTGCAGTAAGTACCTCTGTGCCTGAGGACTGGCTAGCACAGCATCCCCTCAGCCTCTGCTACTTCTCTTGAACGCTCTGAATAACAGACAGACTACATACCCTCAAGCATTGTCTCTTTAGAAAAAGACATCTCATGGGATAGTTATGGCTCATGCATATATGCATATGATGTATATGCATATGTATATTCTAAGACAACTATTGAGCAAATATAAGAAGCTGTTATTTTCTATTTCCCCTGGCTTCCTTCCAAAGGGTGAATAATCATGTAGAGGTCAAGATAGGCAATGGGCTGGAAAATGTGTTGCACCCCGCAAAACTCTTTCCTCGGACTAATCTTAAAGTATTCTAAGCTTTGAAATGGGAGGATTTTCCATTTGTGCTGAAAAACTATACAGGGGACTAGTGACTACAAAGCCCAGCGTGGTAGCTGCCTCATCCTTGGCCTTGAGTTCATGTTGGCCTATTCAGCAAGGAATACTTGCAGGTTCTCTGCAGTTGATTTCTAGTTCTCTGGGTTACATGGTTCTGTGTCTGTGTTCTAAGAGTTAACCCGATGACTAAGGTAAGGGCTGCATTTGGGAAAGGGTCAGGAAAATGATTTTGTCTCATTTAAACAGTGGTGTTTTAGTGGCTTAAGACATTTGGAATGAGATATTTTGTATTTTAACCGTATGACAAAAATATCACACGTAGCTTCAACACATACCCTGTTGGACCACTGTGCCTTTGAGAAGCCCAACATCTGTGGAATGATCCAGGGAACCATAGATGATGCTGACTGGGTTCGTGGGGACAGCAGCCAGCCTGGACAAGTGGACCACACCTTGGTGGGACGGTGCACAGGTTGGTGATGGTCAAAGTCAGCACCCTGAGGTGGTGAAAGGCCGCTAGTGGATTCTGCCTTTGAGTTATTGTGTTAATTATCAAACCTGAAAACCTGAACAAAGACAAAGAATATTTCTCATACCTTAACCATTAACTCGGTAAAAAAAACTATTTTCCAGGCTGTGGAGAGACAAGAGAATATCGAAATTACTCTCCACCCCTGAGTGCAGGAAACTTTAATTAGACTCACTGGGTGACACAAAATAAATGACATGAAAATAGAAAGAGACTATGTTGGGAAGACACTCCACGGGGGTAAGCGTAGGGCAATGGAGAATGCATATTATCAAAACACATTGTATACATGTGCAAAAATGCCAAGGAATACATTCTAAAATATTTTAAATAAAAAGGAAGATATATGTTTACCATAATAACATTGGTACGGGCATACTTGATTAATAACATGACTTTATAATCAAGGGTAATGTTTCCAAACAGTACCCACCAATGGAAATACCATGCTAGCCACATATGTAATACACAGTTTACAGTAGCCTCATAAGGGCTAAAAGGAAATGGGCAAAAATCATTTTGATTCAATGATATTAGTATTATTATATGTCACCAACCTAAAAATGATCGTATGTGATACTTTAGTTTTTTTGTAGGAAGTATATACATTGTTGCTCTTTTTTTGTTTTGTTTTGTTTTTTTGAGACAGGGACATTATTGCTCTTTTTAAATTTTGTTTGGTTGGTTTTATTTCTGTTTCTGTTTTGGTTTGGTTTTGTTTGTCAAGACAGGGTTTTTCCATGTAGCCCAGGCTGTCCCAGAACTCACTTTGTAGGTGATCCACTTTATATATCAGGCTGGCCTCGAACTCAAAAGTTTGGCTTGCCTCTGCATTTCAAATTAAAGGCATGCGCCACCACACCCAGCTTAACAGCGCTTCTCAGTTTGTCCTCACCCTGTCCTTAATAGTCCCAAGTATGTGATAACCGGTGTGTCCGACTGCAGAGGACCAGCTAAATTGTGTATTTGCTTTCTTTATTGAAAATGCATAAGATCAGACAGATCTCAGTTTGAAGTGCAACTCTCCCACTGACTATTGGTCATGCTAGGAAGTTGTTACTGTGTGCTTTCTCTTAAGACATCTTGACATTTACAAGACTCTTAAACCACAAACATACTAAACTTTTCCAGAGGAATGGAGGAAACTGAGGCTTACAGTCTTTAGCTGGAGACCGTAGCCCTCTCTAACTTCTCATATGTTCAACTTCCCTTTCTCTGGTGAGGTTTTGAAACTTTTATTTATTTATTTATTTACTTATTTATTTATTTATTATTTATGAGACACTTTCTTATGTGATTCAGGCTAGCTGCAAACTTGCTATGTAGAGGGTAGTGACCTTGAACGTCTGATCCTCCTGCTCCACTTTCCAAGTGCTGGCATTATGAGATGCACCACCACAAACAATGTATGTGGTACTGAGGATTGAACTGGGATTTCAATTAGGCCACATCTCTAGGGCCTTTCTGATTTTAGTTTGCTGTCTGTTTATCATGTGCCTGCCTGCCGAGGAAAAGTCATGTCACGCCTCTTTGAAAGCAAGTGGGGTTGCAGGCTATAATAACCCTTTCAAGGCTAGGCTATTTACTGTAAAGCCTCTTGGTCCATGTCAGCCTGAGACTTGACTAGATATCCTTTCAGAAGAGTCAGCTAAATGGCAGGTCACCAAGAAGAATGTGAGAGGACATTTGCTATCACTGCACTCTTCCTTTGACCCTGGGAGAAGATGAAAGTCTCTATCACATAGGAGTCAAAAGGTCATCAGTCCTGATGTCATAAGTTGCCTCTGTTACCTCTGACTGGCCCTCCCCTGTGGGTTCACTACCAAGCTAATATTCAACTTCCAGAGAGACAAAGAGATGATTTCAGAGGAAGAGCCTTCTGGGAGAATGTTCTAGATCTTAGTAGGAGAGAACCACACCCCAGATGGAATATACATGTATGGAGAAAGCACATAAGCATATATATGTACATATATTATATATTTAATAATATATATAGAAATATGATAAAAATTCAGGTCGAATTTTTAATCAGTCCTTTGTGTGTCTCATATGAGCCATTCTGTGGAACATTAGAGACAATTCTTTCCCATTGACTGGAGATCCGATCTGTTTGGTTAGAAACAGCAGTTTCAACCCCTATTGCTATAAACATTTGAAATCCAAATCACAAACCTGAACTGTTTCTTACCAAATTAGGAGATCAACTCTTTGCTTTGTAATGAATCTGTAATTTAAACTAGGAAGCTGGCAAGGAAAATAGAATTTATCTCACATATACCAAATTCCATCAAACTTTGATTGACTCGTGTGCTGTAAGGCAAGCATTTACATTTCACACACTTTGGGATAAGACAACCAAAGGATATGTACAAGTTGAGATCATCTGTAATTTCAGCATGCCAGAGATAAAGACAGGAAGATCACGAGTTCCTGGGCAACGTAGAGAATCTCTCCAAAAGTCAATAAATATAAATAAATAAAATAAATATGCAGAACAATGGTGTTAGCTAGATAGTAACTGCACTCACTAGGAGGAGATGTTTCCAGAAAAGTGGGCTTCTTTTTGGTTCCTCAGAGAAGTTCGAGCTTTGGGTGCCTGGATAACGGCTAGTTTTTTCTATGTCAGATTGTCTGGTACAGATTGATGGTACCTTGTGTAGGTCATGGGAAGGCAGAGATGGTACATTGGGCTGCTCTCTCCACAGGTGCCGGCTACTTCATGTCCTTCAATACCAGCTCAGGAGTAACAGGAGAGGCAGCCCTTCTGGAGTCTCGGATCCTTTACCCCAAGAGGAAGCAGCAGTGTTTGCAGTTTTTTTATAAGATGACAGGAAGCCCTGCAGACAAACTCGTCGTCTGGGTGAGAAGGGATGACAGCTCAGGCAAGGTGCGCCAGCTGGCCAAGATCCAGACCTTTCAAGGTATCTAGAATGATCATAGAAGGACTGGCTTGTGAAACCCTGGGGTCTTCTTTGTACTGCTTCTCTCTCCTATCATTCATTCTGCCCTCCTCTGGCTCTCTCCTCCTCCTACTCAGCTTCCTCCAAACCTCCCTCAGACCCTTCCAACATGTTTCATCAGGTTTTAAGCCTTGGAAAGTTAAGGGTTTAGGTGAAGCTCAAAGGTACTTTTAAAGGAGGTCTGGTGAATACACAATCCAAGAAAAGTAGATGATTCAGAGGAGAAGACAAGAGAGCGGAAGGATGCCAAGCAATTGGCCGTAACTGCTTTTGCTTCTGTTTCAGGAAAGCAGATGACATCATTATGTGAACTATTGACATATCTTAAGATCTCACAAGCAGGCTCTGGTTACTTGAGCATTTTAAATAATGACGGCAACATAAGCCACTGAATGTCACTCCACCGTGGCCATTATGTGCTGCGTTGTCCTGTGTGTTTCTGGGGGGTCAGTAGGAAAATCTTTGACTGCTAAGGTAGACAGTGAGGGCCTTCAGACTCAGCTCCTTAAAGCTAAATATTTCTGTTTTTCTTCTTGTTGTTATTGTTATGGCAGCAAGTCTCTCTGAACAAGAGAGATAGACTTTGACACTTTCCCTACCCAACAAAGAGTTTTTCAAAGTGAGCCCTAGAAAGTAAACACTGTTTGTATTATATAAAACAGACTGCTACTCTTGAACCGAGGAAACTTTTTGAGATGTCCTTGGAAATATATGTGTCCAGTCACCTCTGTCCACTCCAATGTCAGCTGTCTGAGAAGTCTGCAGCCACGTTTTTTTTTTAATTTGAAGGGGTGGTTTGCTGTTCCAGGCTGTAATTAGTCAAAGCTTGTTTGGTGAAAGGATATCAGCAAGACACCTTTTACTTTTTCTTTAATAATTAAAAAGTTTATTTTAAAGAACTTGCACATAAAAAAAAATTACACAGTGAGATTAGCCAGACCCACATAGCATTTTTGTTAAAGAATTTATTTAAAAAAAAAACTTTGAAAGTAAAGAATATTTAAAATGAATATTTGTTGTAAATACAATATTGATGGAGTCATTGTCCCCTATGTTCAGTTGACTCTGGAAATGTTACCAGGAAGCATGAAACCATCTCAGGTGGAATTTAGACCCTTAAATAAATGAAGCCTGGGTTGGGGAGAGGGGGACCGGAGAAGGAGGGAGCGTAAGAGTGATCTCAGTGACAAGCCTGTGAAGCCCATTGCAGAGAATGCTAACTTTAAATATCACAAGTGACTGGGCAAAGCTGGTTAGTGTGTCTGCAATAACGCCTCTGCTAGGGGCCGCCATGAAGAATGAAACAGGGAATGGGTATGCCTCCCTGGCTCAACAACTGTTGGCACCAACTGTCACCAACTTTCTTTTTCCTCAGGAGATTCTGATCACAACTGGAAAATTGCTCACGTGACACTCAACGAAGAAAAGAAATTTCGATATGTTTTCCAGGGTACCAAAGGTGACCCTGGTAACTCAGATGGCGGTATTTACCTTGATGACATCACTCTGACAGAAACCCCCTGCCCTGTAGGGGTTTGGACCATCCGGAATATCTCCCAGGTCCTTAAGAACATAGCAAAAGGGGACAAGCTTCTGAGCCCTAGGTTCTACAATTCTGAGGGTTATGGTTTTGGGGTGACCTTGTACCCCAATGGTAGAATCACCAGTAACCCTGGCTACCTGGGACTCGCTTTCCACTTGTACAGTGGAGATAACGATATGATTCTGGAGTGGCCAGTGGAAAACAGACAGGCCATAATGACTATACTGGACCAGGAACCTGATCCCAGGAACAGGATGTCCCTGAGCTTGATGTTCACGACCTCCAAGTACCACACATCATCAGGTAGGTGATTTGAGCCCAAGAATTGCCCCTGAGTCCAGGATGGTCAGAAGAGGTGTAAATGATAATATCATTCTCCTTACTTTCCCCTTTTGCACAGCAATGACATAGTGATGTGAGTGTAGAGTTATAGGTTGTTTTCCGTGTGTGTGCGTGTGTGTGTGTGTGTTTCCATGTATATGTGATGGAAGCCAGAGGACAACCTGAGTGTTGCACCTTAGGTACCATTTGCCTTTTTCAGAACATTTATTCTTTTTATTATTATAAAGTGTATGTGTGTGTGTGTGTGTGTGTGTGTGTGAGAGAGAGAGAGAGAGAGAGAGAGAGAGAGAGAGAGAGAGAGAGAGAGAGAGTATGTTTTAACGAACCACTTTATGGAAGGTACAGCATAAAAGCTAATGAGAATGTATGTCCCTCATCCCTCTGCAGCTATAAATGGCTCTATCTGGGACAGTCCATCCAAGGTGGGTGTCTATGATAAGGACTGTGGTTGTTTTAGAAGCATTGACTGGGGCTGGGGCCAGGCCATCTCCCACCAGCTGCTGACGAGAAGAAAGTTCCTTAAGGATGACACCCTCATCATCTTTGTGGACTTTAAAGGTACTTTGTTAGACTTCCTGGGTCAATAATCCTAGGCTCTGACTGGTCTATTGATTTCCATTGATTTTAAAACAAAGTCAGGGAAGTAAAAATCTTTTCTTATTTTGATTTTTTAGGATAAGGTTTTTTAAAAAAGAAAAAGATCATGTTTTAATAGTCACACTTTACTTGTTTGGTCAAGGATTCATATTTTTCTATAATGTTTTGAATATGTTGTTTGATTGATACATAAAAATTATACACAGTCATGCAGAGTATATCATGTGATACACTGAGACATCTGTCCATTGTGTGACCAGCAACCCAGAGCAAGTATATCGAACTCTTCAAACACCTATTTGTAGTAAAAGCGATAATCTTTAACTGTCCCAGGGAGAAACCAAAATTTCATCTTTTTGAAGTGTTAATCTTTGTGATAATTTACCAGCTATGACAATATGCTGGCTTCAGTTTAGCCTTGATCCATCTACCCTTGGCTAGTATATGCTTTTTTTTTTGTGAATTCAGAAGGAATAGTGTGACAGGATTATTTTACAATAAGAGAGCTGGTATCCTGAGAAAAAGCCACTTTTCTATATAATGTGGTATCTGTGAAAGAGAGTTAGACCCAGAAAACTCCCAGAAGTGGGTGCCCATCATTAATCTTGAATTCTCTCATTGCTGTGGCCTGGATCCTGAAGACCTCACCCACCTGAGCCAGACTGAAGTCCCTACTTCAAGCAGAAGCGTGATGCCCCGAGGCCTCCTTCTGCAAGACCAAGAACCTCTTGCCTTGGGAGAAAGCTCTGGAAAAGCCATGATGGAGGAATCCCTGCCAAACAGCCTGGACCAGAGACAGCACAACAGACAGAAGCGCTCAGCGGAGAATTCTGGCCCCATGGAAGACCACAACTGGCCACAATATTTCAGAGATCCCTGTGACCCAAACCCATGCCAGAATGAAGGCACCTGTGTGAACGTGAAGGGGATGGCCAGCTGCAGGTAGGCTCCAAAACCAAGGGTGGCAGAGTGGGGGATGGGGTAACATATCTGAGTCAAATTTGCTGCTCAAAAAGTCACAGAGGTGGGGTTGAGGAGGAAGAGTTAGCTGGTAAAGTGCTTGCTGCACAATTTGAGAACTTGTGTTTGGGTCCCCAGCACCCACGTACCACATCAGAGCATAGTGACATATGTCTGTGACCTCAGTGCTAGGAAGGAGGAGACAGGAATATCCAAGGAGCTCATTGGCCTGACAACCTATCTAAGTCAGCCAGCTTTGGAGTCATGAGAGACCCTGTCTCAAAGAATAAGATGAAGAGCCAACCAAAGAAGATTCTGTTCAACGGCTATCTCTGGTAACATGCACCCACACCCCCACACACCCACACGCGTGTGCACACACACCCACGAACACGTGTGCACACACACATGTGCATACACTTGATGACACACACACACACCACAAATACACATAAAAACGGCAATGAGCACTTTATGTAAGATATTTTTTGCCTTGACTATGGTACCAGGTCTCACAAATGGCCGAAGGGCTTTGACCTAGGGGCTTTCTGCTCTGTGACCTGCTACAGAGACTCAAGATCAAACTTGAATCTTCATGGATGTCTTATTATTTATTTATTAGTAGTAGCAGTACTAGTTTTAGAATTCATCAGTTCCGTTCCATTATTATGTTTTCATAACTGTAATGAGAATGCCTGATTATTACTATCTGGGCATCACATGTCCCTCTCAGCATTATACACCGCGATCTGATTTTATCTTGTGACCCAGCTCTTCCTACCTTCATTTAGCATATCAGGGAAGACGAACGTACAAAGAGTAATCTGTCCCGAATTATCCAGATAATAAATGCCAGAGCTGGGACTTGCAAAGATGTCTGCCTGTGCAATTTTCTGTGACTGGAATTTCTCTTTTTCATGTTTGCATAACAGCCTTAAGAATACATCATAGACAAGCATATGTAGTAAGAGAACCATCACTGTGGTAGGTGGGACGAAAGCAGATGCAGGAGACATAAGCTCCAAGCTTGAGTGATACCCCACACAGGCCTGTCTCCTCTGAGTTCTCATCTCCACTTTGTTTCTTTTGAGTTTTTACTTGGGAATAACTTTAGGCTTGTAGGAACGCTGAAGCTGCACAAATACTACCGATTTCCCCGTGTCCTTAAAAATCTTCTCATCATGTTAACTTCTCATGCAACTGTGTTAAAGTTAGTAAAGGCAAGACTTGAACATCATCAGCACAAGGCTATGGACCAAACAGAGGACTTCATTTAGATTTCACCAAGTTTTCCTCAGTGTCCCCTTTCTATTCCAGCACATCACAAAGGATCTAGTTCTGTGTGTCTTTAGTCTCCTTCAGCTTGAAACAATCCCTGTCATTTATCACTTTGTTTTTGAAGAGCGATGACATTTACTTCATAACATTTTCCTTGTCATTGTTGTAATTGACTCTAGGTGGGTTTTTTTTTTATGATAAGATGGAGCTTATGTTTAGGTACCAGAGGCAAAGAGTACTTTGCATTCATTATATTAACTGTTTCAGGAGACATTTTAACAAACATTGACTCACCCCACATAGGGCGCCCATAACAGATTAAAAACATAGGCCTGCTAGGTTTTCAGACACCACCTCCCAGTAGGGATTCCTCCTAGCTACACTTGTTCCAAAGGAATTGCCACCCATGCACTGAAGGGTTATTGTTTTCCCATATCCCCAAAGCCGGGCCTTGTGGGATAAGCTTGCTGAAAGTAACCCAAGCTGGTGGGATTGGATCAGAAGAAAAATTTGTCTGATTGCTATTACTGACTTAAAAAAAAAAAATTCCCAGGCTAAAGAGGAATCCTTTAAAGGTAAAAGAAAACCAGGTGTGGTGGCTTACTTTTATAATGCTGCCCCTTGAGAGACTGATGCAGGAGGATCGTGGGTTTGAGGCCAACAGGAACTACACAGTGAGTTCCAGGCTAGTCTGAGGTATCATAAGGAAACGTTTCAACCCCTACCCAAGAACTCCAAGGATAATAACAGGACACTGTCTCATTAACATCCCAGCCTGCTCCATCCAATTCTCTGTAGTTGACATGTTCACAACGATGGCAGAGATTGTCATTATGGAAGGTATTGGGCCCCCCCTTAATGATTTTTATGCAAAATAACATTTCTTTTTCAAGACAAAGTTTCTCCAGGTAGCCTGAGCTCTCCTGAAAATTGCTATGCTTATCAGGCTGGCCTTGAACTCACAGATCCACTTGCCTCTGCCTCTTGAGTGCTGGGGCCAAAGATGTGCACCACCAATGCTCACAGCCAAATAATATTAATAAAAAAAAGTTCCAGAGTTTAGCTAATGTGCCCCTACTATGTGTCAATAACCTTAATTGGCACAGAATCTGCATTCTTTCATGTGAACTTTCAGAAACGTTGAGAGACCGTTGGCAGTGTGACAACTCACAGTAGGATTCCGAGTTTTAGCATTTCGGTGATATAGTAACTCAGGGTCTCTCAGGAGAGCTTCCATTGCAGTGTATCTGAGCCAGGGTCAGGTAAAGTACTCTGTAGGTGGTCCAAATCTTCCTCCTGGATGTCAAGTGGCCAAGGTCTCTCTCTTGAGGCTCAGCTTCAGGTGTGAAACACCATGTGACTCTGACATTTATGCTTTTTTAGCTTAAATAACAGGCAATGAGAATGACTGGATTGTAGTCCCCTACCTCAAAAAGCCATGGTGTGGCTAAATGAATTGATACATACAAAGCCCATGGATGGGCTGGAAGTGGTCCGCAATTACTCAATACTGTTATTGCTATTATGGTGGGGTATGTTGCTACAAAGCATCTGAGGCTCAGGTGATTTCCACTCTCTGTGTCCTGTTCCACAGGTGCATCTCTGGGAATGCCTTTTTCTACACAGGGGAGCGCTGTCAGGCCATGCATGTGCACGGCAGCTTGCTGGGCCTGCTCATTGGCTTCGTCAGTGGTTTGATCTTCTTGACCTTGGTTGTGTTCTCCAACACTTACCAAAAGCTGAGGCAGTGAGCAGCTACCTGCTGAAGTCCACCAGACTGAAGAAGGGCCTCTTTCACCCAGACTTTCCTTCCTGTGGTCAGTATACTTTGGGATAGTTTTCAGCAAACAGGTTTGAAAGAGCCTCCAAAGCCAAAGCCCCGAGCCTCATGTGGGGCTCTTGACACACCATCCCTGTACCGTTCTGCTATCCTTCTGTGAATTCCAGGTGACTGCGTTATGTCCTAACACAACAGTCATCACATTTCATTATAAATGCTTTGCTTACTTGATCTTCTCCCCTTAAATCACAAAGTCTAGATGAGTAGGGGCATGTAATCGTCAGCTACTTCATTGGCCCCAGTGCTAGAGGCATGCCTGACTGCTGTATTATGGATACTCAGTAAGCATTAAATGAATGAGCCAATAAGAGAGTTAGTATCTGTGGTATATACTTTGTATCTTAAACATGATTAAATCTATATGCAGGTGTATTAGAACCAAATACAGGAGTCTTATTGATCATATAGTATCTTGTGAAATGATTTCAAAAATTCCTCTGGTCAACTGGGTTTCTATGGCACGTACTTTTTTTCTTGCTCTGGTTTTAAGGAAAAGGCTTAATAAAACCACTAAAGATGCAACATGTGTATGTCCCCTGTGTGTGTGTGTGTGTGTGTGTGTGTGTGTGTGTGTGTGTGTGTGTGCGTGTGTGTGTGTAGGTGCCCAAAGACCTCTTTTCCTGATTCTAAAATGTTAAAGTTTATTTGTGGACTGGAGATGTGTCTGAGTTTGTAGAATGTTTGCTTAACAAGCATAAAACCCAGGGTTGCTCTGCAGCTCTTTACAACTTGGTAGCCCTTATCTGTAATCCACCATTCTGGGCAGAGGCAGGAAGATCAGGAGCTCAAGGTCATCCTCAAGTACAAGTTTCAACAAAGGCTACATGAGACCCTGCATAATGATGATGGTGATGATTTATTTTCTATGGTATTTATGCATAACTGTATTATATCATTGTATTACATTAACAGACCAAAGGCATCAGGTAGAACTTTGTCATTTATTTTATTTTTTATTTTTTTATTACTTTTAATTTTTACAGTCCACTCTTTGCCCCCCTCCTGGTCCACCTTCCCATGGTTCCTCCTCCCATTCATCCACCTCCCCGTCTCCAAAAATATGTCCTCCCACAGCTGCCACACCTCCCCACTCCCTGGGGCCTCAAGTCTCTCGAGGGTTAGGTGTATCTAAAAAGTATTTTTAGATACTTTGTCTTTCTGTAGTCCCAAGCTGATAAGAATGCAACTTGGACAGGAAAGTTTCAAGATGGACCCAATAAAAAGGAAAGTTTTTCACTTTCCTCATCAGCCAGCAAAGAGTTGGCTCTTGATGTTTAATGACAGAAAATATTCCCAGCAACCTGAGTGGTCCAGGATTTAGGTAGTAGACTTCTTAGCCACAGATGTCACTGCATCTCCACAGAGCATGCACTGGAAACAAATGCGAGGGTAAAGGAAGAGTTCCTTCTGTGCAGAGATAGGAGACTAGCTTGTGGGGAGCCATAAAAGGACACAGGTACTTGTTACATGTAGCTTTTGATACTCTGCCTAAGCTGATGCTAAGGTCCTGATCTCCAATTGGTTCTTGACCTATCAGTAAAGAAGCCATGGGCCAATTGTTGGGTGGAAAGAAGAAGTGGGACTTTTGGATCCCCAAAGCCAAGTGGCAGATGAAGAAGGAAGAGAGTAGAGTTCACAACCCTTAAGAGGGAGAAAAGTAAACCAGCCATGTGAGATCTCTGGTGGAGCAGCCATGAGCCACTTCTACAGGTGGGAGGTTGGGAGTGTTGAGCTGGTAAAGAAGGTGGCTGAGCAGCTAAGATTGAGTGCAGATTTAGGGTGCTGAGCTGGGAGTTCTGGGAAGGGCATGCTAGCCCGAGGTAGATTGGGGGCACCCAGCAATTGTGTCAATAAGGCAAGTTGAAATTGAATAACTGTGTGTGTCTGTGTTTTTAATCCAAGGATCCAATATTTTCTGGGCCAGGGCTAGTAGCATGGTCCATTTCAGAGCTTAGGTGGGGTAGCAAAAGCTACATGCAACAGGCAATCTCTAACTATAGTCTGCAAAGCATGCCTGAGAGCATACCCACCCCTCACGAACAGTTGATACCAATGGCATAGCCCCATGCCAGGGTTTCCAATGTATTATATCTGCAGTAGCCTGGTGATTTGCATTTCTAACAGGTTACCAGGTGCTGTTGGTGCTGCTGTCCTCATCCACATACCCTAAGAGATAACTGTCTTTCTAGTGAATAGGAAGAGGTCAGCAAGTCAGGCATCCTGGATGCAGCCTTGAACCAAATAGCCAGCTAGCTGTGCAATTTTTCTTGGTAAGAAATTGCTTAAGCTGTGCTTGAGCTTCACTGATCACTGATTTTATCCTGCTACTCAGCCTTAGCATCTCAAGGTTTATGTAGCAATCAGAAAAATCCAACCACGGTTCAGAACCAGTGGTCTGGCTTGATCAGCCAATGGAATCCTCTACCCAGTGAGGGAGATCAGGGGTCAAATAGAATCCTAGTTTAAGTTGGTTACTCTGTTCTGATAATTCAGCCTCTGTGCTGGTTTGTATATGCTCGGCCCAGGGAGTGGCACTATTAAAAGGTGTGGCCCTGTTGGAGTAGGTGTGACACTGTGGGGTAGACTTTAAGACCCTCATCCTAGCTTCCTGAAAGCCAGTATTCTGCTAGCAGCCTCCAGGTGAAGACATTAACCTTTCAGCTCCTCCTATACCATGCCTGCCTGGACGCTGCCATGTTCCCTCTTTGATGATAATGGACTGAATCTCTGAACCTGTAAGCCAGCCCCACTTAAATGTTGTCCTTATAAGAGTTGCCTTGGTCATGTTGTCTGTTCACAGCAGTAAAACTCTAACTAAGACAGCCTTACCAATACAAAGAGTATGTCTAGCATTCTTCACACCAGTAATAAACACCACCTCAAGTTACTTGTTTAAAGTTGTTTTCTTTCTCCTTCCCTCTCCCTCTTTTTCTTTCTTTCTTCAAACAAGAGCTTGCTATGTAACCCAGACTAGTCTCAAATTCATGGTGATCCTCCTGTCTCAGCTTTTCGAGTGCTTGGATCACAGGTGAGGACCACCATGCTTGCCTTCATTCTTCTTAGATTATTGTTGTCTTGAGATTTAATGAAATTTCCTAGGCTTTGACCTAGTGTGATTGTGTTTTTAAATTGAGAATTTCAGAACATGCAAATAAGCATGGTTTGATTAAACCCATCCTCGGTCCCTTCCCTTTACCTCCCTACCCTCTACGGAAGCCACTTTAGGTCACTCGTATGTGTGTGGGAAAAGAACAGTCCACGGAAGAGTGGACAGGCCTATCAGGATACAACTCTGAAGAAAACTGAGTGCCTTTCTTAGCATCCATCAGTTGCCAAGATACTAGTTAGGAGTATGACTTTGTGAGCCCCTCCCTTTCCACACTGGAATTCGCCTGGCTTTTTTAGACTGCTGATAAAGATCTTCAGATGATAACTAATAAGTATCAGAGGGACTGTTTCTGCTGACAGCACCCTGGGTAGGTACTCTTCCTCCTCCTTTGGGGGGAGGTGGGGCCATTGACTTCAGTGAAGATATATCCTGGCAGAAAATTGCCTTTAGCTCATTTATAACCAAATGGTAGCCTAACCCCTTTGCATGTGAACCCCTCCTTTCTGCTAGACTACACTGTCCACCTTACAGCTTGACAGAATCTCAGGAACACCAAGTCTAGTGCCTGGCCTGAAGTAAAATGGGGACAATGAGAGAGAACAGGTGCGGCAGACAGGCCACAGGTCACTCAAGGACCGAATCTATCCCTCTCAATGGATTTCAGAAAAGTATCAGAAGACAGACATTTGCAAAGAAGCTTTGAAATATGAGCTAATCTCTATCTGACACTATCTAGAAGCCTTTTTGCTTGTTTTGCTTTACTCTGGATACTGCCTTTGGTCTAACTAATCATCTATTTATAGTGCTACATTTTCATGAAGACAGCTAAAATGGCTTAAAACTACAACTGCAGCTCCAGGGGACCCAACCACAGCTCTCTTCGGGCCTCAGAGGCTCCTGCATGCCCTTGCACATTCTCACACACAGAAACAAATATTAGTTTGTTTGCTTATCTGTTTTAAGATGTACCATATGTATCCTATGGTGAATGCTATTTATCAGAGTGTTGAAAACACTTGCGAGTGTGAATTAAAGATGGTGACTATGACGCTCATAAGACCCACCTCTAAAAAACTGATGTAAAAGAGAAGATGACAAAACATAGTTGACAGTGGAAGTAGCCCAACAGGGTATGTTGGGTGTTCATAAGTATTGCATGTGTGTGTTTGTAAGTACTGATGTGAGGGGTTTCACAGGGAAGGTTAGCAGTACAGGGTGTGTGTTTGCATGCGAGGGAGCACATTGTCTATAACAGACGAATCCCAAAGTGAGCCTCAGGGCTAAAGTCAGGCACAGTCCTTTCCAGCCTTCCTCAGTGTTACCCAGGGTCAGTCTTAGATCCCAGAGTGATCTGAGACATGAACTCATTTGGGTCTCAGCTTCCCTGAAGGGCTTGACAAATTTAGGACAATTGGACCCATGTGTGATCCACCAGCTCTAGGGGAAGCTAGCAATGCTTTAAGATTTCTCTCAGCAAGAGCATTAGGAAAAGAAGAAGTCTGGCCAGGAGTGGCGGTACATGTCAAGACTCTCAGGACTTAGGAGACAAAAGGCAGGAGGGTCAAGACTTCAGAGTTGAGTTACATGGTGAGTTTGCAGCCAGCGCAAGTTATGTGTAACCCTGTCTCCAAAACCAAAGAGCAAACAAACAATTAACAATGCAGAGTCTAAAGACATTGGGAGGAGGACATGAAGAGAGTTCTGGAAGCAGAGGCAAGTTCTCAGCCAGAGGCAAAGTGACTACCAACTATTTTTAGGAATAGAAACCTGTAAACCCTAGCTGTCCAGGTGGCCACTGAGAGCACCTTCCATAAGCTCCCTCCTCCCATTCGTGCCCCCCCCACAGGAGGTGGGGCGCATGTCTAAGCTTGCCCAGCAGGACAGAAGTATTAATGTTGCCTGTTAGCATCTCTTGGCCTTACTTTAGTCTTGGCTCACACACATCCTTAGTGACTTCCTTTATCCTAAGGACTGATAAAAGCTGACAGCCAGAAGGGAAGCTGCCCAGAGGGTGGGGAGGAGGTGAGTCTGGGGGAGAAAAAAAGAAATCAAAGAAAAGGAAGTTTCAAAATTCCTGAGAATGGCATGGAGCCAATGGAGTCTCTTGAGCGGCTTACTTAAGAACTTCTTTGTGTGAAATAAAACGTACGGACACAAAATATAATTCTGCCAGATGCAGTAGTGTCTGCAGGGCCATCACACAGTTGAGGCTAAGCCAGTCACAATACTCCCAATTGCATCTGTGTTAGCCTCAGAGATGTCTTTTCTCCCAGGTTTGTCTTGGAATGAAATAAACACGTGGAGGGAGGCAGTCAACAAAGGAGACATGGAAACTCTGAGAACAGTGCCTGAGCCTGCACTCTCTGTGTCTGAACCTATAATCTCCAGTGGATGGGAGCTCACAAGTCCCCATTTTTGGTTAAACTAGTTTCATCTGTGGTTTCATCTGTGAGAGCCTTGATTGATGCTACAAATGGGGTATAACTGGGTCCAAAGTAAAGACAGAAAATAATAGAATCAACGTAAGGATTAAACGAGTTGAGAGATATATAAGATCTCTGAAGCTGACTGAGCTCAGCTGAGGAAACTTACCAGACTCTCAAAGTGTTTTACAAATTTGTCTTCCACTCAGGCTTGAGTGCACAGGCTAGTTTGAAATTCAAACCTTAGTAAGGTTATCATGTGCTTGCAGCAGAAGGAGGCTCACTAGCCTCCATACCTAGCTTGCTGGCCTCTAGGGAAGAGCATGTCAGTTTTCTCTCACAGAGTAACTCTTTGTAGGTCAACCATCCTTCCATGGATGGCCGCACACCCAGAAGTATATGGACGTATAAACTGGAGTCAATGTGCTACTGAAACAAGCAAACAAAAAACATGGAAGATATGAAGTTGGGGTATTGTTTTGGGGTAGGAGTGAATCTGGGGTGAGTTATAGGGAGAAGCTGGGTATGTGACCAAATCACTCTCAAATATGATCCAAATACATTATATGAAATTCTCAATAAATCTTTGAGATTCTCCTGTTTCTAACTTTGTGTGTGTGTGTGTGTGTGTGTGTGTGTGTGTGCATGCTCATGTAGGGATGTGGAAGCAAAAGGTCTATGTTGGGTATCTTTTCCAATCTGTCTCCACTTCTCAGATCCTCAAGCTTGCAGGAGAAGCATTTTACTGACGAAGCCATCTTCCCAGCTCCTGGGATTCTTTTCAAAGACTCCTAACCATAAATTAAATATGAAAGTGTAGAGAGTGTAATGTTTTTATCATTTATTTTATTATTTATGGAGATTCTATCTGAACCTCAGAATTTCCACAGGGAATGTCTCAAAATGACAATGGCTGACTTTTTCAGTCATGTCCAGGTCCCAGGTTCTGATCCGTTTGCTAGCGCTGTGAGAATCCCTCAGCTATCAGAAGAGATTTTTACCAATGTCAGCAGCATCACTACCACCATTATTTGTGGAAAATGAGTCACTAGAGTGACTTTTCCTGAGTCATCAGCTTCAGTGGGTCATGGAAGGTAGGAAAGCACATAGATTTGCATGCAGCCTGCTACTGGGCTTTCAATCAGGGATCAGCACCAGCCACACCATCATCATCATCATCATCATCATCATCATCCATCTGCCCATGCAAATGAAGCAAGAGTCAAATGACCCAGACAATCCTGCTTCAGTCTGGACAAAGGTGGAGGAGCTAAGTCTGTTAGCACAGTGTCTCAGTCCTCCACATTCTCTGTTTAAACACAGCCTCAAAACACTCAACATTTCATTTGAAATGAAGTGATTTCTGGGAAATCTCATTTTCCTTCTCTGCGGTAGCCAACCACCTGAGATTGCTTGATAGATCTGTGCCAAAAATTAAAAACAAAACAAAACTTCAGCATCAAAGCCATACAGGAAGTTCACTTGAATGACAACTAGGAATTAAAATGTCAAGGGGTGGCCAAGCTGTAGTGTTTGGGGAGAACACTCAGTGGCTAATCGGAAGTCTACCATTTAATGCCGTTCTTTCAGGCTGTCAAAGGAAGCTGAAGTTGTCTAAAACATTTGTCACCTGCCCCTGAGTGAAATCATAAAGTGAGATTAAGCTTGAGTTAGATTTAACTTGGGGCTAGAAAGATGGCTCAGCAGTTAAGAGTACTGTCTGCTCATCCAGAGGACCCTAGTTTGATTGCCAATGGCCACATCTAACATGCTAATAATCACCTGTAGCTCCAGTTCCACAGGATCCTTGCCATTTTCTGGCCTTCATGGACACCAGGCATACATGTGCTGTATAGACATACATGCAAGCAAAACACACACACACACACACATTTAAATAAATACAATTAAGACAACTGATCTACCTTTTTCTTCCACAGTTTAATCTCTCTGTCTCTCTGTCTCTCTGTCTCTCTGTCTCTCTGTCTCTCTCTCTCTCTCTCTCATACAAGCCTGCTTGCACCAAAAGCAATGATGACAGATTGACATACACTGATGTTCTCCTACTTCCTGTGAGACACTGCATTTAATACCCAACTCTAGAGATCCGTGGCTGTGGGAACTTTCCACAAGTTGTTAATGTCTCTGTGTTTACTTTTTTCAGTCTAGAAAATGAAGAGAAAGAGATTATTTACTCATATCTTGGTTCACTTTCCATCACTGTGATAAAGACCTGGCCAAAAGCTTATTTGTCCTGATCATAGTTTGTCACTAAGGGAAGCCAAGGCAGGAACTTGGAGGCAGGAACTAAAACAGAGACCTCGGAGAGATGCCACTTACTGGCCCTCATTCCAGGCTTATGTTCAGCTTCTTTCTTTCTTTCTTTCTTTCTTTCTTTCTTTCTTTCTTTCTTCCTTCCTTCCTTCCTTCCTTCCTTCCTTCCTTCCTTCCTTCCTTTCTTTCTTTCTTTCTTTCTTTCTTTCTTTCTTTCTTTCTTTCCCTTCCTTCCTTCCTTCCTTCCTTCCTTCCTTCCTTTCTCTTTCTTTCTTTCTTTCTTTCTTTCTTTCTTTCTTTCTTTCTTTCTTTCTTTTTCTTTCCTTCTTTCTTTAATATGAGTACACTGTGGCTGTCTTCAGACACACCAGAAGAAGGCATTGGATCACATTACAGATGGTTGTGAGCCGCCAAGTGATTGCTGGGAACTGGACCTCTGGAAGAGCAGTCAGTGCCATCTGACTGCTGTGTCTAGCCATCTCTCCAGCCCCTCAGCTATCTCCTAGAACCACCTCCTAGGGATGGTGCTACCCACAGTAGAATGAGCTATCCCTCATCAATCAACAATCAGAAAATGCCCCCATGGACCTGCCAACATGCCAATCCTGAGGGAGCATTGTCTTAATTGAGGTTTTCTCTTCCCAGCTTATAGTGAGCTGACAAAAACTAACCAGCACAACTGTCCCCTTGTAAAATTGTCACACAAACACATCCTAATCAAACCTTTCATTTGTTTGTCCATAGGATCTCATATTAATCTCACAATACAAAATGTGATGTAACTCTTAAAAGTCCCTTTGTCTTTAAAATTTTCAACATTTTGAAAGAGTCCAAGTTCTCTTTAAAAATCTAATGGCTCAGCCAGGAGAGGTGACAAAAGCCTTTAATCCTAGCACTTGGGGGGCGAGGCAGGTGGATCCCAGAGTTTGATGCCAGCCTGGTCGTCCACAGAGCCAGTTCCAGGATGTACAGGACTATTAAAAAAAACTTTCTCAAAAAAACAATGAATAAATAAATTAAGTAATTAAATCTAATGTCTCTTTGAAAGTCTAAACTCTCTCAACTATGTAAAACTAGAAGCAAGTTAAATATATTTTATTCCAAGAACCAGGGCACAATTACAATGAAAGCTAAACAAAACCAATATCCAGTAGTATAAATCAAATCCTGTAGTCCAGTATACAACATCCAGGATTCACAATCTTCAGGGTCCCAATTACCCTGTCTTTGCCACACAGTTTGTCTTATAGACTCAGGGCTGCTCCACTCAACAACTGCTCCTGTCCTTGGTGACCATCCTACAGCTTTGGCATCTCCAATTTCCTGGTGTCTACACTGCAACTGAGGCTGCCCCTTTACCCTCCTTTACTGCTCTTTTTCATGGACAATCACCCTGACACATGGTGACAAGACAGTCTCTCTCCCTGGTCTCTTCAGTTCTGAGGTTTCCACTATATATAAGGCCTCGTCTTCCCCAGTGGCTTCTTTTGGACTCTATGTAGGGACTCTAATCCTACCACACAGTGCCAAGTTACAACCCACCAGATACATCCTATGATGCCTTCAATCTTGAAGTTTTTTATTCATCCCAAACCAATACAACCTGGGAGACTCATATATTATCAGGTTTATTGCCAGCATACAATAACATGTCCTGCCCCTGTCTGAACCATAGCTCTGTGTGTTGACCCCAAGAAAATATTCAGAGACGATTTCACCACAGTGATGCTTTTCTTAATAACAGCTGATCTCAGAGCCTCAGCTGACCTCAGTGAAGCCTCAGCGATCCTGGCATCTTGCTAATTATAGCTGACTGTTCAGCCACAACTGATGAGAAACCACAGATTTTTAATCTAAATACACCATACAAATGACGCTGTCTTAGGGTTTCTGTTTCTGTGACAAAATACCATAAACAACTTGGGGAGGAGAGTGTTGTGTTAATGTCATTTACAACTCTAAGGTCATACTCTATTGCTGAGCTAAGTTGGGGCAGGAACCTGAGAGCAGGAGCTAATGCAGAGGCTATGGAGGAGTGCTGCTTACTGGCTTGCTCCTCCCTTGTTTTGCCTGATTTTATATTGTCCCCAGGACCACCAGACCACCAGTGACACTACTCACAACAGACTGTCTCCTCCCATAGGCTTGCCTACAGCCAGATCTTTTGGAAGAATTTTCTCAATTCAGAGTCCCTCTTCCAAGATGTCTGTAGCTTGCTTTGGGTTGACACAAATCAACAGGCAGAGGCCCTGATAAAGTCTCTGCTTCATTTTGAAACATCACAAACCAGTCTGCATCATCTGCATAGCTCTCAACATTATCTTCCATGTTCCCAGAGAACAACCACCCATTAAGCTTTGAGTACCCAATGGCATTCTAGCTGAAAATCCCAAACACTCCTACAACCCCCTGAACAACATGGTCAGGTCTGTTGCAACGACTCAGTTTTGGATTACTAGAGCTGTATGTCTCTTCTGGAGGGATTTGAGTATTAAGCTTTGCCTCTTCCTGAGATTTTGTTATTCGGTAAACAAATATCCAACGTAAGAGGAAAGGTGTGAGATCTCTTCTTTGGGGGTAGAGCCAACATCTCAAGGCACATGAGATCTGCCCCCACACACTAGGAAGTTATCTGTCTCATTCCATAAAGCCAATTCAGTTTGTCCCTCGCTCCGAGTGCCAGCCTTCCCACACAAGAGCATGTTTACTTCTTCTCTTCCTGCTTTGGCAGTGTGTGCCCAGAGGCCAGATGAGAGACTTACCACATGGCCTCAGCTGCTGCCTAGACTAAAGACAACCCTAGACAGCTGAAAATTCATTGTGCATTAAAAATTAAAAACCTGTCCCAGGTTAAATAATAATAATAATAATAGCCTAATTTTAAACAATCGATGTAAATTCATTGTACAAAGTGGTTAGTTTCGTAGTGACATTTAAAATGTTTTTATTTTTAAAAATTAGGCCTATTTGTGTATGTGCAAATGGCTGCAGGTAATCACAAGGCCAGAAGATGGCAGTGTGTCTCCTGGAGCTGGTGTTACAGAGGTTGTGAGCTGCTTGCCATGGGTACTGGGAACTGAACTTGAGTCTTCTGGAAGAGCAGTAATATACTCTTAAGTGGTGAACTGTCCTCTAGTCTACAGAATGACATTTGAGTTAAGTTTATCCTGCACTGTGACCATATTCACTCCGTTACCCTCTCTTGTCCCTTCTCCCCACTTCTGCTCTCTGCTTCTCTTTTCCCTTCCCAAATAGTCTCTGTTCTATTTATGTGAGGTGCGTGTGCGTGTGCGTGTATGTGTGCGCGTGTGCATGTGTGTGTGTGTGTGTATGTATGTGTGTGTGGTATATGTGGTGGTGGTAGTCTGTGTGTGTATGTGGTATGTATGTGATATGTGGTGTGTGTGTGTGGTGTGTGTGTGTGTGTGGTGTGTGTGGTGTGTGTGAGGGGATATGTAGTGGTGGGGTGTGTGTGGTGTGTATGTGGTGATGGTGGTCTGTATGTGTGTGATGTGTGTGTGATGTATGTGTGGTGGTGGTGGTGGTGGTGGTGGTGTGTGTGTGTGTGTGTTAAATCTAGGAGATGTTTGTCTTCCTGGATCAGGCTTACCTTTCATAACATAACCATCTCCAGTTACATCCATTTACCTCCAAATGACATAATTATACTTTTCTTTGTAGCTGAATAAAACTCTTCGATGAGTGAGGTAGAAATTGGAATAGGAGAATTCAAATTTTCTTTTATAGCTTCACTCATGGAGAAAACGTTGTTCATGGAAGGGCCCTGCCCAATCTTCTTCCTTAAATACCTTCCAGGAGCCTGTTTAAAAATGTGGGGTAGTGGTGATGGCATGTGTGCAGGCAGGTGGGGGCAGGTGGAGTGGGTCACCATTTCTGAGAACACTTCTAGATTTGATTGGTCACATAAATAAGCTTTTGTTAGTGAAAAGAAAAAATATATATACATACATATACATACACATATACGTATATAGTATATATGTTATATAATATTATATATATATATCCTCCTGCTTGCAAATGCCCTATGTACAGTTCAACTGTATGTGTCCACACCTCTGTGTGTTTCCTAACAAGTCCCTGCAAAGATCATAATGCCACAGTGGTCTGAAGGAGGTGGTCTAGGGTAAGAAGTCTGAGCTCACGTTTGGGTTTTGAAAATCCACCAATCCCTGAGCTTGAAAACCTACCAATTCCTGAGCTTGCCCCAAGTTCAGGACTTGAAATCCCACCAATCACCACCCTAGATATCTCCACCCTGGAAAATGCCAACCCCAAGAAACTCTATCTATACAAAGCCTGCCTCCCGTTCAGTTCTTTGTTACTTCTCGATTAAGCAGAAGCAGCCACCGTCTTGAGTCTTTCCCAGTAAATCTGCGTGAGGTCTGTTGTGCAGTGTAATCTTTTGGAATTGTTTGGTTCCCAACTGCCAGGATACCTTTCCCCTCAAAGCTGTAACAGGTACGTTGGGAAAACCTTTCCCTTCAGAGCTGTAACATTTACAGGTGGGAGGAAGAGTGATTTCCTCATCCCTCGAATCTGTTGTTCTGCGTTAGACTTCATTTTGTTTAGCTGACCAAAGTTACATCACTGTGTGTTGTCCACCAGAGACCCTCAGCCTCAGGCTCCACAATGCTGCCAGTTAGAACCACAGAAGGGGCGCGTCCTCTAATGTCCACCAGGTGGCGACCAAGCTCCAGGAGAACCAAACAGGGTGGGCCAGGGGCTACACCATTGAGGCCAGCTGTCACTTATTAGCCCAGCTGGAGTTGTGGGAGAGGAAGCTGATTCAGACAGCTGTGAAAAGGCTTCTGGGGCATGGGAAAAGTCTCACGAGTCCAGAAAGAAAAAAAAAAAAGCAAATGGATGTAATTATTTTCCTCAGTTAGTCAAAATCAAACACCTCTTTCCACAACTAAGGGTAGGGTGGTGGGAGAGGGAGGTGCTGAATGGCAGGATGGGACAGAAGGTGACACTGATCAAAATCGCTCCCAAAGAGGCTAAGCATGACAACATTCTTGAATTCTACTGTCCAGCGCTGCCGGAACTGGGTCATGACAGCAGTCTTCCCGGGCCTTAAATGATCAGTTCCAGTTGCTGTTTATGTCCCACCCCCATCCCTGCTACATTCCTTGGGGGTGGTCCTTTTTACTCTGTAGTAGTTACCATCCTATTTCACTGAGCTCTGAGTTAAAGAATAAAAGTCCTGTGATGAGAACAGGCTCCTGGAGCTCCTACCCAGGTCCCATTTGTGAAAAGGCGCCTGTCTTGGACATGCACTCTTCTCCGACATCACCCAGCAGCCTGTCTGGAAAGGGTTGAACATGTGACTTCTGTTTTAGCTTTGTCATGGATTCCATAAATAGGATTTTGGCAGTGAGGAAAGAACCTCTCACAACTGAGGTCCTTCATGACTCTCCAGTCCCTGGAATGTCTTTAGAAATAAACAGTAGGTGTCTTACTCAGAGTGGACTTCAGCCATTGTACCTATCTGCCCTCTTCTTGTAGCCCTTCCTACTCTGGAAGCACAGGTGCAGGAGCCTTGCCAACCTCAGCTTAGACGAATGTGCTAGAAAGCATTTATGTACAAAGGACACGGGGAACCTGCCTTCAGCCAACCAAACCACACATGTTGAAACAGACATGAGTCGATTTATTCCCTAGATATTTAGGTCCTGTTAACTTTGCTTCAAGGACCCTGTTTAAAGGACCTGCATGGCCCTGGATCACAATATTCCTGGGAGTCTGGACGGTTTGACAGAAGCTGAAGGACCTGCCGGGACGCAGCCGTGAGCCTCTGGCATCTGGCATCCTCTATGTCTGGAAATCTGAAGGCCTCACTGGGGGGTTGGAGAATAGGATCTGGTTCTGGCTGATATGTGGAATCATGAGACAGCAGCAGCACTTGACCAACAAATGGACACCATATACAAAGCATGTTGGGTAAATCATTAGGCATTTTATTATTAGGAAAGAAAGCGTCACTGATACACCGAGATTTTAGTAGGACATGATTTTAAACTCCGAGTCATAATTCTAGAAACCCATGACATCTGGTTGCAATAGAAATGCTTTCTCTGTTGTCTTTAAAACTAAGTAAGAAATAAATGTCTGTTCTAAGCTCCTTCCTTGTGGCTTCTCAAGGAACCAGGCTTCTACTGACCTGGGTCACTGGCTTCCTCTTCAGGGTGCAAAAGCCCATACACAGCACTTCTACATGCTGCAGATAAAACACTTTCTTCCTGAATAAACAGCCCACATCATTTTTTTCTGTCTTTGTAACTGGATGTGACTTATTTCTCCATTCACCTGTGAATAACTTGCCCATGTCTCCCTCCACGCTGACTGGCTGCTGTACTCTTTCTCGTCTCCGTGTGTGTTTTCTTCCAACACAGACCTCTCTGAAGGGCCCTGCACAAATCACAAAAGGCCCTGACTTCCCATGGCATTTCTTCATTTCCTCCCTGGGTGATGTTTACAGTATTCCCTGAGAACATTGCTGTGTATTAATAAAATTTGGATTCTCCAACTTCACAACCCCTGAAACATTAGCATAGATCTTCTTGCAAGAAACTGCCTTAACGGAAAGTCCCTTAAAAGAAAGTTGGTGGCCCGTGGAATCTACTTTACACAATAAAGACATGTGGGAATGTGGGCAGTAGGGGGCGCTCTCTTAGCAAAGTGAATATGACTCAGTTGGCACCAAGGGCAGAGAACATGCCTTCTCTGCCACGGTTAGTGGCCCTTGCTGCTGCAGAACTGGGTAGAGGCTCTAACTTTCACTCAATGCGCAGACCCTACATGCTTCTATCTTTTACAACTTTGGATACAATGTTTATTTCATGGTATCATTTAGAAATGTTAATATGGGGTTGTATATACAGTGACTGGCAGGAAACCTCGAAGTGCTCCTTCTGTGTTTTGTTAAGTAGATTTTCTGGATTTTAATTTTAAACCCTTAAGTATGTATAAATGTGTCTGGCAGAGATGGGGGGATATTCACAGGTATGTGCCCTCAAAGCCAAGAAGAGAGCAATGAATTCCCTTCAGCTGGAGTTACAGGTGGTAGTGAGCTGCCCAACGTGGGTACTGGGAACTGAACTTGAGATTCCTCTGTAAGAGCGGTATGCATTCTTAACCACGGAGCCACATCTCCAGACTCCTTTTCTGGAATCCAATGCTATGCCTTGAAAGATCAAGGTGCATCTGTCTACGTTCATGTTGGAGTGGATGTGTATATGTCTGCCCCCTCTTGAATCCTGCATTTACAAACTAACAAACTTCCTGTAGGGATTTTAAACAAAGAGCCACTCAGTTTGGACAGAGATGTGGCAGTTCTCATGAAGCCATCTGTACATGTGTGCCTGTGCATTTGGGTGTTAACGTGTGTTCATATGTACCTATATGTGTGTGCATGTGTGTGTGTGTGTGTGTGTGCATGTCTGTGCACACATGTTCCTGTGTGCCTTTGTCAATTTGTGGGTCTGTGTATGAATGCATGTGTGCATTAGAATGTGTAGGCATGCTAGTTGGCGACAGGGGACGTGTCTCTGTGAATGAAAGCAGGCAGAGGGCCAGATCTGCATCCTATGGAATTCAGCTCAAGAGTTCCTGCTATTATGCTGCTATGGGAGATCTCCTTACAAAGTCAAGTCCAATGGCTCCCAAGGGGCACCAATAAAGCAGGCCAAAGTTCAGTGTTCATTGGACCTTTGCATTCTTGAGCACAGCAGCCCCAGCCTCTCCTGATGCTAAGCTTCCAGGATGCCGAGGTTGCCTTGTTATACTATGCAAACATCTCTGGCTCAATTCTCCTTAATGTAACTCAAGGAGCTGAACTGTCTGGGCCATTCTTGCTCTGATACCTGATTCTAATCCAAAGGATGCCCCATCCTAGACTCCTCTCTGTCTTCCCTCTACTGACCTCTGCTCTGCGCTGGAGACTCCCTGGAGAGTGCATCCACAGGAAATGTGGATTCCTTTCCTGTAAGAACTTTAAATAATGAGCCTTTAAATTGGGACGGGTGGGCGGGCGGCTGTTCTCACGAAAGTGTGGGAAGATGTGAATGGCACTTGAGCAGAAACGGAACTCAAGGGATGGGACTTTGTATGTCCCACCCTGCCCTTCCGCTATGAAGAACAGAGAAGCGGAACTAGAATTTAAGCTTAGAACTACGAGACTGAAAGTACTTAGAACTATGAATATCAGACCTCAGGCTCTTCTATTCTGTCTTCCTGATGATATAACCCCATAATCTCTCATGCCATAAAAACCCAATGCTGCATGTCCATCCTAAAGAGTTTGCTGTTTGTTGTTGTTTGAATGTGAAATGTCCCCCATAGGTCCTCTGTCCCCAGTTGATGGTGCTGTTTGGGAAGATTATAGAACTTTTAGGAGGTAGAACCTGGCTAGAGGAAAGATGTCACTGGGGGGAGGGCTTTGGGTTCTCATAGCCTGATGCCACTTCCTGTTCTTTATTTCCAGACAGCTGAAGCGGTTTGATGGGCTGGCCTCATGGTCCTACAGCCCTGCTTTACCTGCCATCATGGGGTATATTCCCAAGGGTAAGCCGAAACAAACCTTTTCTGCTGTAAGTTGCTTTCATCCATGCGTCTTACTACAGCAATGAGAAATTAACTAAGATATCATCCTTACTGACATTGTTCCTTTGGGACCACACTTGGATATGGAATGCATGCTTGCTCTTGGATACAGAGCACGGTGAGTTCTAACATGGATGCAGTTTTAATAAATATCTGTATTTTCGAGAGACACACATACAAAACCATAAATCCTTGGCAGTGGGGATGGGGGATCTGTCATTTACTTATCAAAGTAAAATGTGGCTGGGAACACAGAAGAGCCAGGTACTTTTTCTCCAGAAAACACAAATCAGACCATAGAAACTCTGAATGTATATTGGCCTGGGAACTTAGAAGGCTGGGAAGGGATAGTATATAGCAATATAGACAGCATGCCAAGGGCTGTCATCACCACGGTCACAATGAAGTCACAAAGGCAAAACAAGAATGTACATGCTACACAGTTATTAAATCTATTCTACAATGCACGGGGAGTACCTGGTTAAAGCTGTTACGTGTAAGACAGATGCGGGAGAGTGAGCTCAGTACAGTAGATCAAGTTTGTCAATTATCTGGGGAAATATACACATGTGCATGGATTGCTCTCACAGTGCTGAACAGATTAGCATACAACGCTTATCTGAAAGAGCATGGGAAACCAACTTTACTTGAACCTTACAGAGTTGCTGTCATACGCGCTCTGAGTGTTCACCCTGCTCTGCTCGGACCTTGACATACAAATGTTTGTATATGTCCTTGTCATGAGAACTGTGTCTCCTTGGGTGCATTGCTTGCAAAGATTATCATCCAGGCAGAAGCATCCACATGGTGATTTTTTCCCTCCTACTTTCTTTTCTACTTTCCTTCCTCTGTCTTTTGTCCTTTTAGCCGGGGAAAGATCAGGAACTTACTAAGTACATCTCCCATGGCTTCATTTCATTTTCCATTTTTGAGCCATATATTTTCATTCTCAAGGCTGTGGTAGATGAGAGGCCATATTAAATCACAACCCTAGAAACCTTAAAATATGCTTCCTAATGTTTTCTACATTTTCCATCCTTCCTCCCTTCCTTCCTTCCTTGTTTCATTACTTTCTTCCATTTTATCATACTCCCTCCTTCCTTCCCTCCATCTTTCCTTCCTTCCTCGAATTCACTGAACTCCTGGATACTAACTTTTTACTTACTGTTTCAATCAACTCTTACCTTTGTAGCCAATGGGGGTATGTGTGTGTGTGTGCGCGCGCGCGTAAAACTCTCTTCAAAATTCTATTTTACAATACATAGAGACAAGTTGAGCCTTGTGGGAAGGGTTCTTTTAAATACTATACATATTTGGCAGTACACGAGGGGTAGGGCTAGGAGCAAAAATAAACATGGCCACTGCTTCTAGTCTGTCTTTACAAAAGAAAACATCTTCTCTATTGAAAGAGTCTCTTCAGCATCTGCTCCCAGAAGTCTGCAGAGAGAACACTTTAGCCATAGATTTGAATGGGTCCCTTTTCTTGGCATGGGCCCTGTTTCTGAGAGGTCCTGTGGATTTGGCTTTGTCAGGTCCTAGTTGAGCAGTGAGTAAGCACTAGAGGAATTTTCCAGGGATGAGCTGGTTGTCTCTGGGGTGGAAACGTTATATGTTCCTGGAAAAAAAAAATTATCTCAGCCTCAAAGACAAACGTTTGGGCACTTTGCGGGGCAAACATCTTCTAAGGAACCAAGATGAGCTCCGATGTAGCAGGCATGCCTGGAAATCAACCCACGCCTGCCCTCCTCCCTAACCCAACGTGCCAGAGAACAAACAACGGAAGTGCTGTCCTCGAGCATGCGCAGCAGCCACCAAGCGCTAACTACACCACACACCAGCAGTCAAGATTTTCACATCATAGGAAGATTTTCAACGTAGGAAGTCTCTCCATAAGCTCCCACATGCATGAACCCTGGGGGATTCTACACAAGGAAAACTTTTCTGGTCCCCTTGCTAATCTTGACTTGGGGACATCCTTAGGAAGGAACAGACCATTCAGCCAAGGGTTCATAGAGGGAAGAAAAGGAAAGCGAAGATTAACTATAAGGAAGGAAGAGGCAGGATGCAAAGGAGGGACAGATACTGACAGAACTACCGAGGACCAGCACAGCAGGGAGGGTGGTTGGCGTGACTGCTTAGCCTTATGTGGGCATACACCGCGCAAGGGAAGGGATGAAATGACTACTGCCCTACCATCAGGATGATGAACTGCCACTGCTAACAAGGTTTCCATCATTGCCTTGGGGGGCCTTTGGGGCTGCTGACAACATAAACCAAAGTTACAGTAATTAGCCCCCCACCCCCGAAAAAATTTATTCAGAGCAAGGCTGTACTGATGGCCCCCATAAGACTATCCAGTGGCAGTTACCAGGAATCTCGGGGCCTGATATTCTAGAAACAAGGCCCACATCCCAACTTAGACCTGGATCACGCTCAAAACAGAGCATATTCTAATAGCCTGATATTTTGCAGAGTTTAAATTTGGTGGGTTATTTTATAACTTCTACTCACGTCATTGGAAATGCTAAACACCTATGCAGTGCAATAGCTTTGATGTCCCAAAGACTTGGTCATCTCATATTAGTCAAATTAGTGACTTTCAAGGTGGGAAGGGACAATCCCCCAGTCTCTTGAGTGATCCCCCAAATGGAAGCAGGGAGCGCTATATCTAGTGGAGGTTTGGTCTCCACAGACTTCTCAGAATATTCAGACTCAGATACCTTTGATATCAAATGTATGGTAACCAGGGTCTGGAAGTGAACACAGTCTAAGTTTGCATTTGTGAGATCTATCTGGTTTTAAAGAGATGGAAGGGTATCTGGGAGGTGGCTCAATGATAGACTGTTTGCTTAGCATGCTGGAGAACCTGGGTTTGATCCTGAACATCGAAAAAAAAAAATGAAAAGGAAGGAGTTTGGGCAGTCATTTTCCTGTGGGAGGGGCAGTGTCTATGAATGTTGAGGGTCTGCTCTATCAGGTGGTGTGCTGGAACTGTCCTGTCAGGAGCAGTGTTATGAGACCGTCATGCGGGAGGCAGTGGGCTTTACATTCTCATTAGCTAAGGACAGTTCTGAAGTCATTAGTGCTATCTAGTTCCTATTTCCCAGGTAGAATTTACAATTGTCCAATAGAAATATCTAGGCTGCATAATACTACATGTACGTATACCCAGTTTAGAGATGTACAGCAAGCATGCTCCATAAGGAGAAAGAACAAGCCTGAGTTGAATCCTATAATCAAAATTTCCATGTTCATTCTTTGTGTGACACAGAAAAGAATTCTGTGTTGGACAAGCCCAGAAACTTGCAGGTACTGTTTATATTTGATAGACAGATTCCCAGGATGTGTCAAGATTCCTAACATCTTTGTGACTTTACAGTAGTTGACCATTTAGAGTAGTGGCCCCTCTTTAGCAACTTCCTGGTTGCTTGTGAATGTGTAAGCAAATCCCAATATTCAATATCTACCGCAAACACAGTAGTTTAGGTCCCTTCTATGAAGCGAGGGATGGAGGCAGGAGTAGGTCGGGGCCAGTAAGATCTAGTCCACCTGGGAGTATCTAGTAGTCACTACATACCTGTTTTACCAAAAAGATTATTAAATCTTCGGGATATCGGAGAACTCATCGAAAACACGGGTGTCGATGAACCTATGGACGTTGACTAGAAGACAGAGGGAGAAAAGACCATCACAAAGCGAGTCTGGGAGATCAAGGATGTTTCAATCTCTCGGAGGGTTTGGCTTGTTGCTGTCTAGTGGCCACTTTCTTGTGTTTTAAATGCTATCTCGTCAAGTGAGGCCCGGAGTATAGGATGCTCTCGCTGGAGAAATAGCTTGTAAGCATATATGAGCTGTGATCTCCCTCCCTCCCACTTAGCCATTCCCCCTCTATTCTTTCACCCTTCCTTCCTCCCTGCCTCTCTCCCTTTTTTTTCTCCTGTCCTTCCTTCATTTTTCCTTCCCTCCCTCTTTTTCTTTGCTGGTTCCTCACCTCTTTCTTCTTTCTTCCATTCCTTCTTCCTTCCCTACATTTTTCCTTCTCTTTCCTTCCCTTCCCCTCTCCTCTTCTTCCTTTCTCTCTCTCCATTTTATCTTTCTTTCTTTGCTAAGGAATACTGGTCACAACCCCAAATGTAAGAGTTAGTCTACTTCCTTGTATCATATTACTGGACTCCATGAGGATATGAAACAGGAAGTGCCTTCATAGCCAGGCTTACCTTTGAATGTTGGGAAGACCACCTTGACAATGAAAACTTATGCAGCAAAGCTTCCTGCACCTGCACCGTTTAAAAGAAGCCAGGGTCAATACAATAGACTTTGTTTGGGAATGTTTGACAGTTCCTGATGCCCCAAAAACTATCATTGTTCTTACCTTCTGATCCCAGAGGCAGCCGAAGAGCAAAATGAAGAGCCCCTGTGGAAAGGATTAAGAGCTGCGTTTTAAGAAAGCATTACTAAGCAGGTTTTGAGTCTGTCCCACCTCTTTCCCCATCTGAGTGGATGAGATGAGTCCAGAACATGACGAAATTGCAAGAAGCAACAGTTATGCACTGAGGAGCCTTAATTGATGGACGCTAGGGGAATCATATCTATTTTCCTCCAATCATGAACAGTATTTCCACGCTGGTTACGTACATGTCTCTCATCCACATTATTCCCCATCCATCCCTCTATGTTGGGAAGACAATCATAGGATGAGATAGTTTCTATCCATGGAAGCGTATCTTGAAAGCTAAGAATATTGTAGCTTATCACACACAGTGGTAGGAGTTGGGGTTAGTCACAAGCATCCAGGAACAAGATGCTTCCTTGTTGTCCATCTTTCTCTTATAGCTCATCTAACAAACTGGCATCCATTGTAAATGACTACATACTCTAAGAGAGCAACGAAGTGTCTTCCCCTGAACATCACCGAATAGATTGACATATGCAGGGTATTCATTTTTCAACATCCCTTTCCAGAGAAACTATGTAGTCCCCAGCATCTAATTCCTTCAATTGTCTTTTGAAAACATATCTTGGACTAAGGTCTTTATTAGGCACTAGAGGGAGATACAGTGACCAACAGGAAGCCTGTCTCCACAAAGCTTGTTGATGCTCACAAAGACAAAATAGAACCATGACTTGACTTAGTGACAGTGCTATCCTTAAAAGATAAGACTAAGGCAAGATTATCTTGAGTAAACAGCCTCATCTAGAATAGGATTATGACTCTCCTCCTACTTACTGTGTTACTTAATGTCCTCCTATAAATAAATGTATTACAGGGACATTTGGAACCAAGTTATAATGTAGGTGATAAAAGGTTCAAGGTTCCATGGGAGCAGAGGACTCTGTCCCTTAGTCTCTGAGTGCTTGTAATTACTGTTCTCTGAAGCTTAGGTCTCCTGTGCATGAAAACCCTTCCCCATTCCTCCCCTTGTTTGTGTTTCTATCATTAGTTTATCCCATAGGAATAGGTATTTCCTGCAATCCTGGTGCCATGAGCTTACCTGGAAGGCATTAAGGAGGGTAAATATGATGTGGAACACAGCATTGCTCCCCTGGATTACTGTGGCAAGACCAAAACCCCAAGTGAGCCCCAAGAGTGGCGTGAGGACCCCAATACTCTTGCTGATCTGGAATAGGCTGCTCTTCTCCTGCTTGCCTGGCTTGTCTCCGATGGAGGGCCTCAGGATCTTGGTGATGACCACAACTGTGATGCTTACGTTCACCACCACAATAATCAATGCTGGGATGGCGAAAGCCAGCAGTGCTCTGGTGTCCTCCCAGTTGAGCCAACATGCATTCTTCCTCATGTAGACTTCCTGTGGCTGCGTAACCCCCACTGTGATAGACGAGATAATGAGTGGACAGCCATAGCCTAGAGAAAAGGCAAAAGCTTTTTGGGTGGACTTGCTTGCATCATGTAGAATGAAAATCAGCCGGTAGAAGAGCATGAGGCCCAGAGTTAGCATCCAGAAGAAGACACTGAGATAGAAGAAGTGAATGAAGAATGTGGCAGCCACACAGGCTGTTTCGTTGAGGGGGTAATGACCATCGTGGATAGCACCAGCCACAATGAACCAAATGTCAGCAATCAGAAGGCAAAAGGCAATGTTGACTATACAGATGTGGCGCATATAGGAAGTTCGGTTCTTGGTCACTGATTTCCACACCATGGATTCCACAACTAGGCAGGCAGCTAAGCTGACTATGGAAAATCCCAAACCGATGTAAGAAATGATATCCAGAAGTATTTTTAAAAGAGATCCTGGATCTGGGGAATCTGGGGACATGAGGATGGAGAATGACGTCAGGTGGTTACACTTGCAGAAGACTCTGTCCCTGTTGTCCCTACCATCATCTTCCACAGAGCACCCACTGCTGTCCCAGCCCCCTGTATTGTTGGCAAGGCTGAAGTTCCAGAAGACACACTGTGGCTTGCCACCCGAGCGATGGTTGTTCTTAAAAGTCATAGAAATCCTAAACGGCTTGACGAGATTATGGCTGACAGTGGTTGTCATTACTAAGCTGCTGGGGGATGTCTTTCTCTGTACATCCTGGGCAAGGATGGCTTTGAGAGTCGGGAAAGCCACAGTAACGATCGACGAATCAGGCTGCAAGTTTCCTAGCTGACACTCATCGATGGCCACATCACCCCACAGGTCAGAGTCTGTGAAGATAAACTTCTGTTGGTAGATTTGGGGTTGGCCACGTCTTATCACCATGCTCTTCATCTGCACGTTAGGGTGGGAGAGGGATGGAGGAGTGCTGTCTCCCAGCTGGAGCGCTTGGGAAAACCTTTCCACAGAGTGCAGGAACTGAGAGCTCTGGTTGCTCTGTTGCTGTAGTAACTTCTCCCAGGAGTTCAAGGCGGACTTGTCTAAGATGACATTAATGGTAGCAAGTATGTCCTGTAGGTGACATGGGTAGGGATAGGGTCAAAGCATTTTTCAAGATAAGTAAGACAAAACATCATTTCTCTGGATACTGGTTGGTGCAGGGTCTGAGGCAACACAAGCAAAGAAAATCTCTCCCCTTCTTTCTCTCAACAGAGCTTGACAAAGGCAGAGACCACAAGGCTGTAGAACTTTGCTTAATATTCAGTAACAATGACTGTGAGAATACCCCCACACTACTGAGACCTACTTAGCTGGCTGGGAGAGGTCTTATTTACTAATTTTTGGCTCTAATTTTATTTTTGAAAACATATACATGTTCACATGTGTATATGTCAATGAGTGTGTGTGTGTGTGTGTGTGTGTGTGTGTGTGTGTGTACATGGAGATGCAGAGGCCAGAGGTTAACATTGGATCTCTTTCACAGTAACTGTCCACAGGGTCTGTCACTGAATCAGGAGTTCACTGATGCTGCATGGTTGGCTGGGATATTCTAGGGAGTATCTTCTTATCTGCTTCCTCAGCACTGGGATTCAGGCCCTACACCCATGGGTATATGAGACTGAACTCAGATTCTCATGCATGGTAAGCACTTCCCAGACATCTCCCCAGGCCAGTGACTGGCTTTTGGTAGGTAGCATATCACCAGCAAGAGAAAGTCTCAGAAGACTCACTCTAGCCCTGAGCATCGAACAGCTATGAAACTATTTCCAAGGGCAGTCTTGTTGTCTGATAAACAATTTCTCTTTCTCATAATCTTGGACCTAATGCTTTTCATTTACTCGCTTGTCTTGAAAATATTTTTTCTCCCTATTTTTGCCTTTTCTGAATTATATTAGAATATGCCTATGGAATAGATTGAGTGGCACCTCTCACAGGACATATCCTGATTCCCAAACCTTGAGAATGTGACCTTAGGCAGACAGATAACCTTTACAGATGTAATTATTTTAAGGATCCATTCTAGTCAGATTTAACTGTCAACTTGACACAACCTAGCCTCACAAGTGTTGCCCAAGAAGTCTTGATAGAGGGATTGCCTAGAGCAGACTGCCAGGTGGGTATATTTGTGAAAATTTATCTTGATTGCCAAAATTAATACAAGAGAGCCCTGTCCTTTGTGGGCAGCACCATTCCCTAGGCAGGTGGTCCTAAGCTATATAGGAAAGTAAACTAAGCATGTGATCCTGAGCTACCAAGCAGCATTCCTCTGTGGCTTCTGCATCAAGTTCCTGCCTTGACTTCCTTCAGTGATGGGACTGCAACCTATAGCTTTTCCTCCCCCAAGTTGTTTTTGGTCCTGGTGTTTATCACAGCAACAAAACTAGGGGCAAGACATATTCTGAATCATCTGAGTGACTCTCAACTCCAATATATCTTTACAAAATACAGACAAAGAAAAGGCTTGGACAGAGAGATTCAGCTGGTGCTTCAGGAACCAAAGTATACCAGGTGTCCCCAGAAGCTGGGAGAAGTGAAGAAAGATTCTTCTCTAGCACCCTTCTGGGAGTGTGGCTTTGCAACCATCGTGATTTGCCTCTAGAACAGGGACACAATATATTTCTGTCCAAGCAACCCAACCCATGCTTGGATGGTCCCCACCCACAAATGTAAAACTTTGCAGGTTGCTACACGGTTCCATGCTTGCTGGCCTCTTGTTGGGTTTAGCCAGGAGGGGGCAGGCAGTGGAAAGATGGGGGTGAGAAGAGTTGACATAAATCATCCATGCTGTCCCCTTACCCTGTTTCATTCATCCCAAGCTTGTCTCTGGTAAAAAACTATACTGGCCTTCAAAATCTACAGCTTCTGAGGAGAGTGATCTCCCCTAAGATTTCAGCTATCACTGGACTTGAGTGAAGTCCAATCTTCTGTCTATAGTGTAGTAACGGCTTATAAAGACTGTGGCCTCTGAGTGTCCCATCCCATCCCATATGTATTTTATTCTGACTTACCTCTGTATGTTTCCTTTCATTAAAATCTTTCAATTTGAACTGTTATGAGTTCTCTTTTCTCCCAAAATAAGTACCTCACGGTTTACATTCAATGTAAGACCTTTGAGAATCTTATCTTGGTTTCCTTTCTGTTGCTGTGACAAAATACCCTGACAAAAACAATTTAAGGCCCTGCAATTCCAGATCACATCCTATCATGACAGGGCAGCTGACAGTGGTGGAATCTTAAGAAAGCTGGTCATGTTACAGCCACAGTCAAGAGCAGAGGGCAACAAATAAAAGGCACACATGTAAGTGCTCAGCTCATGTCCTCCACTCTTATATAATTCAGGATGCCCAGCCTAGGGAATGGTGCCGCCCACAATTTAGATGGGACTTCCTAAATCAATTAATTTAATGTAGACAGTCTGTGACAGACCTTCTCAGAAACCGATTTTAATCAAGTCGGTATTTTACAGGTGTGCCAAGAGGCCTGACTTAGGTACCAAATTGACACTATCATACCCACCTTGCACATATGTTGTAACCTCTAAATTACTAATTTTTCTAGAAAACTAGCAGGAATTCATTCTATTTGAACAAAGAAATGAAAGCAGAGACTCTTTAAAGAAATCCAAAAACCTTCTGCTCTTCTAGAAGCCAGAGCCTGCAGAGCACACTATGCCCTTCTCATATTCAAGTGAATACTCTGAGAGAGACGAGTCTGTGTGGGAAGGACTATGCTTCCTGCAAACAAGTCCAGAGGTGCAAGAAGACAAGACCCCAAACTCCCACAGGGCTTAAGTACACTTACTCTCATCATTTCTGAATTCACTTGGGTTGGAACTGTTGAGAGCAAATCAAGGATGTTAATGATGGCTCCCAGGCTCCCAGGAGATGAGCGGATGTCCTGTTCTTCCTTCCCAGCACTAACAGAAAGGTCCCTCAGGTAGGTAGGGAGCTTCTGGTCCTGAGAGGGGCTCTTGATTAAAGCCTAGTTTAAAAGAAAAACAAAACAAAAACAAATGAAATTATTCCAATAATCTGGAAGTTGTGGTTTCCTTTTTTCTCAATGCCCACATCAATAGTATATACTGTAAAATTAAAGCCTTCACTTCTTAAAGTCTCTGTGCACACCCTTCAAGATGGAGAAAGCATAAGATCTCATGCACAGAAAGCAAACTGTTAAACATATGCCACCCTGGAAAATAACTAGAAAGAAAGGAATGGTAGATACGATTGCTACAGAGTTAAAGTAAAATAAACCAGTCACTTGTCCACATAGAAACCACTCTTCTTCCTATGCTACTTATACCTCTGATTGTGAATATGATTGTCCCTCCATATTTCATTCTTCTAGATCTGTTATCTCAGTATAATTGTTAAGAGTGTCCTCCTTTACTGTCATAGTCCCGAAAAGTGCCATGAAGCTGCCAAGGGAGTGAAATGAACTGTAGATCTACTCAGTTGTGAACCTCAAAAGAGACCAATATGGCAAAATATCCCTAGAGTTGCAATAGTGGCACTCATATCTTGGCAGTAAACAACTTCTGTCTAATTGGATTTACAGTTCATCCAACAGCAGGGAAATCATGTCTGCTCCTAGAAATCCGGCCAATTACTTGGAGGTCATGGAGGTCATACATCTTAGAGGACAACCTTATATCACCACTTCACTAAAACACATAGTTCCTAGCTGCATTTTAAATATTTGTACATATACATAGCTTCCAACCCTCACCAACAAAACTCTTTGCAATAGACAGAAACCATTACAGAAGTCCATTACTGGTAAGATCCAGAAAATAACTACTCATGGGGTGTCCAGTCCAATGGATACATCAACAACACACCATTTGTATCTAAGGCTCAGAAAAAAACTGGGGAAGGGAAGATGGAAAGATTGTGAAAGCCAGAGGACTTGGAAATCATCTGTGAGAGTGTGTCTCCTAGAAATGGCCAAGAAAGCTTCATCCATAATGCCTCAATAATATGGCTAACTTAACAAGACCTGAACAAGGACAACAATAACAGACATACTAACATGTAAGGGAGAAAATTTTATAGGGTCCCATGCCTAGACAAAGAACTATAGGCAGCTAAGGGACACTGAGAGCAGAGGAAGTAGTCTCGTCCAGGGATGAGTTTCCTAATTGGTTATCCAATAGCAAGTTGCCAGCCCTGAAGTCATATACATACAAACAACATTAAATGGTCTGAGAAGACTCTCTCTCTCCCTCCCTCCGTCCCTCCCCCCCCTCTCTCTTTCTCTCTCTCTCCCTCCCTCCCTCCCTCCTTCCCTCCCTCCCCCCCCTTCTCTCTCTCTGTGTTTGTGTGCTTTTGAATAAATATATAAATTTTAAAAAATTGGAACAAGGGGAGGTATGGGAAAATTTGGAGGAGGGACATGGAATGGGAGCAGAATTATGTGACTATATTTTAATAATAAAAATATTATAAAAATAAAAAGAACTGTCCCTTTTTATTCTCAGAGTATCTTGATTCAGATGACAAATAACATCATCTATCTGTACACGTCAGTATTCTAACTATCTTTTTTTTCTTGAGATAGGGTTTCTCTGTGTAGTCCTGGCTGTCCTGGAACTCTGTAGACCAGGCTGGACTTGAACTCAGAGATCCACCTGCCTCTGCCTGGGATTAAAGCTTGTATCACCACCATCTGGCTCTATCTACCTTTTCAACTCCTTAAGAAGTATGGGTTGAAAAAACTATATATTTCTATAGAAAACCTTTGATGAGTATCCACCTGTGAACACACAGGTATTTATTTTATTTAAATTTTTTATACTGGGGCATCTCCACCAGCATCATGTAGTTCACTTTCAAAACTTTCCTAATTATTTGTTATTGAATCTTATTTCAATGTTATCTCTTTATGAAAACATTATAGCTATTTGTCATCAGATTTGAAGGAAATCAGTAAGTAAATATAATACACCCTCCCTTGCAGGTCTCAGCATCATGAGATGCTGGGCATTTGAGGTTTGGCATCTAGGTGAGCCTAGAGAACGACATATCTGTTGTTGACTTCATGGTCAAATGTAAGTGTTTTTTAAAGCAATTCTAAATTGCATTTTTGAAATGATTAATCCTTATTGTCAACTGGTTGGGATTTAGAATCCTCACAGAAACAAACTTGGGGCATATCTAACAGGGAGTTTCTATTCTGAGTTCACTGAAGTGGGAAGAGCCACTCTAAATGTGGATGGTACCATTCCACAGGCTGGGATTCTGGGATTGAAAAGGTGAAGTCAGTGTGAGCATCAACACTGTCTCCTTCAGCTTCCTGACTATAGATACAATGTGACCAGCTTCCTCCTTCTCCTGCCTCCTCCTTCCTACCATGATGGTCTTCACCCTCCAACCGTGAGCTAGACTAAAGCCTGCCTTCCTTTAAGTTCCTTTTGTTATTGATTTTTGTCACAGCAATCAGAAAAACAGTCAATACAATATATGCTGGCATGCATTTCAACAGGGTACATGGCCAATTTTCCTAAGTGCTGAGAATTCTGCTGAACCAGAGAGATATCCCTCCCCAAGGGTTTAGAGGCCGGGGTTTCTGATTCACCTTGGCCAACTGGAGCAAACCATTGATTGGGGCTGAGATGCAGGCCCTTGCTTCCTCCTTCCACTGGGAGCCCACACATTTGTAAGTGACGGTCCCACCGATGGTCTGTCCAGGGTTTCGGGAAACACGCGAGAACTGGCACAGCTTCTGGATGACTTTCCCAGGCTCCCCAATACCTATGATGGGATCTCGGCATGTGATATTCTTCTCTGTATCAGTAACATGGAAATAAAAGAGATGGTTGGGAACTTCTTTCAGCCATAAAGAAGAACTAAGTTACATCATCTGAAGGGAAATGGGTGCAACTGCAGATAACCTTGCTTAAGGTTAAGGGAACTTAAGGTTATAATACTTTCCTACTTTGATGGACAGGCCCTGGTTATCAATATGCACCAGAATGTACACACAGCATTCAGTAAGCTCAAATTAACTGGTAAGAACTATTGAACTTTTGAGTATGGGGGCTCCAGTCACAAGAAAGCCATCTGATCACCTGGCCTTTCTGATGACTGGGGAGAGTTGTTCCACATGAACTCCCGTAGAAACAGTCACACAGATCGTGACTTCTCATCTTGAGAATAGACCAGGTCACAGTGGCTCAGGGGTGACAGAGGATAGGAGGGCCAGCACCTGATATTCCCACCATTTCTTTTCAAATGGCTCTATCTCAGGAAGAGCACCAGGAAGGACACACTCTCTTGATGTTATCTGTAAGGAATCTCAGAAGGACACAGATACTGCCCATTCCAGTCTGCCTCGGAAACCACTTAACCTTCAGGGCTTAGCCCAAGAATGATTTCAATTTCCAGGCTCCCTCTCCATTCTTAGCAGTAGAGCTAAACCAGGCACCCTTTCTGGCCACACACAATAGTTCTATCTCTATGTTCACTCTAGCATCTGTGAGAGCATCTTCAATTGCATCTCTGGCTCCCCTAGGCTAGAGGCCAGAGAACATGACCTGTTTCTTTTTTAATTCCCTGTGGTTCACCCAAAGCCTTCATATGAAAATGAAAAAGTCAATGAATAAATAAGTCTCTGCTCATGATTACATGACTTGAAAGTCATTTAAATGCACTTACCTGGAACAAGGGTAAGCTTCATAGATGGGCTCTGGACTGAGCTGTTAGCTGCATTGGTAAAGTGGCAGAACACTGCAATGTCTTTGGAACACCACCGAAGTAAGTTTGCTGGGAGACTGTATTTGTAGCATGCTTGCTTGCCGATAACTTCTCTTTCTAAAGACAGTATTATTGAGACTATGAATTCACAATATAAATAGCCAGGACATAAGTAAAGGTTAAGATGTTCTGATATGAACAAACCTGCCTCCAAGTCTCCTGAGAATCTGTGACATTTAGTGTTATTATGGTTTCAAGTATTTATGTGAAAATAACTTCTGGTTCTCAGAGTAGGTAAATTCATCTTTGTATGTGTGCTAGCCAAAATGTCACCTTGTCCACTCATGGTTTCACACGTGAGCCTACATCCTATTCGGTACATCGACCACATCCTGCCTCATAGTGATTTATAGTCATGTCTTTATAGATAGACCATTATATATTTTAAAGATTTTTTTTTTTTGGTTTTCGAGACAGGGTTTCTCTTATAGCCCGGGCTGTCCTGGAACTCACTCTGTAGACCAGGCTGGCCTCGAACTCAGGAATCTGCCTGCCTCTGCCTCCCAAGTGCTGGGATTAAAGGCATGCACCACCACCGCCCGGCTATATTTTAAAGATTGATGTAAATTTTAAAAAAAAAATTATATGTACTCTTGGGCTTCTGTGTATGTGCTAGTGCAGTTACTTACAGAGCCCAGAAGAGGGCATCAGATATCATGGAGCTGGAATTGTTGGTGTTTGTAAAGCCACCTTAGGTGGGTGCTGGGAACTGATCTTGAACTTGGATCCTCTGCAAGAGCAGTATGTGTTCTTAACAAGCCATCTCCCTTCCCTAAGGTCATTCTGTCCTACCAACCCAGAAGCTTCAATAGAGAAAGTCCCCTGTCTCCTCCATCTTCACATCTCCCAGTGCTTGACTGATTATCAGGCATATACAAAACACCCAATTTATGCATTCTGGCATCAGAATGTGTACTTAACAAAGATGTAGTCACATCTGATCTTTATTTACCTTACTTTGTTCCTTAAGGGGATTTATGTGCATTTGCTTTATTGTACATACCAGATTGAATTAATTACCACCAGGAAAACTTTCATCAAACTCTCCTCTGTTTAAATATGCCTAAAATAAATTACTTGTGGTCAGGCTTAACCTGAAGTTTGAACCAACACTAGTTGCTTAGTCATGTTGAGCCAAACTGCCTTCTTGCCTCCCTCCATCCATTACTCTGTCAGCCATGGTGGTTGCAGACACCCCCACATTCAACTTCTAAACTATCTCTCCATCCCATGCCTACTTTCTTTCCAACCATGACTGAAAGATTATTGCTTTTCTGACCTAGTCTTCTACCGAGCATGTCACTCTTTGAAGATCCTGTCATTGTGCCAGGGATGGGATGTGGTGGGGAATGGCTCTGGGACCATTTAAAGTACAAAGGCTGAGGCTGGAGAGATGGCTTGGTGGTTAAGAGCACCGGCTGCTCTTGCAGACAAGCTGGTTTGGTTTTCAGAACCCATGTGGTGGTTCATAATCATCTATAACTCCAGTTCCAGGGGACTCGACACAGTCTTTTTGACGTCCACAGGCTCTGTGTGAATGTGATACATGCAGGCAAAACACTTATACACATAAAATAAATAAACTGAATGAAAACAATTTAAAGAACAAGGTCTTCCTAACCCTAGAGCCTTCAACCAGAGGTTCTGGGATGCTGATTATGGCAAATGCCTTCAGGAAGCATCATCCTTGCCAGAGAGTGGTTCTTACTTTCTTTCCCTCTGTGCTGCTTGGTTCTTTCTCTCTTATCATCTTGCTGGCCGATTGAGTCATGCTCTATCGAGTTATAGCAAAGAAGGATGCATCATCAGAGTATCTGGTTGAAAACACTGAGAGTGTGGAGATGAAGGAAAACTTAGGGGCTCCACCCAAGACTTCTGGTTCAAACCAGTGAGTCATCAGCCATATACCAAAACAAGATAAGAGAGACAGGCAGAATTCTCCCTGATAACACTCTCCAGGATTTTTGTTTTTTATCCCAGAGCAGCCGGTGCTCTTAACCACCAAGCCATCTCTCCAGCCTAGCCTTTGTACATTAAATGGTCCCTGAACCATTCCCCACCACATCCCACCCCTAGCACAATGACAGGATCTTCAAAGGGTGGCATGCCTAGTAGAAGACTGGAAAACAAAACTCCATCAGGCAAGGTTAGAAGTTGGGCCTCCTCTCTGAGTACTGAAGATGGATCCCACAGGCCTCCCACTGGTCAGGCCAGTGCTCTGCATTGGAGCTACATCCATAGTCTCTTTTCGTTTTTATTTTGAGACAGGGTTTCACCACGTTGCCTAGCTTGTCCTTGAATTCCCTGTGATGGCTTAGGTAGGCCCGATACATGAATCCACCTGTGTCGGCTTGCCGAGTAACTAGGATTACATTCTTGTACCTGCAAGTGTGGCTCCTCCTCTGTCTCTGTCAACTTTTTAATATGTATTTTAAGAGTACAAATTCACATCTATGAGAAAATGTGGCCTAGCAATGGCATGGTCTGCCTCTTACCAGCGGGGAAGGAGGAGGAATCCATGTGGAAGGTCACAGCGTACTTTTCCCCTGCATCCTCTTCTACGCAGCACTTGAATTGATGGGAACTGGTGCACAGACCACTGGCTTCCAAAGGATCCATCATGATGTCTGACGCCAGAGGCAGTGGGTGAATGGTGACATCTTTGGTGGCGATGCTGTATGAATTCTTATATCTAAATATGCAGTGGTAGGTTCCTGAGGGGAGGGAGCAGAAGTGAGACAGAATGAAATCGTCGCTCTCAAAAGGCGTCACGGTAAGGAAGTCATCGGTTTTAAATGGCATCAGCAGCAATAAGAGTCTTAGCCTTTTCCCTCAAATGTGTGTATGAACCTGCTCCTCCTTCCTGAACACTGGGAGAGCTTAACTGACTTCTTCTGTGTACTTCACAGGTCTTAAGAACTAGCAAATAACTCTCCTACCTTCAAGTATGCATTTATACCAATCAAATTAAGTGTCTTTATCTAAGGTCAAGAATGAACCTGGGCTCCAAACTCTCTACTCCAAGATTCTCCCACAAGGGATGAATGGGGATTTGGTGGTGTGCAGAAAAGAACGTTTTTGAAGAGCTGGGACGTCATAGAGCACCTCAGTGTTATCACAGCCACTTGGCTGTCTCTAAATGAGTGGTCCCTTAGACTCCAGGACACCATGGACCAGAGGTCAAACCACCATTTAAGCAGCTGCCCTGGATGTTTAAGTACCTAGCCCAGTGACCTACTATATCCGAAAGGCTCCGTGGATGTCAGCTGTTACCACACAGTTGAATCCTTATGCCTTCAATGACTTGGATCTCCTGGCAACGTGAACAAGGGAGAGATGTAAACAGGAAATACAAGTGCTTCTCTATTGAAAACTAGACATATAAACACTTACTGGAGTTTTCATGGTACAGCTGTGTAGTGTAGTGCCAATCATGTAGTAAATCTGTATCATCATCATTTTGTGTGCACAAGTATGTGCAGATGCATGTGCCTGTGTGCAGGTGTGCATGTGCATGTGTATACACACACATGTGGAGATTAGAGAACAATCTCCACTGTTGTTTCCTAGGTACTTTCCATTTTCTGTTTGAGACAAGGTCTCTCCCTGGCCTAAAGCTTTGTCAAGTAGGCTAGACTAGCTGGCTAGCAAGCCTCCAGGAATCTACCTGTCTCCACCCACCCCTACCACCACTGCTAAGGCTGCAAGCTGGCACTACTGTGCAGGGCTTTTTATGTGGTTTCTGGGGATCAAACTCAGGTTTTCATGCTTGTAAGGTAAGTGTTTTACTGACTGAGCAACTCTTCAGGTCCTAGTAAAGCTACTTTGAAAAAAAAACCACCTATTATCATGATGGCAGGAGGGCTGGTGATGGAGTCAGACACTAACTTCAGTCCGGGTTGCAAATTTTAATTTGTACCACCACATTTATTATTGCTTGTAAACATCATTTTCTACATCCATAAGATCAGATAAAGTGGGCCAGGCGGTGGTGGCACACGCCTTTAACCCCAGCACTTGGGAGAGGAGAGGCAGGTGGGTCTCTGTGAGTTTGAGGTCAACCTGGTCTACAGAGTGAGTTTGAGGACAGACCCATTCTGTATTTCCAGGGGTCTAGTCAGCCTGCTGTAGAGTTTGAGGACAGCCAAGGGTACACAGAGAAAGTCTATCTTGAAAATAAACAAATAAAAAAACAAATAAATCAATAGGATAATGCTAATCCGCCCCTCCCCCATACTGTCATGTCATCCACAAAGAGTAATTAATCTAAAGTACTCATTATAGGTATGTCCCAAGACAGACCCATTCTGTATTTCCAGGGGTCTAGTCAGCCTGCTGTAGAGTCTGGCCAGTCACTCACCATTCCATTCTCGGGTGGAGGTCTTCACCGTCAGTACTGACTCTGCTCCATCCTGATACCTCCTCATGGTATAAAACCTTGGATGGATTTTAATACCAGCTGAAGTGTTCCAGTACACCTCATCAAAGCTACTCACATCGCTGAGGCATGTTATAGAAAAGCTTTGTCCCTCAGAAACAGAAATTGGGTCCGGGGTTATTGTTAGGTTGGCTGAAAGAGTGCAAACAAAACAGACAAGACAAAAACCGACAACAGATCCAATGTTTAGTTTTTGGATGACATTGACACGGGAGTGACATTTAAGACAGAGACAGCAACACGGACCGTCCTGGCTCTACCCGTGCCAACGCGGGATTGGTACCTTGCCGCTCCTGGGTTTTACTTGTTTCTAGGCTGTTCCCGGTGGTGCTCTGAACTGTACTCACTTCCATCACATGCCTTAGGACCTCGGGCACTTCCCCTTTGTAGCTGGAATTATCTCCTGATGATTAGCAGGGTAGAAGGTTGCAAACTTAGGGATGTTGGCTTAATCCGGACTCCCCTCCGACCTCCTCTGTGGCCCCTCTCAATGGAAAAATAGAGGGATGGGTTCTTGCAACAACTTTATATTGACTCTTTAAGCGCTTTCCCCATAATTCGATGTTCTATCTTGGAAGGCAGCTGTGCTCACCACTGGATCATCAACGTCAGACCACTGTGATGTAGATTCACTCTTTTCTATTGCTGTCCCCATAAGAAAGCAGCTTTTTGCCTCTGTTGGTGCATCGTTAGCATTTACTAATGGTCTAGTATACTTCATAAACAAATGAGTAGATTCTTGATCTACCTTTCCAGCAGAGGGATCATAAAGCTCACTCTCCAAATGATCAGGCTTAGATCATCTCAGGAAGACTGGGTGTATGAGCACCTTAATGTTATTTAGAGCTATTTTAACTATATGCGATACTATAACTGAGGTTAATATTATAATCAATCATGTTTCCTGCTATTTTTGGAATTCTCTCATAGATTCTGTAAGACATTGTTGACAATGTTGTGGTCATTGTGATATAAATGCTGACATGAAAACCCATTATTTATTTTTCTCTCATTCCATCTTTCCTTTCCTCTGGGAACATGTCTTTCCCACAACTGATATCTCAAGACGGTATTGGCGTCAGTCACCTATGGAGATGAACTGCCTCATTTCCTGAACGTATTGCCACAGACCTGATTCTCCAGTCATATATCAACCTTACTCTTAGTGATCATCAAAAGAAGCCAGTGCTTTCCACAGTGTCCTTGTCAGGGTTCACATGCTGAGGCACAGCGCCAAAGCTACACAAGACACAGTGTGTCCCTCACTCTGCCCTCCCTGACTGGAGGGATCTGGAAACAGCTCCTTGCGGGGGGCTAGCCATTTCTGAGAAGAAGGCAAAGCCTCGTGGACCCAGAAATCTGTTTCTCTTGTTCCCAGGACAGGTCAGATGGCCAGACTAGGAATTTTCGGCAAGCACTAATCGTGCCTCTATAATATGTTCCAGGTTTCCATATACAAGCTATGTCTGCTTAATATGCACTAACTTCCAAGAGCAGAACACATGCAGAAGGCAAACAGGTATCACTTGCATCCTGCTTCTCACGACATTTCTCAAAAAGGCTGTAAATGGTTCATTTTCATAGGATAGACAGAAAGAAATGTCTGTAGCTGTGGTGACTCTAGAATGCCAGTTGATTAATGATGCCTTTATTATTTTGATCGGCATAGGCCCAGCGTTGTAGATTGAATGAGAAATGTCCCCTCAGCTACTGTGTTTAAACACTTAGTTCCTAGTTGGTCATACTATGTGAAAGTTACAAAACCTTTAAAGGATGGAACTTGCTGAACGCAGTATATCACTGTGGATAGGACTTAAGGTTTTACAGCCTGGCCACACTTCCTGCGGTCTCTCTCTCTCTCTCTCTCTCTCTCTCTCTCTCTCTCTCTCTCTCTCTCTCTCTCTCTCTCTCGTTCCTGTGTGTTGATGAAATAAGAAATGGCCCTTTCAGACACTGAAAGACTGAAATGAACCTTTTTATTCAACCATAAGACAATGCCAATTGATCAGGTTGTTCTAGCTTTACATAGGGTTATTTCTAGAATGGAGAGACTGAACGAGATCCAGAGGGGGAACTGTGGGGAGTAGGTTGTGGGGAAGTAACTGAGGCTGTTGGGATTTAAGAAGGGGAAACTGAATTGTTGGGAAAAGAGGAGTTAGCAATCATATGAAGTCATGACAACAGAACTAGCCTGATCATGATACAACTTTCTTAGCCCAACTGCTTCCTTAATCTGAACAACATGACTACTTTTCCCCTGGTCTTTCCTTCCCAATCCAATTTAAAATGACTCCATCTGTATTGAAATGGTATGGAGGGATATCTAACCACCATCCCACTCCCAGGGAAAGCTCTGCTTTATTCTGCCCACTGATGTGATGATCCCAGCCGATTGGCAAGTGTAACATACATTTGTCTAAAGAGTCTATGGCAAGAGTTCTTACCTACAGAGGTGAAGGTCACTGCTATGTTCTTACTGCCTTTGGCTCCATAGGCACTGACGAACTCACATGTGTAGATGACAGTTGTTCCAGAAGACCCACTGGGACACTGGGTTCCATCTGCCTTGAGTGTGTAAGTGCTGCAGCTAGAGTCTAGGTCTGTTTCTGGGTTCCCTGCAATGATATAAACAAATTTTCAACATCATGTGTTGTAGTATATATTTTATCTCAAACATCACTACTTTTGATGATGGTGAACTCTTATGCTTTGGTGATAATATTATATAGAACTGTGAGTAAAATAATCCCTTTCTTTCTCATGTTGCTTTTTGGTCATGATGTTTTATCACAGCAATGGTGACTCTATTATTTTGATTGACATATGACCAGTGTTTCAGTTTGAATGAGAAATGTCCCTCATAGGCTCACGTGCTTGAACACTTAGTCCTCAGTTCAAATTGCTCTTTGGGAAGGTAACAAAACCTTTAGGGTGTGGGAATTTGCTAAAGGAAGTGCATCACTGGGTGGGCTTTATGGTTTTGTAACCTGGTTCACCTCCTGTTCTCTCTGATTTCTGTGTGTGAATGAAATGTTATCACTCTGCTTGCTGATGGCCAGGCCTTCTCCTTCATGGTGGACTGTGTGTGTTTTGGAACTGTAATCCAAAATAAATCCTGGTTCTCTAGCTTGTCCTTTTGTCAGGGTATTTGATCACAACCACAGAAAAGTAGCTAGTCCAACCAGCTTTTTTCCCCAAGTGTCTATTCAGCTCCACTCATTTTCACTTTCTTTCTCTAAAGCCCACCCTCCGTTCATCCTTTCCTGAACCTGGCTCTTATGAGAAAGCCACATTTGCACTAAGGATCACACAGTTGACTGACTGTAGAACGGTGCCTCTCTCTACAGGTCAAATCTTAGTCTGCTCATGAGTGAGAGCCGCTCTAGCCCCACCCCCTTTCATGATGCTTCTGCATTTGATACCTGTGGTTTCCCACTCCTGTCTTGTCATCAAACCTTTGAAACTGGCCTTTGTCACCCTCTACTTTATCAAAAGTGTTTCCTTACAGCCAACAGGGACCTTCTCTTTCCTCCATCTTGGGCTTCTCCTTATGTTGCCTCTGCTGCCAGCCATCTTCTTTTGGCTATAGCTGCATTAGCCTCCCTCAGGTCCTTCCTTGTCTTTCTTGTCTTCGTCCGTATGGGCTTCCTTTCTATGGCCCTCTCCTGAGCATCCTTCTTAAATGTCTATGTTGCTGTGGTGTAATCCCCAACTACACCCCTCCACCTCACCCTACCCCACTTGTTGCCCCTCTTCTCTTCACTCCCTTGGCAACATCAGTCCCCAACCCCCACCCTGAGGCTCCTGCTATGAACTGAGATTGGATGACTTCCCTCACTACTCTAAGAGGAATGTCATGGTTGGAAACTTTAGAGGCAAATTCCCAAGCGTTGATTTGACATCTCCAGTACCTCCAACTCAACACGTGTGATTTCTGTTTTTTTCCCCCAGACAGAATTCACACATCCAGTGTTTCCTGCCAGAGCTATTGGCAAAAACCCAAATTAAAATGCTTAAAGGCCACTTTAATTACCCGAACTTCCTCACATTGTACTTCCACCCACTTGTGAAAACCCTCTGAGCTTACACTCCTGAAACATGGCTGTCTCCAACAGTGAAAGGTCACCCCCTACCTACTATCCCCACCCCCAGGCCCCTCTTTGTTGTCTACACTTTGCAACTGATTACATCTGGCCTTCAAATCAGAATTAATTCTCTCTTCAACTTACACATTGTGCTACCTGGCAGTTTCATTTTCTTCTTGTAGCTGACTTGGTTTGGGTTTTTAGACAGGGTCTCACTCTGTAGCACAAACTTGCTCTGAATTTGTTGTGGAATCTAGTCTGGCCTTCAGCTTGTGATTCTCCTACCTCAGCCTCCTGAGCTTCAAGTAGTCAAACATGATGTCCAGTGGAAGTTTAGGTTTCTAAACTTCAGTTCTGATCATCTAATTTCCTTTCACTTTTAATTTCTTACTATGGCTACTGAGTAAAGTCAAATGCTCTGAACATGGTGTGTGCCACTGAAGGACCGGGGGCTAGACAGATTCCTAATAGGCAGACAGATAGAGAGAGGACTTACACATAGATAATGATGATGGCAAACGTATTCCTCACCCTCCTGACCTGAGACATAAGCCTTGTATCTCAAAACAAGGACTTCCTGTGCTTTTTCTTCCCACTAGTACACCTTCTTCCCCACTCTCATCAGTGAACCAACCCAGCAAGTCAGGGCTGGATCAAGCAGGACATGCTAACATCAATGTTGTAGGCTCATCAGCCTCCCTGTCTGTTAGGTTTCAAACCCAGGACCTGGAACCCTAACCCTGCTAGTATGCAGGCAAATTCACACACACACACACACACACACACACACACACACACACACATATGCGTGCACACGCTCTGCTCTCAGGGACCTAGCAACTGCTTAGGTCATTATGTGCCACAGCCTGGTGTGCCAAGTGTATGCTGTGAATAGAAGAACCTGGCCACCACTCCAGATCTTTCTCTCTATATATGTTCTCTTTGTTCTCTGTACACAGTCGACACAGTTGGTCTCTTTCTCCCTCTCCCTTTCTCCCTCCCCCTTTCTCTCCTTCTCTGTCTTCTCTCTGTGTCTTCCTGTCTGCATGCCAATTTCTCTAGCCTTGTCTCCTGAGATGGGTGAACCCACCTGAGAGCTGTTCCTAAATCAACCTGCTTTTATACTTGTAATTTGGCTTAAATTTGCTTATCATGCCAGCCAAGAAAAGCTATTATCTTGGTGCGAAACCTGCATGCCAGGGTTGAAACCTAAAACTGTCTTTCTTCAAGCTGGTCAGCCCTAAACTGAGGAAGGAAAACCCCTCACAGACCCTTAGGACCTCCAGCCAATGAGGAGAGACCACTTGGTTTTAGGCTCCTGCAACCCTCCTTTGCTTTGCAGGATGTCTTTCTCTCACTTTCTCTAGATTGGCCTTACTGAGTGTGTGTGTGCTCACCCCTTTAAAAGCCTTTCTCCAGGTGCTGATTCTGTCCATCATACCTGAGATTTCTCCCATTGCTACCCATTGCACTTGAGGGCTGTGTGTGTGTGTCCCCGTTCATCTGTCTATCTTTAAATTCTTTAATTGCTAGATGAAATGAACCTGATTCAGACCCCTAGATAACAGGAGCTTTTCTCATACTATGTTCTAATCTATTATTCTCCTCTGAATTTGATTCTTCATTTTCCCAAAACCCAAACCAATGTGTGGCCTTCAATACATCCTGCAGCCCCAGCCCTGGATGCCTGTGTTCACATTTGCACCTCCCCCTCCTCTTCCTGTTGAATGTACCTTATCTTTAAAGGTCTGGGCTTTTCACCCAGTGGACAATCCAGTGAACCATACAAGGTGAGACACGCGTAGAAAAGGACAGAGCATGGGAATGTGTCAGTGATAGGTCCCATCAAAGAAAATTCAATACAGTGTGCAGGTTAAAGGAAGGGTCATCTCAGATGGGCGACTGAGAACGACTTCAGAGGAGAGGATGTTATTCTAAGCCTTCAAAGACAACTGGGAGGGTAAGAGAAATCAGGGCTATGGTGTGAAGTGAGGCTGTCAGTGTGTGAGCCCAAACCAGCAATCCTCACCGTAGGACTTAGCATTCCATCGAGCTGCTTTGGGGGCCAGGGCTGGGTGCAGGACAGGAGGATAACAAGCTCTCCCGGAAATCCATTGTTCGGCAAGCTGGACAACCTTGCTAGACTTAGGAAAGTCTGCAAAGGGGTCACCAGAGAGAGAGAGGTCCTTGAGCATCCCACTGCAGACTTCCTGGTTCCTCTGCCAGAGGGTGAAGTCTGTCATCTTCCAGAGTTGAAAGAGATATGGGAACTGTGCAAGACCTCTCCTCCATCTGGCAGCTCCTTCAGGATGCCTGTGCCCTGTTTTCCTTATAAACTAGAAAAGTGATTATATGTCCTGTAATGACAGTTTTTTTCAGAGTTGACAAGATGTCTTCCTCAGTCCTCAGAGATCTGATCAGACGCTGCCAGTGACATGTGCCTGAGAAAGTGTCGGTGAAGAGTGACTTTTCATATAATGATGATGGTGGTGGTGGTGGTGGTGTAGCATAGTCTATGAGCGCAGACTTTTTAATTTAAAAATCTGCATTTTAGGTCAAAGATTTTTCTCTTTAAATGTTACCACATAATACTATTGTTTCTTAAAAAGAAAAGGTGGCTATGGTCTCCTATGGTTTCTAAGTATCCTTTTCTATCTAAACTGCTGGTAGCTTGGTTCAGAGCTGGCTCCCCAGGATGAAGAAGATGTGGTCACATAGCTAGTAAAATAAGATCAGCGAGGAGTCATAATTTTTTCTTTTTATTTTGTGACAACCTTGGGAAAGTTGTTTAATCTGGATCCTAATTTCTTTTCTTATCCCATTGGAGGTACATACCAGCTTCAGACTCATCATTAAGTTTAGATGTGAACACTAACAATTGTGTTTTTTAAAAATGGATTGGTATTTTTACAAAACTGTTAATAAAAAGCCATTGTTTCCTGTTTTAATTTTTAAAAAGTTTTCTTTTATTTTATGCTGTGTCTGAGTGTTTTGCCAACATGTGCATCCGTGCAGCATGTGTGAGCACGGTGTCCAAGAAGGTCAGACAAGAGTATCAGGTCCCTTAGAACAGATGAGTGGAACAGATGTGGCTGCTGGGAACCAAACCCTGGTCCTCTGCAAGAGCAACAAGTGCTCTTAATGGCTGAGCCACGTCTCTGGACACCACTGCCTTCATTTATCACTCAGTAGTATAAACTGGAGGATGGGGAACTTCAGTTTAGGTCTCATGGCAAACAAAAGCAGAGTTGGGTAAAACACTTCCATGTATGAATGACGACTGAAGTCAGATGCCCAGCATCTGAATAAAATGCGGCAGTCTGCCTATAGTGCCAACATGTAGAAAGGAAAGACAAGAGATCCCTGGATCAATCAGGCTAGCTATGCTAGAAAACTCCTGACCTCAAGGTTCAAGAAAGAGAAACCCGTCAAGAAAGACCCACCGTGTTATCCCCAGCCCTCTACACATGTATACTCCCAAAACCGTATGGACCAACACAAGTGTTCACACGTGTGTTCACACATGCCACATACATAGACATGAAGAAAGTACATGAGTAGAAATGAACATCAAGGAACTGAAAGAGAAATAACAGGTCTACAGAGAAATGCATGCTGGGAACATAGAGACAGAAAAAACTGAAGTGAGTACATAAGCGAGAGACTCCAGGCAGAAAAGAAATGAGAAGGTCCAGTCAGGTCTAGGTGAAAACTCCCTGACCTCAGCTTTAGCTCTTTGCTAAGGATGGAAGGGAAGGGTGGGCCATGCTATGGACCTATGTCACCAGGCCACTTCCTCTTGGGCCTTTATCTGCTAGGATCTTGTCCTCGGCACAAGCACGACGCTTGCATGAAAGTACTTTTGGAAGTTTGCTGTGTGTTTCCCAGTCTGGAACTGGCATCCAACCTAGTGGTTTTGAGTTTTGTTTATGTTTTCATGGTCCAGAATAAACACCATTCCTCCCCTGCCTACAAGATATCCCATTTTGCCTTAGCTGAAAGGCAAGCAAAGAGCCCTCTTTGTAAAAAGTCTTTAGCAACCATCCTTACCTAGAATGTTTATTTTCCCTTCCTGTTTCCATTCGATTTTGCTCCAGTTTGCGATATTCTCGCTGCAGCAGTTCAATGATATAGGATTGTTATCACACACCACCTTCCTTTCTTCCTTGGCCAAAATCCGGATGGGAGTGACATCTAATTTTCTGACTGTCCCATATTCAAAAATATCCAATGTCACATTGCAACCATACAAGCCTGCAAGGAATACACAAAATGTTGCGTTGTTATCACTACTGTGAGTTTCCTTTAATAGAATCCAGCCTCACTTCATGTGCTGTGGCATCTGAGGCTTGATTCAAGGGCCCCTTGAAGAACATTCAGAAACTGTCAAGCCAGAGCAGACACATCTGATGACGTGAGGTAAAAGGTAAAAGGTAAAAGGTAAAAGGTAAAAGGTAAAAGGTA